>NC_092213.1:86948364-86963770 GCF_043381705.1 Parasteatoda tepidariorum | reverse complement strand
TACATGCAATTAATTCCACTTCAAACATATAAATACAAACACTCACCTTATAATTTTTTCAACGAAACAAGGTGTTGCAGAGATAATAACAAATTCAAAAATTTTTCCAGAGAAGTCTATTTGACCAGGTAATCCAAAATATTGCTAGATGACTTCCTATTGTTTGGCAGTAAGCTATTGTTACCAATCAATCTAAAGAAAAACTTTCAAATTCTTATTTTTAATCAATATATATGAAATGTTCCTTCACTGGGTAGTGTTCCTTCACTGGTTGGTTTACCCTAGTATTAAAAAAAAAACCTTTATAATTTTTATTTTTATTATTTCTAATATTTGACGGCACATCTTAAGAGTTTGGCGGCACAGTGGTTGAGAATCACTGGTTTAGTGCCTTGAGCCATTCTATGTATCGACACTGTCAATTTTTATAATTCAAATGACGAAAGTGTTTCAAAAACATGTTGCGTTGCAGATAATGAATGGTATAAAAAATGTTGTGTATAATATTTGTCGGAACATGATGTTGAACGCAAGCACAAAATTGCGTGAAGGAATACTTTATTTCTGTTGAATACCAGATCGAGCATTTATTTACGAATTAAAAACTGTCAATCAAATCTAAGCACTTAAAATTGAATTTTATTTTCTGACACAAATTTCTCCCTTCTTAGCTACCAATATTTCTGTTTTACTAATGTAAAATTCTATAATTGTTATGAAAGTGATACTATACAGCTTTATGCGCATGTTTGTACTTGTTTACGTTAGTGTATCAATTGGTTACATTGGACAATATCTAATATAAATTTGCCGATAGGATGCATTAGACGATACATTATATAAATATATAGAATATTTATTATATTTATTATATCAAACATTATATATTATAATAATTAGATCAACTTATTAGACGAAACTGTAGTTTTTTGAATAATCACATGATTTGTACGCGTTTATAGGCAAAATTTTTATATTCAAATAGACATCTAATGGGTTTTTATTCGGGAGATTTTCTATAGACTTCCCATTTGTATTTCTTTTTAACGTATTGCATTACAATGTTAAC
The DNA here is from genome assembly GCF_043381705.1 of Parasteatoda tepidariorum. Classification (NCBI taxonomy): domain Eukaryota; kingdom Metazoa; phylum Arthropoda; class Arachnida; order Araneae; family Theridiidae; genus Parasteatoda; species Parasteatoda tepidariorum. The sequence goes on along the minus strand of NC_092213.1, from coordinate 86,962,701 downwards.
CCATTGATACAGGAACGTAAACCGGTTTCATCCGAGCAAAAACCTTACAGCTGTATAGAGTATCACCTGATAATTATAATTTCACATAAAATCTTAAGAGTGCGTCTAATAATATGGACTTTTTAACACAAATAAAATCACAAGTAGCTGTATTTTGCAAAATTTTTACGGAGCACTCAAAAGCGACGAACAATGTATCCGTTGGATTGTTGTCGACGATTAAATAGCGTAAGCTTTATCCAGTTTTGGCGTTGAATTGATAAAGATCGATTCTGTATTAACTTGATAGTTTTTCAACCCCCCAATTTGGATAGTTAGTATACCACAGTGATCAAAACTATCAAAATCCAGAATCGAATGACTAAGCGGTATTCAATATGGAATGTATTTCCATCAATGTCTATCCGCATTTCGGTTTTTATTCTCCCTAATCTGCATACATTTCTCTCTTCCAGAAGAAGAAAAAAAAGGGAAGGACATGTCAGGAGAAAAAGTGGGACCATCCATTTCACTTGAAGCTGCGATATAAGAAATGGTTGCAAGTTTCGGCATGATTTCTTTTTTGCTGTTGTTGGTTCTTATTTAAATGGAATGATGGTGGATTACCAACCTTATAGTGAATTTCTCCCTAGAACGATTCTCTTAATCGAAACTTTGAACAATATTACAAATATTCTCTCTATAATGAAGTGGCTGTCTCTCTATAATGAATTTTTCATTCTTTTAATTTTTTTATTCAGATCATTTTTTAGAAGTTTCAGACGTTTTTCCTATTCGATTTTCATCATTATTAGAAGTTTTCAGACGTTTTTCTACTCGATTTTCCTCATTTTCAGAAGTTTTCAGATGTTTTTCTATTCGATTTTCATCACTTTTAGAAGTTTACAGACGTTTTTCCTACTCGATTTTCATAATTTTTAAAAGTTTTCAGAAATTTTTCTATTCGATTTTCATCATTTTTAGAAGTTTATACAGACGTTTTTCTATTCGATTTTCATCATTTTTAGAAGTTCATACAGACGTTTTTCCATTCGATTTTCATCACTTTCAGAAGTTTATACAGACGTTTTTCTTTTTTAATTTTCCAAATTTTTGTCGAATTCCTGACAACCTATTCGTCATCAGACGATCTTGTTTCTGCAATCGCTCGAGTTATAACTTTCCAAATTTATTACTTGCAGAATTTCTACGTTAAACAGTCTTAAAATCTCTTATGAATTTTAATTGACTTTTCAAGTCTAAAAAACTTAGATGTTCATTTTCATGAATATCGCGGGAATGACGAAACAATCACAACAGTTAAGAATAAATGACTTTGTTTTATCCGTTACAAGAGCCATCGATAAATTTTCCATCAAAAATGTTCACTGGACGAAAAATCAATCTTTGCCAACGATTTTCGATCTAAAAACCTTACCAAAAAAATCAAATAATATCGGTCAATAATCTGTTGCAAGCCGTGGTGCCTCGGGGGATTTTCAATGCGGCTCGAATACCAGAAATCACTGGTTGATACGAATTCGCACCGACCACAGTGCTGACCGTAAAATATCCTCAGTGGATCATGGGTTAGAGTCCCCTTGCCGTCAGACTAACCGTGGGAGGTTTTCCTTTCCACGTAACTCAAATGCCAGTTAATTCCATCAAAAAATCCGCAAACGAAGGCAAAATGTCTCCCAATACTTGTTCCTGAAGTTTCCTTGTCTTGTGGGCTGTGTTCAAAATGACAAGGCTACGGAGTTGAACATAAGTAGTCATAAACCTAAATTGGGTCTGCTGTTCAACGATGGTTGTAAAAAGATACTATGCAGAATTGAATAATAATTTGGTCTTATACTTTTTTTAAAAATAAAATAGCTTCATTGTATAAAATAATTTCTATAATTTTTTTTTCGTTTTATTTAAAATAACATTTATCGCAACTGTAATAAATAAATAAATAAAAATGATCGTGGGTTTTCTTTGACACTGTTTGTCTTTTAATCGGGAATCAATATCTCCACTGAAACTGAAAAGACTCCAACCCAGTACTACGCTGCTTACCTTTGGGCCGCGGCCAATGGTTAGGGAGCCGCAGCTCTAAACAATTAAATAATGTAACTATGGGAAGAAAGAAAGAATTTATGATGAGATTCCTATATTATAGTCCATGAGAGATCTTCTCGAAATAAATACCATTTGGTTAGAGCCAAGTTCTGTATGTATCTCAATGATTTAAATCTTCATAAAATCACCCACCGTAAACTCCATGTTTCAGAATATTTCCAGGGTTAATCCTCCAGAAGTACCCTTTTTAGAACTTATGCTTCGAATATCAAACGACATGAACTACCCACCATAAAATACACGAAATGTAAATAAACAAAAATGGGAAACTGAATTATCCATGCATCTCAAATTCGCCATTTTTTTTTTTACGATTCCGTTGTTTTTGCCCTGTTTTTGACCCATCTCTTTTGTTTGCGGGAAGGAACCATTTGAGCATAAAAAAGACATTAAATCGACTGTTTTCTCTCAAACAGTGGTTTCATTTCTATTTTTGCATTTCTACTGCTTTCTCTTTCTTATACTCTGTGATACGACGTGCATCTAGAAAGTAAGTTTCCCGAAATTTTTTTTAAAAAAAAGAACTCGCACTTTCAGGATCATATTTATTGGCAACAAGTACAGCAATGTTTCAGCTATTTTTAAACACAGCCACCACCAGGATTGAGACACTTGTCGTATCGTGGGATTAACTTTTGTATCCCTCTGTCGTAGAATTCTGCCTTTCATAATTTTTAAANTCTACCATTACTGCGGAAATTGTGACTTGCCATTCAAAACAAGAATCGTGGAATGTTTACTGCAGGTCCACATACGGGATGACGCACAACAGCTGTTTTGACGGAATTTGGCTGGGAGTTGCTTGATCATTCACTCTACAGCCCTGATATTACTCCCAGTGATCTTCACGTTTTCTTGTACCTCAAGAAATTCCTGTCCTCCGGTGAGCATTTTGGCAACGACGAAGAGCTGAAGACGTCTGTCACACGCTGGTTCCATTCACAGGCAGAGGGATGCAAAAATTGATCCCACGATACGACTAGTGTCTCAATTCTGATGGTGGCTATGCTGAAAAATAGCTGAAACATTGCTGTACTTGTTGCCATTAAATATGTTCCTGAAAGTGCGAGTTCTTTCTTTTTATAAATTAGGGAAACTTACTTTCTGGATGAGCCTCGTATATTTTAGTGCAACTTAACACCAAAGTGGTGTACTAAAACACTTTCACTACATCAAGAACTAAAGATAGTTCTTAGTGTAATGAACCAAGAATGTCCACTATACTTTGGTGTACTGTGGTATTTCAGCAACGCATTTATCTTAATATTTATAAAAATCTAATAATGGTGCCGCAGTTTTCCATTGTTTTCTGTGCATTTTTATGGATCGGGAAATCAGTCAGTTTTTCCTTATTCCATTTTCATATTCAATATGGAAATGGTATAAAGAAAAACTGACCGATATTAACCACAACAATATTATTGTTGTGGTTGTCATCGGCATAAAATTAATAAAAGTCATAATGGTATGACCGATCGCAGTGTTTGAATACGCCCTCTAGCGGGGGGGATATTTTCAGGCTTTTATTTATCAAGTTTTTATTTAGTTCTATCAGAATCACTAGCAGAGTAGGACGCATTTTTTTTTCATCAGCAAATAAGAAGCAAAATTTCCCTAAGGAAAAGGCAGAGGAACTTGAAAAAACGACCTAGAACATTGGTTTATCATTCGAAAACAGAACGCTCCCAGCATTTGAAGAACAATTTCTCAATAATTTTTTACTTTCAACAAACTTGCAAAGATAACTTCCGATTTCACGATCGCATACTGTTAAAGATGTGTGAATTAAGGTAAAATAATTTTCCTTTTGTTTTTGTCTTCAATTAAATATAAATTAAAGGGAAGTTATTTAAGTCCACGTTGCTTACTTCACTCCAGTGAATAAATGTGATTTCAGAACTGTAATACTTATAGAATATTCTTCTTTTTTTTTATAGAATAGTATATATTTTTGTATCTACATAATTCGGAAAGCAACAATAAAGAATCATCATAATTACTTGAAATAGTGTTGATTATTAAAGCATTCTTATCATTTTCTTGGTAAGTACTTTTTTTTTAATTTTGAATGATTAATTTCAACTAGAATTCAGCGATTCTGTTTTTAAGTTACATATTGAAATTCATATCGAGATCTTACAATTATAAAATTTTATTGTGTGGTTTGTCATCTTAAAGTAATCTATGTTCACATTATTTAAGAATAAAATTTTTAAACGAAAAACATTTCATTTTGGAATTCACCTGATTTATAACGCACGTGAGTGTTATGATTTTTATAATAAAAGTATTACTTGCAAAAAAATTTTTCTCCAATTTAATGATAGTTTTCCATAGAATGGTTTTCTACGTCTGATTAAGAACTTTAGGACTATAAATAAATAAAATAAAATCAAACGATATGAAAATTCTTTATTTCAATATAAGCGATTTTTAGGAATAGTTTTTTTTTAATTGTGACCGTTTTTTAATTTATAAATAATGACATACTGCTGGAAGGCCGAACTCATAGCCTTACTTCCACATTTTGAGTATTTGGTGGGAAATATTTGTTATCAATTAAGTAATAATTTGATATTAAGCTGGTTTTTGAGTAATTGGTTAAGTTGGAATCTTCTTACACGGTCAACTTTTTCTGCAGATGTATAGTTGTATGGAAGACATCCACAGACTCACGCCTACTCGTACTCGATTGTAAACAATCTACTGACAATATCCAAAGAGCGCCAAATTTAGTGTCTGTGTGAAGCGAAAATAATTCATGTATGGTGTGAATGCGCGTGAGCTTGGTGTAGGCTCTTCCATTATAAGTGTTTAGAATTAACTACACCCTTTAAATTGTACATGGAAGCTCGATATTTGGCGTCAGCTTAAATTAAACCACTTCTTTACCCATTTTTCTAGAGTGGGCGGAGGGGTTGACATCAAATTTGGAAAGATAGTACACCGCAGTTTTTATAATGTAAAAATATATAAAGAAAACTATTTTTTTAGAAAAATTTAATTTTTGTCGTCTTTTCATAAACAAGATTTAAAAACATTCACATCCATTTAAATTTTATAAATAAATTAAAATTTCGATGTTAAAAATTATAACACACTTTTTTTTTATTTCTTTTGCATCGAATTTTATTTTTCTTCCTAGAATTCTAAAACAGACACGGATTAATATCAGAGATGCCAACTGCTCCGGACATGCCTAAATAATTAAAAAAAAAAAAAAAAACCGGTAAACAACTGCAAAGTAAATTTTGGAAATAATTGACTATTTTTGCTCTTTAATTCAAAGGTACAGCATGACATAAGTACTATTAAGTGGTGAATTATATAACCCTACGAATTATTTAGAAATAGTGGTGGATATAAAATTATACTAAATTGAATTTATTAAATCAAGAATCAAAATTGATAAACTACCACTCTAAAATATATATTTGCTGTCCGGAGCAAGTTGGTATCTCTGTAATATGTATAAGCCAGAAAACTAAATCTTTTATTTCGAAAGAAAGTATTTTCGGGAAGAAATGTTTAAAAAAAAATTAGATTTGGATTCGTAAATAAAGGAATCTTGAAAAAAAAATTAATTAAAATTTCCATGTTAAAAATTAGAACGCACTTTTTTTTATTTCTCTAACATCGGGATTTTATTTTCTTCCTAGAATCCTAAAGCAGACACTGATTAATATGCAAAAGCCAGAAAACTGAATGTTTTAATTTCGAAAGAAAATATTTTCGGGAAGTAATGTTTTTGGATTTGGATTTGTAAATAAAGGAATTTTGAAAAAAAAAAAAGTATTTAAAATTTCCGTGTTAAAAATTATAACGCACTTTTTTAATTTCTTTAACATCAAATTTTATTTTCTTCCTAGAATTCTAAAACAGACACGGCATAAGCCAGAAAACTGAATGTTTTAATTTCGAAAGAAAATATTTTCGGGAAGTAATGTTTTTGGATTTGGATTTGTAAATAAAGGAATTTTGAAAAAAAAAAATTATTTAAAATTTTCATGTTAAAAAATTATAACGCACTTTTTTTTTAATTTCTTTTAAAATTTCCATGTTAAAAATTCTAACACACTTTTTTCTTATTTCTTTTAAAATTTCCATGTCAAAAATTATAACGCACTTTTTTTTTAAATTTCTTTTAAAATTTCCATGTTAAAAATTATAACGCACTTTTTTTTATTTCTTTAACATCGAATTTTTTTCCCCTCCCAGAATTCCAGACACAGATTAATACACATAAGCCAGAAAACTGAATATTTAATTTCGAAAGAAAATATTTTCGGGATGTAATGTTTTTTTAGATTTGGATTTGTAAATAAAGGAATCTTGGAAGGAAAAAAGAAAAAGGCAGGAAAAGATTTCCTTTTATTTCAGAGAGGAAGGAGAGAGAAAAAAGGAAATATCCTGAGTAGCTGAGATGGAAGGTAATAACAAACGCCCCCCTAAAAAAAGAAAATTGAATCGAATCCACCTTGATTGGCATCCTTTGGTCAAAGACTTCAATAAATTGATTTCCTTTACAGCCTTTTCCTTATTTTGCTTACTCTTTTCCTTCCCCCCCAACACACATCCAGGCCAATCGAAAATTCCATTCATTGCACGCTCTCAAACATAGATTCACTTTAGGGATTCTAAAAGGGATTTTTGCAATTATTCTGACTGCGATTTTTTCTCTCCCCTTTCTGCATTTGGGACATGCGCTTTCACATTCAAGCTTACGAATATTTCGAATCCTCTAATAGTGTTTTTCGAAGCATTTTCGTCAAAGAAAATATGTATAAAAAAAAGAAACCCACAGTTTAAGTGCCTTACGCTTAAGGCAAAACCATCATTTTTCATCTATACCATCTCATAGTGGGCCAGCATCCAAGGTTTCGTGACCAGAATTAGTATTTCAATTAAAATTTGTTTCAAAATTTGGGGTTTATTATTTAGGTGTTTTTATTTGCAGGTAAATTGAATTCATAGTTGAAATACACTAAAAATTCCCTCACAAAAAAACAAAATGGCGACTGAAATAGGGCGAGCAAAAATTTAAAAAAATAATATAGGACATCTAAATAATTAAATATAGCAATGAAAATATAAACTGCTGTTTGTAGAAAATGCAACACCATGAAAGAATCATCAGAATCAAATGAAATTTAATNACTATTTAAAATTTTTTATTAATTCATGAAGAAAAAAAACATAATTTTTATTTTTCGGTATATATTTAGTCCACCTTTGCAATACGGGCAAAATGGGGCAGGTTTATTCGAAATAAGAAATATCAAAGAAAACAACCAAAAAAAAAGTTTAGCTAATGACCTCGTGGAACTTTTTGGAACAAAGTATCGAAAGCGATTCAAACATTGTAAAATGTCAAATGATAAGATATAAACTATAAGTTGAAAAATCGTTCACATTGAAAAATCGTACTATCATTTCAGACTGATTACTCTGATAAAAATGTAACAGTAAGGTGAAATTCCTATACATATTTCTGAAATAAAAATTTAAAAGTTACATTCAAAAAAAAAAAATTTTTTTTTTACATATTTTTCATTACATTGTACTTAATTTGGACTATATTAAAACTACCTACACATATTTAGGTTGAAATTTCAATTTTTGACTTTTGGTCAAAGATCGCTGTCTTCTGGCCCACAGTGCAGCTCACGAATATTTCGAATCCTTTAATAGTGTTTATCGAATCTTTTTCGTCAAAGAAAATAAAAAAAAGAAACCCACAGTTTAAGTGCCGAGGCAAAACCATCATTTTTATCTATACCATCTGACCGTAAAGAATTGTCTGACCTTTAGAATTAACGCATCTATAGCTTAATATTTAAAAGTTAAACTTTAAAAAAAATTCAAATAGCCCATTTGGAGAGTTTTTCTTTTCGTCTTCTCCCCCTTCGCCTTATACGTTATACGTTAGCAACAAAAATGCCACATTTGCACATTTTTATGCAACGTTGGAGTCACTTTAATCATTTATAAATTCGATTTACAAAAATGAAATGAAACAAGTTTTCATGAAACTGAGAGTATTTCTTCTCATGGGCTTTCTGGGCCATTTTCATAAATAGCATTGATCGCTAAAGATAAGCAAAAATGAACTAAACAGTCGTGAGTCACTGTTACAGACAAACTCACAGCAGCACCGACCACAGTGCTGCAGTAAAATAACCTCAGTGGTAGACGGATCATGGGTTAGAATCCCCTTACCGTCAGGCTAACCGTGGGAAGTTCTCGTGGTCTTCCTCTCCATGTAACGCAAATGCGGGTTAGCTCCATCAAAAAGTCCTCCACGAAGGCAAATTTCTCCCACTACTCGATCCAGGAGTTCCCTTGTCTTCTAGATTGGGTTCAAAACTGCAAGGCTACTGAGTTGAACATTGGTAGTCGTAAACCCATAAAATTGGGTCAGCTGTTCAACGACGGTTGTAAAATAAAAATAAAAAACTCACAGAAGCAATTTTATAAATTGAACATAAAACGTGTTTTTTCATGTTGCAGTGTTAAAATACTTATTTTTTTAAAGACATTTTTTTGACATTTTTAACACGAGTCTATAATAGTCCCACGCCCTATTTTTAACTTATTTGGCAACACTTTATATTAATTCAAATTATCATCTAAAATTCCACTATTTTATAGATTGACTAGTTTTAAAAATGTCAACCCTATCCAGATATTTTTATCGTTAGAAAAAGAAAGAAAAAAACGTATGTTTATCGTAAGAAAGTATGTTTTTTCTTTCTGATTTCTTACTTTAAAACATCATCTGTGCTTATGAATTAGCATATTTGGGGTCACCTCCTCAAACTATTCAAATTGAGAAGGTGAAGTTATTCTGGATGGTCTGCTTGTGTCACTATCTTTGTTTATGTTCATTTATTTATCCACTGTTGCTTTGTGTATTCAGCTCTATGTACGACCACTTTGGGGCATGGAATCTTCTTTGTGTTGAAGAAACAGGTCTGGGAGAGACCATAAAAATCAGCATCAAACAACATCTGCACCCAATGGGGAAAATAAGGAAACACGACAAAATATCAAAACAAAAACTTAACAAAAGTCAAAACAAATAAGTAAGTTAAAATATATTCAAAATATTTGTGCGAGGTTCTCAGTTAGAAAACTCTTTTTGACGATACAACCTCATGTTACTGTCAGAAGCTACCAATGATTTACTTTTAGAGTTGAAAGTTAAATTAGGAAAAACAAAGTCATTTATGAAAAAAACAAACTCTTCACTTCTTTAAAAGCTAATTAATTTTTATGATATAAAATTGAACTTAGACATAATTGTTTATTCATTTGAAATAGCTTTATCATTCATATTTCGTAAATTTGTCTTTACGCATAATTATATTAGTTGGGATCATTTTTCTAGACCAGTGTTTCCTAAAGTGTGGTACGCGTACCCCTAGGGGTACGGGAACAGTTTAGTTAGGCTACGCGTTCTTATGCGAAATATCTTGCAAGAACGAAAATTTCAAAAAATTTAAAAACAAAGCTGGAAATTAAAATTTACGATGACGTATTTTTCTGTTGGCTATTTTTTGCAGAGTTAACAGTTAATAATGAGTGGTGTTAACAGCCAGTTGGGATTTTTAACTTTTGTGCAATTTTTTTATAGAGAAAAATGCATTCATTTTTTTTTTATTAGTGGTACACAGCGTTACGAACAATATAGAAAGGGTATACAAAAGTCATACGTTTGGGAAACGTTGTTTTAGACGCTAAATGTTGTGCATCGAAATGTCTTCTCATAACGCTAACAGAAGTGGCATTTCCTCACCTAGAAAACGATACTGATTAAAATTAAAAGCGTTTGCAAAAAAACAATCACGCACCTTCGAAAACAATTTTGAAGTCAATGGAGGTAATCTCTCAAAACGACCCACCTAAGACCCTTTTATTGCAGAATGGAAAATGATCGAGAAGTTTCACCATATTTCATATATACTTTTTATTTTACCATACAAGAAAACAATAGGGTGATGACACACTTAGTCAGAACGTTAACAGAAAATTTACTCTTCTTGATGACAAAGGACCCAGAATGACATGATAAAGACAACCGAGAAAGAAGTGCCAAATAGCTAAAGTATAATAGCTTCGAAAAACTAGTCCCTTCAAGTACAATACTAAAGACGCCTTCCAATGGGGTGAACCGGGTTCGAATCCCAATCGATGCGAATTCCGCATCCGGCTTGGACCGACCACAGTAAAGCATCCTCAGTGATAGACGGATCGTGGGTTAGAATTTCCTTGCCATCAGGCTAACCGTGGGGGGTTCTCGTGGTCTTCCTCTCCATGTAATGCAAATTTGGGTTAGCTCCATCAGAAAGTCCTCCACGAAGGCAAATTTCTCCCACTACTCGATCCAGGAGCTCACCTGTCTTTTGGATTGGGTTCAAAATGACAAGGGCAACGGAATTGAACGTAAGTAGTCGTAAATCCATAAAATTGGGTCGGCTGTTCAACAACGGTTGTAAAAAAGTAAAATATGATCCGTGAGCAATTGGAAAGTGCCTAATAGATAGTTCGTGGGTTCGAACCCCGTCAACCGAAGACTCCCCATGTAGTAAATGGTGACTGATGCACGTTGGGACACAAAGTCTTCTGTGCTCCTATAACAAATCATACCTCTGGGATTACTGATCCAGGAGTTTCCTTGTCTTCTGGATTGTGTCAAACCTCTGGGGTTACTGATCCAGGAGTTTCCTTGTCTTCTGGATTGGTTCAAAATTTCAAGTCTACTTATATGAACATTAGTAGTCGTAAACCCATAAAATTGGGTTGGCTGTTCAACGACGGCTATAAAATCTCACTGTTCTCATATTAGGCTTCCATTGACTAATATAAAAATATTGAGGGGGGGGGGAGAAAGTAATCATTAGGGCTATTCCTGAATGTTAAAAAGAAAATAAATAAAAATAAAAAAAAGAATTCTTTTCCTATTTGAATGGGGGGTGGGGAAAGAAAAGGAAGAAGAAAAAAAAAAGGAGCTTATCAAAGACTCTTCTTTCATCACCCATCCAATTCTGCATGTTGAGGAAAACCGCTGTTTTGAATTACCAAAAGTGGGAAAGCCAATTTTCTCGCCAAGAGATTCCACCAAATGCAAAAAGGCTTTTGAGAAAGTGAAAAGAAAAATGGATTTGACATGCACTGCCACACCAGAATCCCACTTCCCTTTTTTATTTATTTTTTTTTTTTTAAAAAGAGGAAAATTTGAAATGTCTATAGAAGACGAAGACATTTTATACTCTAAAACAGTAGAATATTCTGACATTTAAAATGAACCATAGTATGGCTCGTCGAATTGTTAATGTTAAAATTCAGAATTCTTAACATATCATTTCGATTTGTACCTTAACATCAGCCAACCGGATGAAAATTTATGTTGAATCGTATTGAAAATGGTTTTACATTCGGATCAAGATATGAGCGATTTAAAAAAAGAAATAAGTTGCAACATTGTTTGAGTCTAACATTTGCTGCAATCTTAGTATGGGTTCAAGTTATAAATACTCCTAAAAAAATATTTTCATATTTGAACCAAACATGGTTCTGACAATGAGATTGTTTAAGTTAAAGCCACAATTTTAAACGCTATCGTGGATCAATATATGCTATAAAAACAATGTTGTATTATGTCACTGAATTTGATGCTGAATAAATCAAACAATTGTGAGATGCAAGCTAGCTTCACAACCATCAAACAAAACACCAAATATAAACTCGAGTTTTCATATATACTTTAGACGGCGAATTCAAACATCAGTAAATGATAATGCTTTCCACCAAACTCACGCACATTCACACCATTCGTGAATTATTTTCGTTTCCGCAAACACTAATGCTGGCGTACTTAGGATATCGCCAAAAGATTGTTTACAATCGGAGTCAAGTATGAGTTGGCGTGAATATGTCTTCAACGCACAGTACAAAAAAATTCGCTTTTAAAAATGTGTTTTTACTTGAGTAATCGAGGTAATTATAATTTAATATTTAAATATCAGTGAACAGTATGAAGTATATTATATAATTATGGTATGTTGTATATGCATGTAATGAACTTGTTATGTATGTATTATATATGTATGTTATGGTATGTCATATATGTATGTTATATAGCTATGCATGTATGAACAGTATGTTATGATATATAATTTCTATTCTGTTAGGACGAATTGGTGCGGTACTTTTATTGACGTGGCACTAGAACTGCACAATGAGCTATTATCGACAGTTTGGGAAGCATCTCTGAATATGATTCGAGGACAACATGCATACGTCACATCCCGTTTCACAGGGAGGGCACATTCTCACACTTTACATCCATCCTCAGATCGTAACTTTGACCTGAACCAGAGCATGATCCGATCCAGTACCCCCAGAGGTTTTTGGAGGACTTTGTGACTCTGATAGATTTAGCTCGCATCAGTCACCCTTTGTTACATGGCGGGTGGTTCATCAGTAGCACTAAAATTTATAAAATGATACGATCTGTAATACTAACTGTTAATAGTTATAAAATCTGTTACTGTGTACATCGCTTCGTATATTGGTGATTTAAAAATTAATGATCCTTTTAGCACAACTAAAAAACATACATTCATATTTTAACGGCGACTTTTTGTTTTAGTTGATGTACAGCATTGTTTCTGGTCGGGATAGCCTGGTCGGTAGGGCGCTGGTCCCATGTCCAAGAGTTCGTGGGTTCGAACCCAGCCGGCCGAAGACTCCTCGCGTAGTAAAGTGACTGATGCACGTTAAATCTGTCGAGTCGCAAAGTCCTCCATGTTCCCATACCAAATCAATACCTCTGGGGGTACTGGATTGGAGATCGATCGTTCTCTGATTCAGGTCAAAATTACGATCTGTGGATGAATGAATGGATGTATGAATGGGCCCACCCTATGAACGGGTGCGGCGGAAGTCTAGTTCTTGGCCATAGATGGCGCCACTGGAAAACAAGAACAATCGCACACACCCTCTGCCTGAACAGGCATACGTCAACAACAACAACAGCTGCCTCTTCCACTCACTCAGCTCAAATGTAAACAATCTATTGACGATATTCAATGATTGTATTCAATAAAACGAATGGGCAAATATTTGATGTAAGCTTATAAGTGTTTAGATCGCACTCCTTACATTTTATATGAAAGCTCGGTGTTATTTTGAAATGTTTTGTCACACAAAATGTTTGGGTAGATGAACATCCTATTCCAGTGTTTCCCAAACTTATGACTTTTGTGTACCCTTTCTAAATTCTTCGTAACGCTGTACCACTCATAATGAAATGAATGTATTTTTTACTATGAAAAAAATTGCATGAAAGTTAAAAATCACAACTGGCTGTTGAGACCACTCTGTTAACTCTGCAAAAAAATTGCCAATAGAAGAATACGTCATCCAAAATTTTCATGGCTATCTTTGGTTTGAAATAAAAAATTTTGAAATTTTTGTTTGTTGCAAGATATTTCGCATAAGAACGCGTACCACACTTTGGGAAACACTGTCCTATTCCATGAAGATATTAGCTGTTTTGAATCGATGCAATTTGTGTGATTTTACGAAGCGATAAAAAGATCAACAAGTTAATCTCAAATTAATGAACACCCAAACCCATTCCTTCTAGTGACAATTAAACAAAAACAATTTAGGCGAAAACAATTCCGGGGGACCCTCACAAAATTAGTCTTCTTAACATGTCAACCAGGTCATTAGTTACTTTACCCGACATAGCAACAGAGAGAGAAGGCTTTTGTGTTCGGGGCGGCCAAATGAGCGTAAAACGAACATTGTTCTCTCGCATCTCCAAGTGAAATATTAAAGGGGGGAGAAATTGCTAAAATAGTTGTCGGGCAGTTAATTTACCTCCTCTCCAGAATCCCTGTCAGATTTCTCGGTAATTACAACGAAACAATGCGAATAATTACAGCAACTGTTTGCTTCAGACTTAATTGCATCAATCGCTCTCTCTCTTCTACTCACCCCACCCCTCCTTCTACCCTCTTCTCTCATTCCATTAATTACCAAAAAATATCCTTTCTTCAATTTATTTTTCAATAGAATTAGGTATCACGGTGACTACTTAACTTTCTTCTTTCTTCATATTATATATATATGCGAATGAATTTACCATATAACTTCTCCTTTTAAGGCTCTCTCTCTACATATATATATATATATATATATATATGGGTGGGGGGTGTG
>NC_092213.1:86936339-86948136 GCF_043381705.1 Parasteatoda tepidariorum | reverse complement strand
CCGAAACACTACAAAAAACTTTTCATCAGCTCACACGATTATATCCGCAAAAAAGAGTGCTTTCTAATATTGTATCAATAAAGCCAAAGCAAAATATATCAATAGAAAATAGAATAGTGTGAGGAGCACTCAAAAAGTTTTACAAAAAACTTACAGCAGATAAAATAGAACACAATAAGTAAAAATAACACGTGAAACAGAAAATAATTTAAAAAGAAAAAACAGAATAAAATTTGCGGATATAATCGTGTGGGCTGATTAAAAGATTATATCTTTTATTTTCTGGATTTTTTAAAAAAATTTGTCCTTTTTTTAGGATTTTTTTTCCGGTTTTTTGTTATTTTTATTTTTATTACTATTTTTCTTTTTTTCCCCTTTTATTATTGTTCTGTAATTTTTCCCTTATTTTCTCTACATTTTGAATTTATTTTATGTGTTCTATTTACTTGCAGCTTATACACAATAAATAAAACTTATTGTTTTTCTAAACTTCCTTCGTGTTTTTTTTTTTTTNTAGATATATATATATATATATATATATACAGGGGGTGGGTTGAGTTATCCAAGGAAAAAAAAAAAAAAAGAGGGTGTGTAATTAAATTTCCGAGCAGACTAATGAAAAATCGACCCTGAACATCGAAGCGCGGATATGTATTTTTGCTCCTTCCCTTCTCTAAAGGGGACACATTTAAAAAAAAAAGAACATTTTAGATTTCTTTTCATTTAAACTATCATATCAAGTTTTCAAAGGAATTCTATAAATATTCAGCTTACTATTTAAATATAAAGTTAATTTCAGTAATTAGCAACCACATAATTTTATGAATATTATAAATGAGATTAAACAAACTGTATTTAAACGATTTAGTGCTTACGTTAGTTCAAACAACCACTCGAAGTAGTACTGATTTTAATTTTCAAAATGAGTAAACCACCATTTTTGCAACATTGCAGTCTTTCGTTAAAAGCTAAATTAAACTTATCAGACGACGGTAGGATTAAAAGCTAAATTATACTTATCAGACGAAGGCAAGATTAAAAGCTAAATTAAACTTATCAGACGAAGGCAAGATTGAAAGCTAAATTGAACTTATCAGACGAAGGCAAGATTGAAAGCTAAATTAAACTTATCACACGAAGGCAAGATTAAAAGCTAAATTAAACTTATCAGACGAAGGAAAGATTAAAAGCTAAATAATTTGATAATAATTTTTGCTAATACTTTGATGAGAGCTAAATAATTTTTGAATAAATTAACAAATAGAAAATAATGCAAATAAAGTACTAACTAATCTAAATTTAGTTCAAAATTTAGAATAGCTTTTATTAAGAAATTCATAGTTATGAAATAATTTAATATTTTTCCTTATAAAATTGCGAATTTAATTTCTTTATTATAAAATTGTAAATGAATATACAGTCGGACCTCTATTTAACCCGATAATAAGTTCCGCAAAATTCCAATAATAAGTTCGTTATATGGAAAATTCGCTAAATAGAAAATCACCTTTAAAAATGCATAAAGGACACAAAGCAGGTTTTAAATTCATTAACACTAGACATAATTAAAACAGCAATGGATACAACTTCATCTTGTAAACTAGTCTCTACTATTTATTTTATAAATCTTAACCATGAAAGAAATCTGCATGGAAAGCAAGAATAAAGCAAAACATTATCCAGTGCTATACACTGTCATGCTACATACATTTTCAACTTCTAAAAAAAGCTAAATTTGTGTATACAATTATAGCTGCATTTATGATAAAAGTAATTTTAAACATGCATTACCACATGCGTTCGTAAGTGTAATGGCTACTGATAAAATCCGTCAATTTGGACTGAGTTTTTTGTTTGAAATTCCAAACAAAAAGAGAAAGGAATTCTACTGCTTTCTCTAAAAATAATTTTTGGAGGAAGCAGTAGAACATTACATAAAGCAGTGGCTTCAAAAATTAATTGAAGGTCATTTTCTCCATGAAATGCGTTAACAAGTTCGAAATGTTAAGAAATATTTTGGGAAATAGGGAAAGTGGATCTCAAAAAAAAGTTTGTTCAATTGAAAATTCACTTCGCTATTTGGAAGTTATTTAACGAAGAAATTTCTAAACTGTTCTTGGTTCCTGGAAAAAAATCGCAAAATAGAGAAATTCGCAAAATAGAAGTTCGTTATATAGAATTCCAACTATTCCAAACAAAGTGAATAATAATTTTTTTTTAATGCATCTAGAAATGTTGCAAAACATATTTCAGATAGAACATTTTATTGAAATTTTTCACGAAAATACTGTAACATAACGGAAATACTGTTCATAACGAAGCAAATGGGAACATTTATGTAGTTACAAATTTTTCCTTTCGATAATACTTTTTTTTTTCGTTTTTCACAAACAAAAAGAAAACTGTTATACTCAAATTATTTCATATGATACTAAAACAGCTTTTAGAATCAACTTACTAACTGGATGTAGAATTAAAAATGATTGTGTACTGAAACTGCAAAATAACTGCTTACTCAACATTTCATAAAAGACGTGACCCTTTGGCATTTTTGATTTTAAAAAAATAATCTTGTGTTCGATTTTATTCATTTACTTGTTTATTTATATATTATTTAACTGAACTTTAAAATACTATATATACAATATCAACCATCCATCGAAAGTCTTTCAAATAATAATAGTAGTAATGATAAATAAATAAAGCAGATTTAAAAGTTTTACTTTATTAGATGAGAAGAAATGCAACCTTTTAGAATTTTTCTCAAACATTTCAGGTTTGAAATTTATAGGATAGATAAAATTAGTTTAGATAGATGAAATTTATAGGATAGATGAAATTTATAGGATAGATAAAATTAGTTTGGATAGATGAAATTTATAGGAATTGAATGTAGGGTTTAGTGGCGCAAGGTCCAGATCAGGACATGCTGCGATGAAATTTATTGGATAGACAAAATTAAATTGGATAGATGAAATTTATAGGATAGATAAAATTAGTTTGGATAGATGAAATTTAATTTTCCGTTTATTGTCAATCATTTTGATAAAAATCTACTTTAAAGATTGTTTAAATTGATATAAAAAACTGATTTGGAAAAATCTCGTAACGTAAATTAAGCAAAAATGCATACATTTAAGAAAATTTACTAACAGACAAATTGAAACTAACGAAAAGTTCAGTAAAATTAAAAAAACAAAGTCAGCCATATTTTTTCCCCATTTTACGTACGACCTACTATTATCTCCTAATAGACTAAATATCCAACATCAGTTTGTTAAAATCGAAACGAATGGAATAAGAAGAAAAAAAATAAGAGTTAAGACGGCAAGAAAGAGTCCTCTTGATCAGAACTTAAGATCAAACAGTAAATCTTTTTAGAAACGTTTTATTTTAACAATAAACGTAGTAAAATTTATCCTTTTAAACGATTAAAAAAACTGTTGATACTTAAGGAATTTTTTTTGAGTATAAAATGCGATACATATTTCTGAAATGAAGACAATTTTAAGAAGCAAGCAAGTCATTTTCCAAAATACAGTCAAACCCCGCTATAAAGAGCATGGTTTATAGTGAACTCCCGGCTATAGTGGACGAAATGTTCGCTCCCGTGCCATGCTATACACATATAATATTATTTTATGTGGATATAGTGCAAAAGAAGAGAGGAAATTGGATATTACGAACTTTTTTCTTCGACTGATTTTTTTTTGTTCATTTTTTTGTGTTTTTGAAATTTCTACATAAAATACATATACCGATTTTTAAAACCATCGATTGATGGACATGTAGACATAAGTATTTTTTTCTTCCTGTTTGCTTCGTCTTCCTCAGTTTTCCATTCCCAAATAAATGGTCATCCCTAAATTTTTTGTACGAAAGACGAAGAGTCATTAAAAACAAAACTTAACACTATACATATTGTTTTTTAATCATTTTTGTATTTATTTATTTTGGGTCATTTTATTTAAATGGGAACAGTACAAAAAAATTAGCTAAAATTGCTTGCAGTACTGATATGGTGAACTCCCGTTTATAGTGAATTGTCCCTTGAAGGTACAGTCAAACCCCGCTATAGTGAACCTTCAAGGGACCGAAATTTTGGTTCACACTATAAACGGGAGTTCACCATATCGGTTCCGCAAACAATTTTAGCTAATGGTTCCGAAATTCTTATTTTTATTTTTATTTCATTTTATGGGTATTTAAATAAATGACCCATGAAATGAAATAAAAAAAATGACTGAAAAATAATACGTAGTAACAAACTTGGTTTTTATTTTTTATTACTGTTCGTCTTGTGTACAAATAGAAATGACGATGCAGGAATAAAATGTATCTGCATGGGTTGGTCTTTGTTTAGGGATGGAAAAGTGTGATAAAAGAAGGAAACAAGAGAAAATGCTTATCGCTACATTCCACTTTTATGGATGGTTTTTAAAAATCAGTATAAATATTTATTTTGAAGTGGACATTTCAAAACTATCAAAACAAATCAGTCGAAGACCGAAAAAAGTTTATAATATCCAACCTCCTCACTTTTTTAGTACACTATATCCACAAGAAATTACATTATACGTGTGTAGCATGGCACGGGACCGAACATTTCGTTCACTCTATCGGGGAATTCACTATAAACGGTGTTCACTAGCGCGGTGTTTGACTTTATTATGAAATATTCATGATAATTCCACATTTATCAAAGTAATAATAAAATGCACGTGTGCATCTTCGAGTGATTTTTAATCGCCATTTCTTTTGTTGTGTGCAGGTGATTTTGCACCTACACATCACAACCCCCATTCAAAAGAATCAATGTTTCAAGACGAGTTCAAAATAAACAGTTTAAAAAAGGGGGGGGGAGTGACTGTAAACAAAAGCAGAAGTGTAACGTAATTACTTTGTTGAGGTAGGAAGAAAAAAAAACTGTTGGGAGACTACAAATAAGCCATTTACTTATTTAGGATAGAAACACGTTTGGCGGCCCTTTTTTTTTTCCAATTTGTGTAATCTACTCTTTTCGTGTGTTCCAAAGATTGCATAACTGGCGGGACGAACAGGATCCACCCTCGTTTAGGTTGATGAGCCCCCAACACCCCTGGGACACCCAGTCCACAATTACCCTAAATGGCTTTTTTTCCCTTCCTTTCTACCTGCGTTTAACGACAGCTCCGTGTTTTCTATTTTAATTATATGAAAATGAAAACTTGAATAGATCATTCCTTTAATTATGTATGTTACGCATGCAATAGTGTGGATCCTTCATTCAATAGGATGCAGCGTCGCTCTCTATGTCGTCTGTTCTAAAGCAAAAACCGTAGGTTTTTCTAACCATAAACCGGATCGAAAGCTTTACAAACCAAGTGTGTCCAGTCATAACCTGAAAATAATTCATATAGCCCATGTGCTTAAAAAAAAAATGTCCATATTTTCTGAGGGAATACTTGGAGATTAGCTTTTTCCTTACCCATTTAAAAAAAAATTAAAAATAAATAAATAAATAAAAAAATCCGCAAAAAATCAACATATTTTTTCATTTCATTCATAAATACAAGGAACTAAAATAAAACATAATACACAGTTTCTAAGTTGAGATTGTGTAATATTGTGAAATGTGTAAAAAATAATTCATAGCCCAAGTGCTAAAAAAATGTTAATATTTTCGGAGGGAATATTTTGAGATTCCTTAACCGCTTCCCTTACATATTTTTTTGAAGGAAAAAAAAATCAACATATTTGTTTATTTCATTCATGAATTCAAGGAACTAAAATAAAACATAATACACAGTTTCTAAATTGAAATTTTAATTTTTCTTTTTAATTTGTAAAAAATAGTTCATTTACCATCAGTTTGTTGTGTTGTTGTTGTTTCTAATGCCACTTGTCGCATGGGCAAGCCTGCTCTGTGAAACCGAGCAAATTTAAAGCAGAATGTGCACTTCTCGTTTTTCAGTGGCGCTATCCTATGGCCAAGAATTCGACTTCAACCACACGCACGTCACACTCCGTTTTATAGGGCGGACCCATTCACACATCCATTCATTCATCCACAGATCGTCCTTTTGACCTGAA
Organism: Parasteatoda tepidariorum; assembly: GCF_043381705.1. Lineage (NCBI taxonomy): Eukaryota > Metazoa > Arthropoda > Arachnida > Araneae > Theridiidae > Parasteatoda > Parasteatoda tepidariorum. The sequence goes on along the minus strand of NC_092213.1, from coordinate 86,942,064 downwards.
TGAGAGGAACGATCGATCTCCAATCCAGTACCCCCAGAGGTATTGATTTGTTATGGGAACATGGAGTGACTTTGAGACTCGGGGAGTCTTCGGGCATCAGTTCACTATTCCAAGTTATCACGGGCCAATGAAAACAGTTGAATATGAGTCTTTGTATAGGTTCACATCTTCATCATCAGAAAAATCATCTGCATTACTTTCATTTTCACTCGCGAACGCCATTTTTTTACTCTTTTTTTTTTCTATGTCAATTCATCGATCATCGTGTATATACAATTGTACAAAACACGTCTGCAGTCCTACAAATAGCAAAACTCCCAAACAAATATTGGCAAACTTCCAAATCATATCAGATTATAGTCATTTTTTGTTTTGCTTCCTGCCGAATAAAAACGTGATAAGACAAAATGTATTGACGAATTCTGCTACGCCCGAGTTTACTCGGGATAATAAATATTTGCGATATATACATCCCCGAGTTAACTCGGGATTATAAATATGCGCGATATATACATCCCCGAGTTAACTCGGGATAACAAATATGTGCGATAGATGCATACCCGAGTTTACTCTTGATAATAAATATTTGCGATAGATACATACCCGAGTTTACTCGGGATAATGAATATTTGAAATATATACATCCCCGAGTTAACTCGGGATAACAAATATGTGAGATAGATGCATACCCGAGTTTACTCTTGATAATAAATATTTGCGATAGATACATACCCGAGTTTACTCGGGATAATGAATATGTGCGATAGATACATACCCGAGTTTACTCGGGATAATAAATATGTGCGATAGATACATACCCGAGTTTACTCGGGATAATGAATATTTGCGATAGATACATACCCGAGTTAACTCGGGATAATCAGGTGTAATAAAAGGGTGCAATATTGAATTCAACTGATCAGAAGAGATTATGATTCAACTGAAATATGATCCACGCAATTGGTTCACAGCATCCATCCAATCCAATCGACGACTCAGAATGAAAATCCGACCATCGCACTCTAAATGCGATTTAACTTTACTATTCCGAGAAATTATTTATTTATTTATTTTTATTTTATACAGCCGACCCAATTTCTTTGGGTTTACGACCACTAACGTTCAACTCCGTAGCCTTCTCACTTTGAACCCTATCCAGAAGACAAGGGAACTCCTGGATCGAGTATTGGGAGAAATTTGCCTTCGTAGAGCACTTCTTGATAGATCCAACTCGCATTTGCGTTACACGGAGAGGAAGACCACGAGAATCTCTCACGGTCATCCTGACGGCAAGAGGACTCTAACCCATGCTTCGTCTACCACTGAGGATATTTCACATCAACACTGTGGTCGGTGGGGAATTCGTATCGACTGGGATTCGAACTCGATTATTTGTTTATTGTCACACATAGCTATACAGGCTTTGTGTGTGTGTGTTTATTAAAAAGTACGATTCATTGTAAGCTCTTGTCAAGTTGAAAAACAGATTGCTCAAAGTGAAGAAAGACAATACAAACAGGCATCTACTGTAACGTAAAGGCAGCCGGTACGAATCCCAACATGTATGCTTATGCTTCTTACTTTTTTCCTATTTTGTGCTATCTGTATTTCGACTTGATCAGGGCACATAAGCCAAGCTTTGCAATGAGCACACAAGCCTGCGCATGTGCGCGTAACAATATATAAATAAGTAGATGCATCCAGGGATAGGGTGGGATTCGAACCCGCTACCTCAACGCTTCCATTTCAGGATATTGGGACAGCCCTGCGCAACGGTTAAGCTGATTTAGTTTAGACATTAGTACATTTACAAATGAAAACCTTTTATAGTTTTAAATGTTATAACTTACATAGAAGAAAAGAAACAACCGACGAGAAAGAAAGTTAACAAGTGTTTACTAGAAATAGGTGTTCTTCTTCTTCGTCAGCACTACAGCCTAGAGGCTGCCTTCTCAACATTGTCCAACCATCTTGTAGATGGTCAAAAATAGATGTTATCAAAATAAGTGTCCCGCAGTGGACAGATCGTTAAGACACGGTTCCCAGCAGATCACAGAAGTCAAGCATCACTGGCTACTGTCAGTGTGCGGGTGGGTGACCACTTGGATTAGTCGGCGTAGGGACAGAGGGCGTGCGGTACTGGTCTTCTCTAAACTGTTCTACCGTAAAATGCTAGATTTCGCGTGAAGGTCGTCGGGCTACCGAAGCGGGGATGCCATCCCCTTTGCAGAGGATCAAAATGGTGATGGCATGTCTTCGGATCCTCCCTAGGGATATTGCCGAGACTGTCGCCAATAGCCCATTGTGCAGCTCTAGTGCGACGTCAATGAACTACAACAACAACAATCAAAATGAATATATTTACGTCATGTCAAGCTATACTGTTAAAATTGCCCATTTTTGGTTAAAGTTACCCAATTTTAATTTACTACAAAATATAATAGAACTGTATTTTGATCATTTTACCGTAAAATCATTACCAAAGCGCTTTTTAAAAATGACAGAGCTTTTTGGTGTTCCCATAGAGCCAGAAACACGGTAAATTTTGTCATATTGTGGTAGTTTTGACCATACTATTTTTCTCAATGCCCAAATGCTTACGATTGAGTGAGACTTGAAAACGTTCTTTCTTTGCAGAAACATATCTTTTTTAATCAATTTTCGACCATCAAATTATAGAAGCAACCAGGAAAATAAAAATCACACTATTTTCCGTGGGTGAGATTTCAAGTTTGGAACCTTTTAACAGTCATTTAATTTTATTCGTATTTTGCCATACCCCTAAAAGTTTAAAAGAGAATTGAAAAAATTTCCCCACTATTATAAAACTCACTTATCCAAAGATAGTCCAGTGTAAAAAAATATTTTTAAAAAATTATTTATTGTTTCATTTAATAAGGATCTAAATAAATAAATAAATAATGAATAGTAAGGTTTACAACTCTTTACCTCATTTTAAACTGTGCAGCTTTAAATGACAATGAGCGAAATTGATTGGATAATTTCTGAATTATTTGAACTGCACTAAAATAAGAACTCTGATATAAAATAAAGAGAAATCTGCTACAAATCAACCTCAAATAAATTTTATCTAAAAAAAGTTGTGATCGCCTCTTATTACGATCACTCTGGTTACCCATTGGTCAAATGCTTTTTTCTTTTCTGGATGGACTCCGTTAAACATCATGACTTGCTGTCTCCATTGATGTTTATTTTTTTTCCTTCCCCAATGCCCACCTGTATTAACATCCGTCAATTCAGGCATTTTGTTGACCTCTCTTTCGGGGGCGCCCTATTAGGTGGTCCAACATCGCTCCCACAGTGAGGACAGATAGGACAGAGAAGGAAAGAACATCCACGCCTTTGCCCGGGATTCGAACCCGGAACCTTTCTGATGCAAGGGTAGTTCCCTGCCTTCTACACAAGCCGGTCGGCCCATTGATGTTTATCGTCGGATTCATATATCCTGCCTATGACGTCACGCAATACTTTTCCATCTTCTTCAGCATTCATATATTTATATTGAAATCACCAGTAATTATACTTTAATACTAAAAAGAATATAGAAATGCTTTCATTATGTAAATACATTAAAAGTGCCTACTACTGAAAATAAAAAGAAAAACAGCAGCGGTAGCCATAGCAACGCATGCGCACTGTTTACTATTACTTTTGAACACAGTTGAAAAGGACACCATCCAATCCAAACCCATTTGCCAACGGGTAATAAGAATTTTATATGTAGAATTGTTACACAGACATCTCCAAGAACAATTACAGAAAGTCAAAGTACAGAAAGAATGGATGCCGCAGAGTGGTTGGAATTATTTGGATGAAAGAAGAGTCACGATGCCGAATGAAGACCGGTATTTGGCACCAAAAGAAGCATCCGAACCTGTCTCGCCCAAGGTGTCTGCAACACAGGTTCAAATATAAAATCATGTGAGCTCACAGGCCAGTCAGATGTATTTTGTCGTCAGGGATTAGAGAATCACTGCGGACTTGCTTTCAGAAAAAGTCGCGTCGAACTTTCATACGGAAGAATGTCTCATTAAATGCTCCCCAACTGATAGGCAAGATATTCAATTAAGCAACAAAAAGCACCCTATTATAAATTAAATTAGTTAGTTTATGAGTTATAAAATTTTTTTTTTTAAAGAAAGTAATATTTTTTTTAAAAAATTCTACATCTCTCGACCTATTTCTTTCAAATTTTGAATTCTATCACTTAAAATGAGATAGTAAAAAATAATCACTTAAAAAGAGATAGTAAAAAATAATCGCTACATACGTGATAGTAAAAAATAATCGCTTAATATGAGATAGTAAAAAATAATCACTTAATATGAGATAATAAAAAATAATCACTTAAAATGAGATAGTAAAAAATAATCACTCAAAATGAGATAGTAAAAAATAATCACTGAATATGAGATAGTAAAAAATAATCACTTAATAAGCGATAGTAAAAAATAATCACTTAAAATGGGATAGTAAAAAATAGCCACTTAAAAAGAGACAGTAAAAAATAATCACTTAATATGAGATGGTAAAATATAATCACTTAATATGAGATAGTAAAAAATAATCACTTAATATGAGATAGCAAAAAACGATGTAAAACTTGTATATCTTACAATTAAAAACATTTTTTGACTCTTTTTAAATGAAGTGTTTGAAAATTAGTAAACTTGATTTTTTTTTACGAGGACTATCTCTGGATAAACTAAATTAGTAATATTTTTTTATTCTGAAAATCTGTTTACAAAATATTAGTTCAGTTAGTAACACTGTTAGTGTCAGCCAAAATAGCTTTTTTTTTTCTTTGTTCAGTTATATTTTTCTCTCTGACATCACGTTGAATCATTCTTAACATCATTCTTAAAAGGTAATCATTTAATCATTCCTAAAGGATAATTTCTTTTTCAACAAATAAAAAGCTTATAAATAATTTGAGTAAGATAGGTGTAAAGTGATCACATATAGTATTTGTAGAGTACAAGCTCCTTCGATAATTTATGAATCATTATTTAAATAGTAACCGATATTTATTATTAGTAAATATTACTTTTTAGAAAGTTCTATAATTAGCAGAAGCATTATTTATTAGTTACAAACATCCCCTTAGATTTTTTAAAAAATTGGGCTTTTGATTGTTGTTTGCAAGAAGATTTAGTTCAATACTGAGTCAAAAATGTAACATTTAAGGAATAAATAAATAAAAAGAAAATTTTGGCTGGATCAGATAAATAAAAATTGATGATAAAAGCCAAATGTAATTTAAAAAAAGACAGATTTGCATATCCAAATGAGGATAGGGGTTGCGCTGCGGATGAATAATAATAATAATAAAATAAACGCACAAATAAAGGGCTTACAATATTACAATTAATACAATAGTTTAATAAACATGCTATAATTTCGATTCCCTTTTCAAATTCTAAACCCAAAAAGTAACGAGATAAATTGGTTTGCAATCACTATTTATCAAATCAAAGTTGAATTCGGGCTAAATTTTTGCTATCACAGTTAGAAAGGCAATAATAATGAAGATTAAAATAAAAATAGATGCATTCATTATTGTAGCAAGGTCCTCTTCTAGAAAATCCACCCTGACATTCTGTTATTCACTTATTTTAAAGTAATTACAAAAAAGAAAGAAAAAAAGTATGTTGTCTACGCATCAGATTAATTTTGAATTTTAATTAGATTTTTTTTTTTTTTT
>NC_092213.1:86893372-86936245 GCF_043381705.1 Parasteatoda tepidariorum | reverse complement strand
GATCTCCTTGACCTCGTGATCCGCCCGTCTCGCCCATGAATTTTAATTAGATTTTTTTTTTTTTTTGTGTGAAATCTCAAAATGTTTCACTTTTAGACGGCACTTCATTGTATGAAAATTTAAATAAATCAATTTAAATAATTGCATAATGAATTTCAATAATGCGCATTTACTTTATTCTTTAAAAATAAAAGCGCTAATTTTGAAGGGACTCCACCGATTCATAATTTTGCAGCATTTATTTATATAAGTGCAAAAATCTTCCTATTTCGATTTTTTCACCTGGATTTCGTTATAGAGAGGCTTCTTTGTCATTAAAATAATAGAATTTTTATTTAAACAGTTTCTTGCAAATCTACAGACCACCCTCGATCATCTTCGCTGGTAAAATCAAAATCGTTCGAACATTTTTCAGGAAAACATTCTAATAAATGGAATAAGTATTACACTGTAATTTAATAGCGCGTTTTTAATAAATTAACCATATAAATAAACATGTATTTTACTGACTACCGCTACGTATTCTTTATTCTAAGAGTTAAAAAAATAATAAATAAATAAACTCTTTTTGTCTATATTTTATTAAAAAAATCTATTAATTATCTATTTTCATCTTTATGATCCCATTAAGTTGTCGGAATTCATTTTGTTCGATATAAAAAGAAAGAAAAAACCCTGTTACACTTAAAAGCAACTGATAAAATATTTTGAGTTTCCGAGATGCTGCGGACAGAACGATCACAAATACAGTCGAACCTCTATTTAACGAAGTTGCTAAATCCCGATAATAAGTTCGTTACATGGAAAATTCGTTAAATCGAAAATCACCTTTTAAAATGCTTAAATAACACAAAACAGGTTTTTAATTCATAAACACTAGACTAAATTAAAATAGTAATTGGTGCACCTTTATCTTGTAAACTAGTATCTACTATTTATTTTATAAATCTTAACCATGAAAGAAATCTGCATGGAAAAAACAAGAATAGAGCAAAACATTATCCAGTGTTACACTATCATGCTGCATACATTTTCAACTAAGAACAGCTTATATTTATGCATGACATTTTGACTGTATTTATTTGCTGTATAAAATTATAACTGCAAAGTTATTTTAAATAGGGAAAGTGAAAGTTAAATAGGGTAGTGAGAAATAGGGAAAGTTCATCTCGAAGAAAAATTCGTTAAGTAGAAAATTCCCTTCGCTATTTGGAAGTTATTTTACGAAGAAATTTCCAAAATGTTCCTCAAAAAAAATCGCAAAATAGAGAAATTCGCAAAATGGAAGTTCGTTAAATAGAAGTCCGACTGACTATATTAAGAAACGCTATGCATCAGCTTTTGCAATGGTGCATTTTACCCATATCTGTGCAAAATGTGTCATCATCATTTGAAGCTAATTTGTAGAATTTTGATAGATTTCATTTTCGTAAAAAATAATACTTTAGCAATTAATACAGGGCAGTTTAGCTCAAGTATAGTTTCAAATAACCTTTTAATTTCAAGACCATGAACATAATAAACATTTTTATAATTGATTTTAAGCTTTCTTACTTATAAGAATTTTTTTTATTTATTTACTTTTTATTTATTGATTAATTTTCTTCGTCAAAATTAACTTGAAAGACTGGGCTTAAATTTTCCTTTAATCGATACTGTACAGCACTGATAAATAAAAAAGTAATTAACCTATTCAATGAAAATATTCTTTTTATGACATCGGGAATCTTTCAATCCAGTAGGGTAATAAGTACTACGCAACGATGCAAAAAAGAAGAAAAAAAAACATTAAAATTGAGTCACCGAATCTTATTTTGATTTATTTTCACTCAAAATGTCTCCATTTGCTTGTCACCTATATTTACTTCTTTTTTTCTCTTTTACATAAAGCAACTAATCCTAAGAATGATTTTATCTACATATACTAGCTTACTTAGTATCTTACTATAATATTTAAAAAATAAAAAGCGTTTTTTTTTTAAAATTAGTTTTCTTTTCATTGGTAACGTATCCATATAATTTTAAAAAATTGCCGCACGTTTGCCGTATTATTTCTGAATTACTTCGGCATAATTTACAGGGCCTTAGTGATACATTATATTGTAACCTTAATTAACTCTAACCACAGGTTAAGACAGACGCACACACACACAGACACAAAAAAAAGAAGAAAAATACAAATCATGCTCTTCTAAGATTGTGTTCACGGTTCCCACCAGATCACTGAAATCAAGCATCACTGGCTGCGGTCAGTGTGCGGGTGGGTGACCACTTGGATCAGTCTGCATAGGGACCGAGGTTGTGCAGTGTGGGTCCTCGTTAAACTGTTCTACCGTAAAGTGCTCGACTTCGCGTGCAGGTCGTCGGGCTACCAAAGCAGGGGAGCCACCCCCTCTGCAGAGGATCAAAACTGTGATGGCATGTCTTCGGATCATCTTCAAGGATGCTTCCCAGAGCGTACCAATAGCCCAATGTGCAGCTCTAGTGCGACGTAAATGAACTACAACTACAACAACTAAGATTGGGTTTGGAGATAGATTTTACAAACAGAAAATAGAAAGTGAAGTTTCACACACAAAAAAAAGAAAAAGAAAAACAATATCTATCGTTAGTTTTAGCTTAACAAGTAAACCTAAAACCGCAAATAACAACGCAGTCCACAGAAACCTCTAATATTTCTTAAAAGGCTAAATTCCCTTCAAACTACAATGTGTCTGTAATGTAAATGAAATGTATGTATGAATATGTATCAATGATGATATGTATGAATATGTAATATGTAAGAAGAACCATCAAGGTTGCCTTGTTTAACATTAGATTGCCTAAGGAAGTCATTTTCACTGCTTTTAATTTCAATTAGGAAAACAATGATGCATATAATGACACAATTTCTTAGAGTTTTGTACAACATATAATTTTTTTTTATTGTTAATATTTACTTATAATGACTTGTTATATAACTATAAATAATATAAAGAAAATATCAAAAATTAATTTTAAACAAATTTCTTTACACATTGTTTATTCTTTTTACAATCCAGTCATTTTGACTGCTTTTGTGCAATATAGGTATATACTACTAAGTTTCAGTCTTTCTAGTGTTAATGAAGTGTACACATTATTTATTCTTTTTACAATAAGTTTCAGTCTTTCTAGCGTTAAGGGCCACAACAGTTCAAATCATGGGTTGCAAAAACTGTCTCCATTGATGTTTGTTGGATTGATTTTAATATATCCTGCCTATGTACGTGTTTCAAGATGCTGTTGTGGCGTAACTACCACTATAAATAGTAAATACCGAATCACTATTATATAAGACATGTTAACTTGATTCTATCATGAGGTACCTTTTGATAGATGAAGGTTGACATAGTCGATAATTAATTCCCCACATTGGTGATCTACGGACGTGATAAGAAATTGTCAATATTGATGGATGAATCCACATTAAACAGTTGATTTGCTTAAAAAAAAATATATATATACTGCTCAAAGAAAAAAAAGAAAAAAAAAGAGAGAAATCCGGTGAATTGCAAATAAAGTCTCCCGGTTAATAAATAATAATGAGCGAAATGCTAGAAAAAAAAATAATAATAGCGAAAAGCTATAAAAAATAATAATAGCGAAAAGCTATAAAAAAAATGATGGGAAAAAATAGCGAAAAAGCTATTAAAAAAAATAAATAAAAAAATAACGAGCGATATGCTTGGAAGAAAAAAAATACATATAATGAGCAAAAAAAATTTAAGTTAATAAATAAAACAGCATTAATTAACTAGTGATATCTGTTCATCGAATTCTATCACAGATAAAATTCTGGAAGGGGAGTAATGTGGCGTAACTACCACTATAAATATTAAATACCGAATCACTAGTATATAAGAGATGTTAACTTGATTCTATCATGAGGTACCTTTAGATAGATGAAGGTTGACATAGTCTAAGATTAAATCCCCTCAAGATAAGTCCATTTTCTATTATATACTGAAAATTAACACTTTTCTTTTAAGTGCCTCTCTATGCTCTTGAAAGCAATTTGAATGCTAACATATGCAAGTCTGGCACTACTTTATGAACATTGATTAAAAATTATTGATTTGAAACAAAGATTACAAATATTTTATTTTTGAAATTCCAATACTTCATTAATTTCAATTCTGTTCAATAGCAATTATTTTGCCAATGCTTTAAGAAATTTGGTGACAACTGAGAAAGTTGGAGTTGCATTAAGAAAGTTGGAGTTCAAAAATCAGTACTTCTGTTGACTGATAACTTTTTTGAAGGTTTGAAAAATAAAAATAAAAAAACAAATTATTGTTTTCGGTCATTACTTTACACTGAAATCAAATCCAATAAACATGTTAAGTGCCAGTTAGTGCAGTTCTCTTATAAGAGTTTTAAAAATGAATTACAATTGTCATTCAGAATAGAAAATTTCAAATTTTGTATTATTAAAATTTTGAATTCTTCATTAGTTTAAAAGTCAATTCTAATATAAATAATGAACTTAGTAATAAAGTTAGTTTGCTGTGGTTTGTTCTCATATGGTGTCAGAAAATTGGCGACAACCAACCTTAGTTAGCCATCAAAAAACTACATTTCATTTGGTTACATCTTTCTTTTTCGGTAGCAATACGTAGAAAATGATACTCTTGGCCACCGCGGCATTAATTTTTTTATTTCTAAAAGCTGAGAGTGGCATCAGTTAGCTTGTTTATAATTTTCATGGAACGTTTGTGCTTGTCGTTAGTTCTTACCTGTTTTATTAATAATAAATGTTTTGTCCTCTTTAATTCTTCGTATTTTATTTAATAATTCAAACTCAATCTGTAATATTTATAAACCCTACAAGCTGGATAAATTTTTAGAACCGTTTGCAACACAAAAAGCAGAAAATGTTTTTAATTTTAGAGGAGTTTTGGTTATATTTTACTANAATGTGCAACAGATATCTAATTGTTAAGATATAAAACTTTAAAAAGGTTGGTATTAAAACTTACATAGTAGCACACAAAATGTTCAATGAGAAAATTGAGGTTTGTCTGCTGCAACCACCAGAGATATTTACATTTTAAAATTACAAATGTGTGTGTCAATATTTTCGTCCAAAATGAGTGGTTTCAAAAAGTTAAATCGGAGAATTACTTCAAGAAAATTTCTAATACACACATGCTAAATTATATTCCCAAAATACAAAAAAAGAAGAAAAAAAGAGCAACATACACGATTATTCTTGCATTTTAATAAATATTTTCTTGGATGCAAAACCTGAGAAAAAAAATTTTTTGCACCGTTGGTATGATAAATTTCACACAGAAACGAAGAAATTAGGTTTATATTAACGAGAAAGGTATTTTAAACCCACACAGATTTTTTGCGAAAATTGTCCGCAAAAAAATGACAACTAATATTTTTAAGTTCGCGGGTCACAAAAAAAGGCTTCGGATGCGGCCCCTTGTCGCCAGTTGGAAACCACTGATTTAGAACTTAGCTTTCAACTTCATGCATAAAGTGATGAATGCAAAAATTGTATTTAAAATACAATCCGTCCGTTATCAAAAATATTAAATGACAGTCTCACCCAATTTGCTATAACAATATACCTTTAATAGTAAATGTTATTTCAAAAAATGATTATTTAAAAAATAGGTATGATAAGGGAAAGACACTGGAAGCACAACTGTTCCATTTAGTACAGATGTGGAATAAATTCATGCCAAGAAAGAGCAATTATTGCGAATCGTGGTTTGGTGAGCATCTGTGAACCCTAGTAAATTAAGAAAAGTCCATTGAAGTAAGTATGAACATGAATGAGACGAAACTCTCATGAAATTAAGATAACTAAAGGTTAATTAAAAGAAAATATTTAAGTAAATGAGTAATTGTCGCATTGCACTATAAGTATAAGAGCCTATATTGCTGAAATACGAACGAAAAAAAAGTACCACTAATGGCTGAGAGATATGAGGTACTCATTGATCAAAATTATACACAGTGAGAAAAAGAAGTATGGTCAAAATATGGTAAAATTTATCGTGTTCTTTCAATGAATATACCTCGGTAATTTTTTAAAAAAGGTGCTGTGGTAATGAATGTGCTAAAATTAACAATAAAATATGGTTTTATAATATGTGAAAAAATTTTAGTAATTATAGCATGTCATAAAACCATTTATTTGGTTAAGTTAGTCTTTTCAGGTTTTTATTTTTACTATTTGTGTAGTAAAAAAAAAAAAATTATTTTAAAAACCAGAATTTCCAGTAAACCATTATGCTTAAACATAAATAGAAAAATTACCAAATGGGTGTATTTTGGTTTCATGAACCAGCGTTAAGTTTGCTTTCATTTTTCTTTTTATTAAAAAAAAAAAACCCAGAAATATTATAACCATACAGTTCAGTAATTTTAACAGATTTTTTCTTCCTCCGGGGAGTATAAAGTGGTTACAAGATTACGACAATTAGTTCATAAAATCCCCTCAAGTACATTTTGTTGCCGAAATTGATTGCTATGTGGTCATTTTTGCCCCTAAGGGACCAAGGAAGTATTTTAGTTTCACTTAAAAAAACTATTACAAATTAAAAGCATTTATCTCGCTCACTAACTACACAATAGTATATTCTAATTTAAGAAGAGCAAATATTAGTTTGGTCTATTTTCTAAAAGGGGGAGTGAAAGAATGAAATTGATTATATCTTTATGGACCAGTCTAATTCCAGCCGTGCTCCTGGCATTTCACATTTTGCTTATTAGGGTTGCTTTCTTCAAAATACCTCGAAGTGGTTATTAGTGAGGCGGCACGCAATCTTTTGAGATGTTAAATAAAAATACCGATCAATAAAATAATTAATTGCATAATTAAGCATTTAACACTAGAAAGACTGAAACTTAGTATATACCTATATTACCCAAAAGCAGTGAAAATGACTGGATTGTAAAAAGAATAAATAATGATCAATAAAATAATTCACGATCAATAAAATAATTAATTGCATAATTAAGCATTTAACACTAGAAAGACTGAAACTTAGTATATAACCTATATTACCCAAAAGCAGTCAAAATGACTGGATTGTTAAAAGAATAAATAGCGTGTGTAGAAATTTGCTTAAAATTAATTTTTAATATTTCTTACATTATTTACAGTTATATAACAAGTCATAAGTAAATATTAACAATAAAAAAATTATATGTTGTGCAAAATTCTAATAAAATGCGTCCATTATGTGCATCATTGTTTTTCTAATTGAAATTAGAAGCAGTCAAAATGTCTTCCTTAGGCAATCTAAGTGTTAATGAATAATTTTATTGCCTTTACAAAAACTTCATTTTAAATTGTAAATGAAACTTTATCTTATAATAATTACTTTGCACCTTTATCGAACAAACTTTTTCCTCCTTAGTTGAACCATTTAATGCACTCCCCACTAAAATATACAGGAAAAGAATTTAAACGCTTCTTTAAAAGTAAATGTAATTTTTTATTTTTTTTTAAAATTCTTTGCGTAAAAACTTTTTTATCCCAAAATCAATAATGTTTTTTTCCTTATCTGTTATAAAAGTAAACTGCAAAAACATTTTAAGAGAGGCGCAGCAAAATATAGGGTACATTTTTCAAAAGTTTACTTTTTTTTTCAAAGAAACAAAACTTTCTTAAATACTATTTTCAAGGTAGATACTGTTGTAAAATCCCTTAAAAATTTTTAAAAAAAACCAAAATCTTTTACTTTATGTATAAGTAAATACAAAAATAGTACAATAGTTAAATAATTTATAGAAAACGTTGCTTCAATACATTTTAATATTTTATTATCAACAAATTAATCTTTTTTACATTTCAATCGTCACATTATCTATAATTTCTACAAAAAGATTTAAGGTATTTTTTTCATTACTATTTGACTCGCACATTTTCTCATAAATATTTTATTATCAACGATATATAGTCTTTTTAATATTTTAATTCTAACATTATACTTAAATTTCGGATAAAATATCCGACATATTTCGTCAATACTTTTTGATTTGTATATGTTTTCGCTGTTAAACATTTTTGACATAGAAGAAGTAGGTACAAAATTTTGACAACCATTAGAAAGTTCATATGGAACGCGCGTAAAATAGCATCATCTGTAGTTATAGACATTTTATTTCTCAATTTGTCTTTAATAATATTTAATATGGTGAAACATCTCTCCACAGCTGCATTTGAAAACGGAACAATTAATAAAGCTAAAACAAGAGTCGAGCTAAGTAAACGTAATGTCGAGAATCGAGCTAAGTAATATCTTACTACATTCCACAAAAGGGGTTAGGTTCCAAAATTAAATCTTAATCTTTTTGTTTTGGTTTAACATATCGATTTTCATATCACCATCTCACACATTCAGTTATAAATTTTGATATTAGAACGTAACCAAAATGAAACTAGTAAAATTCACAAATAACCCTAAAACAAACCCCTAAAAACAAATTCCCCTATAATACTTACTGAAGATTAAAAATCCCCCTAAATTTAGGGGGAAACCCCTAATCTGGCAACACTGACCCCTACAAACAGAATAAAGCCGTATTTTTGAATAAAGAGAAAAAAGCCATTATTTGGAAATGTTCGTCGGAAGAGAATGAAACCGTTATTTGTACAAAAAGAATACAACCGTTACCCTACAGATAAACGTAAAGATATTTCAGATGTCCACTTATTTATCACTCTGTTGATCTTCCCATTTCTTGCACTCATCACGTTTACGCATATTTGGGTGATTCTCACGAAATATGGCAATTTACAGACTCTTGCTCCAAGATCTAACTACAAAAAGAACTTTTTTTTAAAACACTTTAATAAATAGCATTGCTGTTAGCATTTTAAAATGGCCTTTCACTAGCATAGTTTGTTTTGTATAGTTATAAAATTTAATCGAATTTCAAAATGTCATGTTTCTGGTATATCAATTCAAGCAATATTTCCAATAATAACTAGCTTCAAAACTTCGCACAAATTTTTCAATACCTAACTTTTTTTTATCTCAACCGTTGTAAGCATTTCTAGAATATAAGCAGAGGGTATAATTTACAAAAACCTTGTTTAAAATAATTTTTTCTGTCAATTATTTGTTTGACACATGAAAATCTGTCATTTTCCTGGCTACTTTTATTTAGTGACTTATAGCCAAAATAGATAGCGCCAGCAATCAATATCTTAGGTTAATAGATTGATTAGAATACCATCCTATCTGAACATGTCTTGTTGCATGAATAAAGAACCAACTTTCTGGATCAAAATCTATTTCAAAGAATTTTTCAAGGTAAGTAGGCTTTAATGTTGTCATTTTCCTGTCTTCTTGATAACATATACTCATTATAACATAAACTACATTACATACATTAATCTGAGTTATTTCAAGAAATCTTGTTGTTTGTAACTTTTTTTACTTTTTGTAACTTTTGTTGTTTGTTGTTGTTGAAATGTAAACGTCTTAGGTCAAAATATTAAATTAAAGTAAAGTTAAATGCTATGAAAGGGCAAATTTGTCATTATCCTGACTGTCATTTTCCTGGCTTATGAATGCCAGGACATTGACGTGGTACCAGAAATTTTTTTAAACAGTATACTGTAAAGAGGGAAAGAAAATATTAACCTAATACCAAGTTTATGCATGATTGTAATATGCTTGAATGTAATCAAAGTTATTTATTTATTTAATGATTGATTATTATACACAATTTTATTCTGTACACATCAGCAACAAAAGTTTTTTTGATTCTTTCTACAGTGGATAAAAATAATTAATTTAAGCAATTTATGGTCCATCTAACATAAAAGCTTAAGTTGAGTTACTAACTATTAACTTAAAATGACTGTTTTTTAAACTTCTAAGCTAATGTCATTTTCCTGGTGTTCAAGATTTGGTGAATTTCTATTTTATTTTTTTTTTAGAGCAAATTTCAATAAACTACACTGCTGTCTTTAAGACTTTAATAAATTTAACTAAATAAGTATAAAAAAAATTTTTTTTTGAAGACTTTGAAATTTGAAGAAAGTTTATTGGTCCGAATTGTCATGTTTCCAAAGAATCACCCATTTACTTGCAAATTATTTTAACTCTGCTTTGTCTGTATCGTGAATGACCGAAATCAACGGAATGTCCACTTTCACCGGTCAATGTCAACAATCACAAATCTCCTAAATATTTATTATATCCGATTTGTTATTAACATATTTGCTGTTATATTTATTCGATATTTCAATATCTGTTGGGGATAGATTAGGAGAAACACCGGAGTACCTTTAAAAAACATCAGTGTAGGGCAAATGTTTACGGGGCACTTAACTAGTATATATATTTCGGACTTTTAAT
Source organism: Parasteatoda tepidariorum (assembly GCF_043381705.1). Taxonomy (NCBI): domain Eukaryota; kingdom Metazoa; phylum Arthropoda; class Arachnida; order Araneae; family Theridiidae; genus Parasteatoda; species Parasteatoda tepidariorum. The sequence continues at coordinate 86,925,887 of NC_092213.1, read as the reverse complement.
AAAGTTGAGTATGTCAACATTCACAGATGGAAGTCGACAACCACCCATTTCCGTCATTATCACCTTTTTTTTTAAACAGTAACTTTCATTGAAAGCTTTGTGTTCTGCAGTTGACCACAAAATTCTAAAATAGTATTAGAAATAAACTTCTCTATAATAAATAAACTCTTAGGTAAAAAAAGAAACATTGAACGAGTTTTTATAGTCACCAAAAATCAAAGGGAAATTTCAGAAAACAAAATTTTGGATGAAGTGATTGATGTGCAAAATAAATAGATTTTTTTCCCCCAATAGAATAAAATCTGCATCCATACGATAAAACACTTTTTGAAATCATTCTGTTTATCTTGTATACGGCGAGAAAAGCGAGAAGAGCATGTATGAAAACTTCCTTGATTATTTGTATTTACGAGCGATAAAAGCGTGTTTCTCAAAAGTTCTTTAAAATAGTTCCGAAAGAATTGAATTGATAAAGTCCAAAATAAAGGGTGGATTCGAATCAATGACCTCCGGAATCGTAGTATTTAGGATGATGCTCTAACAATTATACCTCCTAGAATAGGAAGATATAGTTAACACATCAGGGCATACTAATTTCAATCTTGCAAAAGGTTGTGTGTATATATATATATANTATATATATATATATCATCCTAAATAACTTTTCTTCTAATGATCGGATTTTCACGTATTAAGTGCCAATCTTACTATTTTCTGGGGGTGACCTCAAATATGTTAATTGTTTAGTGCAAGCAATTAATTACGTTACGAAATCGGACACAAAAACGTACTTTCTCTGAATGAACATAGATTTTTTTTTTTTAACATATTTAGATTCTTAACCTTCAAAATATAGGGGGTAGCAGCAATCCGGGAAAAGTGGTCCCCATAGTTTGGTCAGGAGAGCGATTTAAAGTTTGGACCCCTTAATGTTAATTTCACTTTTTTGTGTTTTTAGTCATATTTTAAAAACTAATTAAAAACATTTTTTAAAAAATTGCCCCCATTCATAAAACTCATTTACCCAAAGATAATTTCATGTAAAAAAAAGTTTTTAAAATTATTTATTATTTTTAATTATTTAATTAAATTAAGGATGAAAAAACAGTTGAATTATAAAGGTATGAATTTTTTTTATATCATATTAATCTAAATGTTTTTGAAAAATCTAAAATTTCAACTGTTTTTTTTTCTTTTTTATTAGAAGCTAAGAAAAATTAAAATTAATTATTTTTAAAGATGATGATAATATTCAGGGTGATCTTTATTTTTTTTATTTTATTTATTTATTGCGGACTGTACAGCTAAGGTGTATATCCCATATTTCCGTATAAGCCACTTTTGAGACTTTTTCTCAAAAATTAGTTATCACATAGGTTAGTTATTATTTAGCTATATAGCTATATTATTAGTTATTATTTAGCTATATAGCTATATTATTAGTTATTATATAGCTATTTCGACACACTTTGGTTCCGTTTCTCTTTTTGACAGTGTGGAACAGACTATTAGAAAATTTTATAAAATTAACTGCCTTTAATTGTTTACCAATTTACAACATTCAAAATAAACCGTGAATTTTTTTTTTTTTATTGTAGAAAATATAATGTATTTTGCAAAAACCTCAGTAAACCTGCATTTATATCTATATTTTTAGGGATGTATAAACTCTATTTACAAATTAAAACTTTAAAAATTAAAATTTAAAAAAAGTTCATTTTTCTTATCCTTAAGTTTCTGATAAATAATAAAATATTTTCTTGCATTTAAATAGACTTTACTTCAATAATCACTTAATTATAAAAAGAAAATTATAAAAAGAATTTAAGAAGAGCATCCATATGCATAGATGCTGTACATAGTAGTGGTATGTACACGTTACTGGGCATATAGTAGTGGTATGTACAGTGCGCAAAAAATAATCGGGTCTTCACTTTCTAAAACTTAATCTTAATCGTTTAAAAAGGTGACTTCAAATATGTTAATTAATTAGTGCAAATGATATTTTAAGTTACAAATTCAGACTGAAAAATGAATTTTCTCTGAATAAACATCCTTTTTTTGAGACGTATTCAGTTTTCTGACCCCCAAAATGTAAGAGGTAACCGCAATCTGGTGGTCAGGAGAGCAGCCAATTTTTTTTTTATTATTATTTATTTATTTTATTTTTTTTGCGTATTTCACTCTAGGGTAAACTAACCATTGAAGGAACACTTAAGCCTCGCTTGCCTTTTAAAAAATCATATTAATTTCAAAATTCGTAATTTTAGTTAAATGACAGTGTCAACATATTTGTTACTAATTGCAAATTGTGTAAAAAAATTGTAAAGAACTTACATAATATTGTTTTAAAGTTTTGGAGATTCAAATAACAAGTAGTAAGAAGACCAAGTGAAGGAACAGCTCTTACCAGTGAATGAACACCCAGTAAAGGAACAATTAATTTTGGTTATTTTTTAATGCTCTTTATGAATTTATAAGCCATACAAATATTTAAAAACATGTAAATACTTGGAAAATGTTAACTTTTTTTGTAATCATGAATTGAAAATTAAAGTGTCAATATATTAGCACATACTGTTCATTCACTGGGAACTCTATGCCCATTAAGGAACATGCCTGTTCCCTCATTGGTTAGAAGTTGTTTTTCGTATTTTCAACATACTTTTGATGCTGAACATCACTATTAAGTTTATCTTTTATTTTCGTTAACTTAGAAAAAAAACTAGTAAACCTGTTCCTTCACTGGTTTTTCATCGTTTGGTGATCCAGTCATTATTATGTACTTTATTCTGCCATGATGCTTAAAAAAGAAATAAAACGTAACTGCAATAACTATATTTTTAACTCTCTTTTTCACAGTGAGAAAAATAAAACTATTACATGCAATTAATTCCACTTCAAACATATTAATACAAACACTCACCTTATAATTTTTTCAAAAAAACAAGGTGTTGCAGAGATTCAAAAATTTTTCCAGAGAAGTCTATTTGACCAGGTAATCCAAAACATTCCCAGATGACTTCCTATTATTTGGCAGTAAGCTATTGTTACCAATCAATCGAAAGAAAAACTTTCAAATTCTTATTTTTAATCAATATATATGAAATGTTCCTTCAGTGGTTGGTTTACCCTATCTCGAGAACTTTTTTAATGAATTGAAAAGTTTATGTACACACTATTATAAAATTATTTTATCTAAAATCACCACTCAAAATATTACTTTTAGTAAATATTTATTATCTTTAATTAGTTTATTTAATAATAGTAAAAAAATTTTGAATTGTAAGGTATACAAAGTTATACATCCTTTTGACGAAAGGCGAAATACAAAATGTGAGCTAAATAGTTCTTGAGAAATTGAATTGCGAAAAAAATCGCATTTTTACACTTAGCTCATTTAATTAAATAATTGTAACAAAAATATGACCAATCATTGCACTCCTTTAAGAACACAAAATATTTTCAGCTCATCTATTTAAATATGAGTAGCATCTTATTTAGCGTTTTACTTCTGTATCTCATGTTTTGTTATCTCTAATAACAGTGAGTTTTCATCACCTCACAGCATATTAGGATAAGAATTTTTTATCTATTTAATCCATACTTTTTATCCTATATTTTACAGTACAAGACATTTGTGTTTCAATTCTCTTAAAATAATCTCAAGATATGGTGAAATAAGCAAAAAGTAAAATTAACATTAAGGGGTCTAAACTTTGAGCCACTCTCTTATGCAAATGATTGGAAAAATTCGGAAAAAAAGGTATATTTATTCAGAGCAAGTACGTTTTTGTGTCTGATTTCGTATTTTAAAATATCATCTGTCATTAGCATTCTTGAAGCCATCCCCTTGAACCATTAAGATGGAGTCCGTAAAGATCCGATCATTAGATCAAAAGTTATTTAAGTATGGTCTGTTTATTCTTTTGCGCACTACATGATACAGCACATAACAATTGAATCCTATTGTACATAACAATGATATGTAAAGCTTTGTACGAGCATGATAAAGTACAGAACAATCATACCTGCATAAACATATTTTTTCATTTTTATTTAACATATATATATATACATAACATTTAACATATTAGTGTTAAACATATTATTATTTTTTTAATATTGATATTACTTCGTGACCCTATTATCGAAGGAATGAAATACATCGATGATTGTATTTTATATGGCCTAGATTCAATAATAATGAGTAATCAGATTTTTCTGCGATAAAAACCCGATTACGTAATTGTAAAAAACCCGTTTAATTAATAAAAAAAAGAAACAAAAAAGCTGCCGATGAATAAAATTTACTTTCGTAAATTTCATATTTAGAAATCCTAAATTGAAAACTAACTGTATTCTTTATTAATCTTTCCGAGTATACTATTCCTGATTTCTAAACATGAAACTTACTCTGGTAAATTTCATATTTAGAAAACCTGAATTGAAAACTCACTGTATTCTTTATTAATCTTTCAGAGCATACTATCGCTTCTTTTTAAGATGAAACTAAATGGTATATTTTATTGTGAATAAAAAATAAAAAAAAACTTCTCTAAAGGAATGCATCCTTGTAAAACTAACACACAAATATTTTGTCTATAACACCCTTTCATCGAATTGTATAGTACATTACATTTGAAAAAATTTGCTGCGTCGCAAAACATTTCTTACGATTTAAAAATCACTAGGCTTAAGATTCTTTCTTAAAGCAATGCTTACGGAATAATCACAATGAATGCTCTCACTTTAAAAACATGTACTGTCTCCCAGTATACAACAATGGCCTTGACCAGGGGTTCGTATGTTCGCCCCTCGAAATGTTTCACTTTATGATATATAGAAAAAAGCTGACCAGGTGGCCGAGTGATTAGCTTGCCTGACTGCGGAGTCAATGGTTGCGGGTTCGAATCCTGCTCAGGGCATGGATGTTTCTTTATATCTCTGTGTTCTATGTCCTTTCTTCTGTGCGAATGTAACCCGCCCTATAAACGGGTTTGTGGATGTATGACGTGGGTGACGCTACTCCACCGCCCTGGCTTAGCCGTAGGTGCTCACTGGGTAACGATAAGAGAGTAACAATTCTGGCATTTATGAGGCCAATGGGAAATAAACCCAAGTGTCCGCCATTAACCAAATAATAATAATAATAATAATGATATATAGAAAGCAATTTTTCCTTAAGATTTTTGAAGTTATACTTCTTATGCGACTTCCAACAAGGTTGCGTTAAACGTTTAACGTTATATTTTTATTGGCCGGGAAATCACGTGGTAGGATCCAGTTTTCCCTCATTCATTTCCATATTATTTTGGTTCTTACTAGCATAAAAATAATAAAAGTATTGTTTTTCTATAAATATTTTTTAAGTTTGTTTTGATACACATATAATTTAATAAGGTAGTATTTTTTTATTTTCAAATTTAGTGGATAACAATTATAAAAAATGAGTGAAAACAATCCCACGGACAATGCGACGGATTTAAGGTTATGTCAAGGTACGTTTCTTATGAATATCAAATTGATTGTTTCCCTTCTGAAATTACATTATGACGCATTCACATACATTACAAATACATTTTCCAGGGCGAGACGATGAGGCAACCACAAGAGGTCCACGAGGGAAAAATGCACAATATTACCGTGATTACAGACCACGGAAGCTAGCGGAGCAGGAAAAAGAGTCGTTGAATAGAACTAGTGATCCTTCTACGACTGCTGATTCTTCTACAATTAACGTTGCGAAGTTTAACTTCTTCCGCACGGAGGGACTCCACGCACTATTTTTTTTATAGGTAATATTTATTATTTCTTTTTTATCATAAAAAATATTATTTGTTTCATTTCTAAATATAATAAAATGTATTTTAATGAAATTATTATTTGTCGTTCATCCATAAAATATTACTTTTGAGAGAAGGTTTGCGATTTACTCAAAAATCTGTTTCTTTCAGGAAGGACAAAAGAAAGTAAAACCTGACTTTCTGATTGTTTATTTCCTATAAAGAGACATGACTTTTTTTTTCTTTCTAAGAAATCTGCGAAGGCGGGGGGGGGGCACGTTTCTCTTTCTAAGAAAGAGATTCTTGCTGTTAGCTAGAATGCCAAATGACTTAAATTTTTATTACTGCTAAAATGTCCATCATTTCTTGTTAATTGTGCTTTATTCTAAAAATGATTCCTGCTCAGTTCGAAAGTAAGTGCCTATCATTTAATCTATCAGAATTTCCTCGAGCAAAACAAAACACAAGTTCCCCAAATTCATAAATAATTTCAGTTATTGGTTAAGTTATATTCTATGGTTGCTTATTAAAAACTATATTTATTTTACTGATGCATCTAAATAACTAACTAAAAATATTTTTTTTTGCCATAGATATATTTGTTTTAAGTTCTGAAAGTAGTTAAAAATTATTCTTTCAAGATATGTATTTTCTACTTTATTCATTCATTTTTATTAGTTTATAAAATAACTTTTTGATGGATTTTGAAATTCATCGGTTAGTAAAATCATTGCTCTCTTACTGTTATTATCTCTTTCCTAATAACCTTTTTTTCTTCTCCAGAGTTATCTTTAGTGTAATAAATTTTAATCTTTTTGAAATTATGGCATTTGAATTCTTATTTATTATTTTTTTTCTCTAGCTTTAAAACATTTATTTTATTTTAGACTTACAAAAAAAAAAAAAAAAAGAAAGGAAAAAGAATCAATGGTACATTTTAGTTCCGATAACATGCAAATTTAAACTTATATGTGATTATAATTTAAACAATTATTTTTTAAAAGACATTGTTTTCAGTCAAAATTTTAATTTTTTCTTCCCCTTTCTCGAGAAAAATTTATTTTTGCATTATACGCCTCATGTTTATTTATTTCATAATTCGTACTATATATATATATATCCGTTTATCATAAATATTCATATCAATTTATTTACCATCGAAATAATATTTTATTTCAATCTTGGCTAATTAAAGTTAATTTAAAAGTAAAAACAATCACGAAATTTTACCATTTTAAATACTCTAGACAAGCGCTAACTTAAAATAAGATGCAGCTCACATTATAAAAGTAATTATCCAAAATAGAGCAAAGAAGATGGAATTATGACAAATTTTCGTAAAAAGAGTAAATTAGTATTTTGCAGGATAACCTTTGGATTTTATTACAGATCTCAATCTTCATAGCATTGCATTAACTAAATTTTGAGTTACGGAAGGTGATGACTTTTATTAGATCTTTATTGTTTTTTATATCGTGTTTTTTCGGTCAAGATAATCCTACAAGTTCTCTCGTGGATTAAGATCTGGTGACTGTAGAGGGATTTCAAATTGTTTTCGAGCAACTCATAATACTATAGAAGCCATTCCTGAACAGTTATGTTTTGTATCGCTGAAAAATAAGTGATCAAATTTGGAGGCACTTTGACGTACATTATTTTTCAAAACATTGTTGTACATTGATTCATTATACCACTTATTACCTCTAAATTTCCCAATTCTGATGCACTCCCAACAATACTGATGAACTAAAACTGATTCACTATCGTATTTCCCTGATCCTTTCATATTCTTGGGTTCTTTATTGGTCTTTCCACAGTGGGCCATCATCCAAGGTTTCGCGGCCGAAATTTGTATTTCGATAAAATTTGTTTCAAAATTTGTATTTAGGAGATTTTATGTGCAGGTAAATTGAATCCATAGTTGAAATTTTGAAATACAATAAAAATACCCCCCAAAAAAATGGCGGCTGAAATAGGACGAGCAAAAATAAAAAATAATAATATAGTACGTTTAAATAATTAAATATAGCAATGAAAATATAATAATTTTTGTCATTTTATATTAAAAATGAAAAGCAAATTATATTTCCGAAGTGATATTACAAAATAACGCGAAAACATGAAGAAAAGAAACGTAATTTTTGTTTTTTGGTATATTTAGGCCATCTTTGCAATACGGGCAAAATGGGGCAGATTTTTTCAAAAGAAGAAACATCAACGAAGATAACAAGAAAAATTTAGCTTATGACCTCGTGGAACTTTTTGTAACTCAGTTTCGAAAGTCATTCAAACATTGTAAAATGTCAAATGATAAGATATAAACTATAAGTGTGTCAAGAGTATTAACTAATCCAACACATTAAAAAATGGTACTATCATTTCAGACTCATTACTCTGATAAAAATGCAAGAATAAATTGAAATTCCTATCTATATTTCTGAAATAAAAATGCAAAAGCTACATTAAAAATAAAAAAAACTTTTAACATATTTTTCATTACATTGTACTCTCGTCGGTCCAAAAAGTAATTTATAATGTTTGGAATGATAATGAATACTTAATTTGGGCTATAATAAAACTGCCTACACATATTTTAATTGAAAATTTAATTTTTGACTTTCGGCCAAAGATCGTGTTCCTCTGGCCCACAGTGCTTTCTCCAAACTTTTTGGTTTCCATCTGAACCATCGATGTTGAATCAGAAAATATTACTGAATAAAAGAAATTTACCGGCTTGCAAATTCGACTCTCCTTTTACGATTGACTTTATTAACGTATGGTTTGTTTCGCATATCCCGTCCATGGTAACCTGCTTCTTGCATAGAACGCCGAACAGTTTCAGGACAACTTCCGGATAATATTTTCTACATCAGCTTTTAATTTATTTATTTTTTTTGAACTTATATTAGGATTTTCTTTTACTTTCCTTACAATAGTGCGACTTTCTCTGAAAGTTAAGATGCATGGTCTCCAGGATTTTTTTGATTTTTTGATTTCGAGTGTTGCCGAACGTTTGAAACGACTTTTCGCATGGTTGGCCGACTTTTGCCAATTATTTTAGCAATCTCTCTTTGAGACTTTTTCCATTTTACATAATTTTGCAATTACGTCTTTCAAATTTTCAGATCCAGAGGAAGTTCCTTACCCTAAAGAGCCATCAATAATAGTTATTCAGACTTCACAAAAATACTTATAGCAATGTCCACATAATTCCGAAAAAGACGCATTAAAGCTTATTTACAGATAATATAATCCAAAGTTTTTGGAGTGATACATATGTTTGAGATGCATATTTGACTGATATAGAACAAAATACGCTTCACAAACAATAGAAAATGTAGTTCTTACTTACTAAAAAAAACATGTTCCAAATCAGCAGTTGCCAATCTCATACGAATTTTGCATTTATTTTTATTTGAAAATGCAAACTTTTCATATTGAAATACATTGATATTAGTTCATTTTTACATACATGTTACCGGCAAATTTTGAAATCCGGCATTCTATAGAGTGCCTAGACATTGTATATAAAGCCTAAAACTAGCAGGCAATGTATGAAACGATTTATATTTCACACATTTCCCAGGCATTCTATAAAATGCCAAATGAGAAATCGGCAAAGTATAAAATGCATCTCCGATTCGTTTTGTAATGTAATGAAATGTAATTCAAAATGACAATTCAGGCCTGCCATATTGCAACAAATAGGTTAATTTCTTATTTTTTTTATCTGAACATTTTGTTTCCCTTAATAAGAACATAAATTATGTTTTGTACAACTTTCATTTTTCTCTACGCATTTTGAATAAATATATTTTTTAATACCACTCTCATTATTTTTTCAGAATAACACTTTTGTGGAGAAATGCGCACCATTTACATAAAAACCTCATCAGGACATTTTTTTCATACTTTGCCTAAATAGCATTTGTCATTCTATAGAATGCCTAGGCATTATATTAGACATGAGTTTAGAATAGTAAAATTTTAAATGGATCCTTTTCAGAAACAATTTCAGGAACAACTTTACGTGAATTTAGATAATATTTTATAGACATTTCATTCTCACGTGTTATTGAATATTTAAAAAATTTTTTAAGCTGAATAAATCAGTAATTTAGATATTGCACGATGTTACATGAACTTAGAACTAGACATTTTTGAAAAGATAATTTAATTATTTAAAACTTAACTTTTCATACAGACCAGAGGTGGCGAACCTGCGGCTCTTTGAAGGATTATCTGCGGCTCTCGATAAATGTACCCGAGTTCCCTTTTCATTTTTGTGATATTTTATTTTAAAAAATTATTATCGTTCCGTACGTGTTTCAAAATGTCTTTTATATTACTGAGAACAAATATGAAAGACTAAGTGCAACGCTGTTCAATTCAAGGTGAGTTTTCCATTTCCAACATAATTATGACACAAAAAGCATCTGGAGAATTAGAATTAATAGAGATGCAAGAAGATCAAGCTCTACAATTAAAATATAAGTCGACGTCGATTACTGAATTTTGGAAATTTGTACCAGAATCGAAGTATCCTGAATTAAAAAAGGCTGATTGTCGAATTATTTCAATATTCGGAACAACGTACTTATGTGAATCATTTTATTCCACTTTAAAATTCGTGAAATCCAAACACCGATCAGTATTAACTAACCAGCATCTCAAAGAATTACTGAGAAGTGCTGTCACCAATTATTCACCAAATTTTAAAGAATTATCAAGAGAAGTAAAATAAATGTGATTAATATTTAAATTCAATACACTTGTTTTGTACTTTTACTTATATGCTCTCAATAAATATAATTTATGTAAAAAAAAATTTTTTTTAATAACTTTTTTGCATACCTTTTAAATAAGTATTTAATTGCGGCTCACGAAAAATTTCAACTTTTAAAAAATGACTCGACTATCAAGGAGCTTGACCATCCCTGATATAGACCATTGGTTTGTCGATTCTTTACACTCTTTTTTTTTTTTTTTTTTTTTTTTTTTTTTTTTTTTTTTTTTTTTTTTTTTTTTTTTNAGACAAGGAAACTCCTGGATCAGTACCCCCAGAGGTATTGATTTGTTGTGGGAACATGGAGGACTTTGAGACTCGACAGATTTAACGTGCATCAGTCACCATTTACTACACGGGGAGTCTTCAGCCGGCGAGGATCGAACCCACGACCTCTTGGATATGGGCCCAGCGCCCTACCGACAAGGCTATCCCGGCCCCACACTCCTTTTTGAATGAAATCTCTAATTTAGGGATTAGACCATCTTAGAATGAAAAAGGTTTTTGTCAAAAATTGTATTTATTCTCTGAAAACTGTTTTAAAAAGAAATGTGGGGTTCATTTTGTTTTCGTATCGCACAGAATAACTAAAATGCACGGAGAAAGAAATTTTGATAAAATGTCCGTCAAAAACATTTCTACTAATAATAAACTTATTTTATTAGCGAAAATATAAAATATATAAACTATTTTTATGGTACCGGTTTACTAGAAGTTTCGGCTTTTTAAATTTTATTTCTTATTACCACACATTTAGTAAACAATACAAAACTGAAAAGTAAATTTAACCGAATAAATGGTTTTAATGTCATGCTCTAAAACAGCGTTTCCCAAAGTCTGGTACGCGTACCCCCAGGGATATGGGAACAGTTTAGAGGGGGTACGCGTTCTTATGCCAAATATCTTGCAACAAACGAAAATTTCAAAAAACTTTTATTTAAAAACAAAACCAACCATGGAAATTTGCGATTACGTATTTTTCGTTTGGCTATTTTTGCAGAGCTAACAGTTAATATGTCATAACTTTATTAGTGGTGTTAACAGCTAGTTTTGATTTTTAACTTTTGTGCAATTTTTTTATTGTAAAGGTTTGTAATAAATTCTACTTATTTAGATTATTTTTATAAAATATAATTTTAATCCCTCTAACACAGAATTTTTTAGTGAAAATTTTATACCAAAAGGAAAAGTAAACATATTTTTAAAAAAATGCATTCATTTTTTAATTAGTGGCACACAGCTTTACGAAAAATTTAGACAGGGTACACAAAAGTCATAAGTTTGGGAAACATTGCTCTAATATATAAGGAAAAATTACCAAATTTTATCACGTGATGTGAAACAATATTTTGTTTTTAATCGTACAAAAGCGCTTCTGCAAAAATGACCTTACTTTTTATTAAATTTTACACACATTAACCATATTCTAGTAGTTTTGACTAGTATACTTTTCCTTCTCCTATTTTTAGAATTGGGAGGATTTGTAATATGAATTTATTGTTTAATTTAATTTAAATATTTATTCATTTCTCTTCGCAACAAAAATAGTTTTTTTTTTTTTAAATAGCAATCAAATTTGTGTTATTAGACGGTAGTAAAACAGCCATTACTTTTCATTTAAATATATACATATTCCTGAAAGAGTGATGTGCTTTTCTTATCCCTTTATTTAAATTAAGAGATATAAGTAACTGTTAATAAACTCTTTACATTGGCGTACATTTTCATGAAAGCTTGAAGACGCAATAAAAACTAATTACTTTAATATTTCATGAATTCAGTTATTACATTTCGCGTAAATAAATGCATTTTACAATAATAAAAATAATAATGGGGTTAATAATAAATTAATATTATGCCAATTTTGTGCATGCTTTTAAAATTGCAGTTGTTTATTATCCAAGAGTAAACTTTTTTTTTTTTAATCATACGACATTATTTGAACAATTGATAACTAAATACATATGTATATATATATACACACACATGAATGAATGGCTGCAAGAAGTAGACTCAACTACCAGATATTGTCATGCAGTTTAGTTTAGTTCAATCATAAAATGATTCCTTTAGAATAAAATATTTCTTTTATTGATTACTCCATTTTTCGATTTGATAGGAAGCAAAATATTCTATTTAGTTTACTTTTTTTTTACTTCAAGGTTTAATCTTTCCTGTTTTTAAAGTAAATATCTGAATGAGCTACACTCCGCTAAATAAAACATTACTGTTTCTCTATTTAAGTTCCATTATGTATTTTATCTCATTAAAGGGAGATGCATTCGTATAAATGTCTTAATTAATAATTATATTCACTTAGAATTGACTCGATATGAATATTATTAAAAAGAATAATTTATAATGCTTTCGTGTAGAAATTGGGAAAATAAAATTCTAGTAAGTAAGTGAAAATACTCAATCTTTATCACAAAAGAGTAAAAAGAATTTAGGTAGAGGTATAAAATTATTCTTAATTCAATTCATCAAATTATAACAGAATTTTTTTGTATACACCGTGTGAAATAATTTCTTGAGTAAATAATAAAAATGGTAAAACATTACCTTATTTGTAAGTAACATTGCTTTGAAGCAGAGCTTATATTATTAATGCTTCATTATTAATAATACTTTGAAACGACAAAAATTGCTCTTACTAAAAGCTAGAAAATAATAATAATAATGATAAAATACTGCCTTAAATGCCCACCGCAAGATGCAAAACAATCAGATTCTGGTCTCATTATCTTCTCTGAAACATATATTTTTTTTCTTCGCAAAAATTAATAAACGAATAAGCATTTGGGACATTAGTCATTATTACTTGAAAGCGTTTATTTTACCCATAAATAAATAAATAATAAAAAAATAGTTACTCAAATCTATTAAGATGTAAGTTTTTCTGTATTTCATAAACCTAACTATGTTGGAAACAAAACGAGTAAACAAAGAATAAAATTATTAGAGCAGAAAAAGGTACTACTTCAAACAAAACAACTACTGATGAGTTTCAGCAAATGTATATTGAACATTTGATGTTCTAAATTTACATTTTACCCTTTTAAACAAACATTATAAAACGAAAGTACCCGAATAATGTTTCCCGATACTGTTTCGCAAACATTATTAAACAAACTGACTAGTTTTTTCTAAGAATGAATTGCAAACATTATTAAACAAACTGAATAGTTTTTCCCGAAAATGAATTGTAGACATTATTAAACAAACTGAATAATTTTTCCCGAGAATGAATTGTAGACATTAGAATGAATAGCAAACATTATTAAACAAAACTGAATAGTTTTTAATGAATTGCAAACATTATTAAGCAAAACTGAATAGTTGTTAATGAATTGCAAACATTATTAAACAAACTGAATAGTTTCTAATGAATTGCAAACATTATTAAACAAAACTGTATTGTTTTGTCCACGAGAATGAATTGCAAACATTATCAGAATACCCTCCTATTTGAATGCGCGTGAATATTAAATGACAATATAAAGAATCATAACACATTTTATATGAGCTCTCAAAAGTTCACATATCTCCACAACAACAAAAAGTACAATTATTGTAGTGGAATAAAATTGGAGGCGTGTACAACATGAAATAGTGTCATAAAAGAGAGGACTTACCGCCGCCGTCTGTTCTAGAATGGTGTGACTGGGGTCCTTGATCGAAACCCATCATGGGCATGGGCGGTGCGGTCATGCCATGCATGGTTCCCGCCATGTTTGGCATGAAAGCCGTGCCGAAGTACATGCGGCTGGGGTCCGGAAAACATTGGGCCGCGGTGGGCTGGTGGGGCCGTGGCTGGTAAGGGGAGCAGTGGGGACCGACAGCAGACGATGAAACAGAAGAAGGAAGATGGGTGCGATTGGGTGAAGGGGAATCATTTGCATTGTCATTATTCCCCAGTCCTAAAAGTTCTTGGATTGCAAATGGAGATCGTTGATGAGAAGGTCCACTGTTTGGATTGCTGGTCGGGCGAGGACTCGAGGCCGTGTTGGACAGTACCGACAGGTGGGGATGGTGTCCCAAGGGAGGTCGCCCGTGGTGATCCCCGTGCAGCAGATTCATGACGGACACCATGAGCCGGCCGTACGGTTTGCTGTAGGAGCTACTCCCCGCTCCCAAATTGCCACCACCGTACTCCAGAGTTATTTATGGACCTCTCTCCCTAGGTGCGTACTACTAATAAACCAGAGATCCTATACACTAAAGCATGATGATGACCTATGAAAACATGTCTTCACTCAATCGGTAAATACGTTTCAATGACTTTTACAACATTTTTCTGCACCACAGGTCAAACAGTAGTTAATGGTGTGCACGCGACGATGTCACAGCCAATATCGAATGCAAAAAGAACAAAATCGCAAAACGTTCCAGAAAACAATTGTCGCCACCACACCACAGAACACACTCGTGGTGTTTTACACACGTCGAATTCGAAAGCGAATGCAGGTGGTCCCCCCTTTTCCGACAAGCCTAATTCGATCCCGCCCTTTTCTTCTTCCTCGTGACGTCATCGGTACGCCCAATCGGATGTCATTCGAGAGGCGTGCCCTACTCCCCTTGATTGACAGTTCGGGATGGAATGAAGGAAGGGAGAGGGGGGTGCAGAAAAGAGAAAGAAAAGGGAACTCTCTTAAAAGAAGGGTGTATGAAAAGAGGATGGAATCTGTATTTTGGCAGCAAGAACGGATGGACATGCTTGTGATCGTGGCAAAGAACGGTGCGAAAGGTGAGTCTGATTGGCTGGCTTAGTGGCTTTGTTATCCAATCCGATGACCAAGGGGGAGTGCCCGTTTGCTTGTAATATTATTATGATGTCCCCTCTGTTCTCGGATTTCTCTCTCTTGCTCTCTATTTTCTTTTTATATTTAGCAATCTGAGCTCCTTTTTTAACATTTCAATATAAAGTGACAAATCAATAATTTTTGCATGTTACGTGTGATCAGAAGTAAATTAGGTGATGGATTTAAACTCTAAAAATACAAAGAAAATAAAATATATCCTATTTTTGGATCCAATGAAACTTGTTTTAAAGTTTAATAGGAGAAAAAAAAAAACTCTAAACGAACCAAAAGTATTAGAAAATTTTTAAAATATATCGTTTGTTCTAATCTCTAAAAATCGGAATATTATTGAATGTAGTTGTAAATGATGACAAGAAAAATCAAAAACTCTTTTGACTAATATACAAAATTTCAATTATGAGAATCATAAAAAAATTAATGACACTTTTTAAAAAGAAAATATTAGAAAAATACATTAATGTCTGAGCTCTTTCTTAACATTTCAATATAAAGTGACAAATCAATAATTTTTGCATGTTACGTGTGATCAGAAAAAAATTAGGTGATAGATTTAAAACTAAAAAAACGAAGGAAATAAAAGATATCCAAATTTTGGATCCAATGAAACTTGTTTTAAATTTTAATACGGGGAAAAAAAACGAAACAAAAATATTAGAAAATTTTTTAAATTTATCGTTTGTTCTAATTTTTGAAAATAGGAATATCATTGTGTGTAGATATAAATGATGATACTGTGTAAGAACCATCAAAAACTCTTTTGACTAATATACAAAATTTCAATTATGAGAATCATAAAAAATAAATGACACTTTTTAAAAAGAAAATATTAGAAAAATAAATTAATGCTGGCTGTTCCAAAAGAAAAAAGAAACTCAAGGAATTTTAAAAAAATCAAAAAAGTTTTAATTTAATCTTATAGTATAATTTTTTCTCTTAGTTATCTTTTTTCCCCCCTCTTGACTCGTGCTGCCTATTAGAGTTATTATCCCAATAAAAAAGAAGTTAATATTTTTCGGCATTATAACAACAGATTTGGCCGAATAACTGCTTTATTTTTTTTTTGTCGGAACATTTTTTTTTTATAAACAAAATACAATAAATTATTAAATATAAGCTAGATCACTTTAACTATCATTGCGAAAAATTAATCAAAATTATTCCGGAATCGCCCTGCTTGTTTTTTTTATATTCTTGTTACCATTTATAATGTGCATCTACATCTCGTATTAAAAGTCTTAAGAATTAAATATATTGATGACGAATAATTAAGAGAGAAGATTAATAACTACTTTTAAATAATAATTTGAGGAAAATGCAGTTAAAGCGCTTCCCATTATTTTTCCATTTTTGAAAATTTTTCAAGGTCATTTCCTTAATTAAAAAAAGCGTTTCTTACTTATTGAAAAGTTTAATAAGTTTATAAACAATGTAAAAAAAATTTTTTTTCATCTAAAAAGTTGTTGTGTTTTTAAGAGGCTTATTTATTCTTTAACAACATAATTTCGTGATTATCATTTTCATGTAGAGGATATTTTAAAAAATATGCAATGATTTATTTATTTATTTTACAATTAGAACACCACTATTTTAATAATATTAAAAAAATATATTGTATATTTTTGTAATAAGTAGGTGTACACTGTAATTTATGAAACAATACAAGAATTTTTCAACAAGGAATAATTATTTTCTTTAATGTCCAAATATTTTTTTTTATTTTTTATATGATGTTTGTTTTTCTTTCAGAGTGTTGTACACGGAATAACAGTGTTTTAATTCGACATTTATTATCCATTTTTTTTTAAACGAACATTTCTGGCAAGATTCGATATACAAGCTTTGTTTAATTTACTTAAAATTTTTCAACGAGAGAGAGCAATGAATTTGATAGGGAACAAATTCATTTTATTATTTATTTATTTAAGTTACAAAAAAGAATGAGTCCTGTCTCTGGAAACGAGCCTATTACGAACTTTATGCGAATAGAAAAAATTTCTCTTCGATTTAAACAAACTGCCTTTCAAAAATTGCTAACCTTTTTCTCATAAAATAAAATTTCCAAATAAAATTTTTCAATAAATTTTCTTTTTTCTTTCCTTAAATTTTAGTAATTTTTCCCGAGAAAATTTTACATTGTGCTTACCGTATTTATCATAAAATTTAGAATAAAATAAAATAAAATAAAAATAAATAAATAAAACATAGCGTGAGTTAAAAAAAAAAAGTTAATGGTGTCAACTATTTTAGGCGAAAGCTGTGTAACAAAGAGTGTTCCATTTATTCGGTATTCCGAAAATGCATTGCTAACTTGTGTTCAAATTCACAGAAATATTTAGCGTCTTGGTATTTCATGAGATTTACCCTTTAAATTGCATATTTCGGGCCGTTTAACATCAAATTTGCCACAGTTTTTAAAACAACAGTTGTCAGATTCATTTAAATGAACGTTTTATTCCAAATGAAATTCTTTTTAAAAAACGTACCCTTTTGGAGAAAAAGTTAAACAATAAAAATGAAAGAATCATATTTTTCGAATGGTTCTTTTAGGTTCAATAGTGTTTGGATTGCGGGGGAGGGGGGGGAGGTTAAGCGGTTTATAAAAGAAATCAACTCTTTTTTTAAAATTGATTATTCATTCTTTAAAAATTATTTCATTTAGTATCGATCAGTCTGACCTCTATTTAGCGAAGTCACTAAATCCAGATAATAAGTTCATTATATGGAAAATTCGTCAAATAGAGAATCACCTTTTGAAACACTTAAGCAACGCAAAACAGGTTTTAAATTCATAAACACTAGGCATAATTAAAATAGCAATTAATGCACTTCTATCTTGTAAACTAGTATCTACTATTTATTCTATAAATCTTAACCATAAAAGAAATCTGCATGGAAAGCAAGAACAGAGCAAAACATTATCTAGTGTCACACTATCATGCTACATACATTTTCAACTAAAAAAAGGCTAAATTTATGCATAAAATTATAGTTGCATTTATTATAAAAGTAATTTTAAACATACATAACCACATGAGTTCTTAACTTTAATGGCTACCGATAAAATCCGTTAATTTTTTGAACTGAGTATTTCGTTTGAAATGCAAACAAAAAGGGAAATTACTGCTTTCTCTAAGATAAATTTTAGAGAAAACAATATTACATTTCATAAAGCAGTGACTTCGAAAATTAATTCAGGGTCATTTACCCCATAAAATGCGTTAACAAGTTTGAATTGTTAGGAAATGTTTTGGAAAATAAAGTGGGATCTTAATGAAAAGTTCGTTAATTAGAAAATTCACTTCGCTATTTGGAAGTTATTTTTATGAAGAAATTTCCCAAAATGTTCCTCGAAAAGATTCGTAAAATAGAGAAATTCGTAAAATGGAAGTTCGTTAAAATAGAAGTCCGACTGTATTTCAAACATGGAAAAATACAAGTAAATAACGTAACAAGAGAGTCTAAAACTTTTCCTCGTTGTGGTCAGTTGAATTTTTAGTGAGCAGAAACATCAAACGAGCAAGATCCAGATGGTCAAATGAATCAAAATGCTTTGTCCTTATGGAACGATTTCTTCTTATAATGGTTAAATATCATCTCTTCTAAATATTATTTTCTATCATCAAAAATTTAGTTTAGTTTAGTTATTATTCAAAACAAAAAAGTTTAACACTCTTTATTATGTTAAAAGTAACCCTATGACGTCACTAAGGTACCCAGCAGTTTGTGATAAATATAATTCGTTATCTTGTACAACCACTAAATGACATAGCAAATAAACTACAATTACTTTAATCATAAATTTCATTTGAAACTGCCTCCAGTCACAATACGCAATTAAAATAATGCAACATACAAAAATAAAATAATTACCGAAAAGTGTAAAACAATATTTTGCTATAGTTCTTATTTCGTACGACTTTTTCTTCATATATTCAACGTATTTCAACGTATTCTTCATATATTCAACGTTCATGTATTCAACGAAGTTTCTTAATCAAATATATCTTACCATTTCAGTTTCTTGGAATATTTACTTAATTTTGGCGTTAAATGTTGAACGAATTTTTATTTTAAGCCAAAGCAAAATAGGAATTAAAAAAAAATAAATATGAAATTGCGGATGAAGTAGAGGTTTGAATTTCATTTCAATAGAAGTTCAATCCGTGAAGCAATCGTGGATTGGTAGGGCCGAACAACTTCCCTTAATTTACAGATTTGAAAACATGCAGAAGACATTTGCTTAAATCGTACCACCCATGATTTCTAAAGAAGAGTAAAAAATACTTTGTCGGATGAATTACGAAGCTCTTTTCAAGTGGAAATCCACGTAGTTCTTATTAAATTTTATCGGTTTTACAAGTTTTCAATGTAATTTTGAACGTGCAGTGTAAAGCAGAACCACTGCAACGAGTAGATTATTAAATACATCGCAGTAGGAAACTAATTCTGTTATGTTCTCTTGATTTGGAATGACACTTTGTTTAAAATGTCACGTAAATCGTGCACCGTTCTAAATCCTACGATTTAAGACATCGACTTCAACTACTGAAGGGGTCACAGCAACAATATTCTTAAATAAAGGTATTATCATTCATTTTGTGGGTGCTTTGCATGATCATTTAACTTATAATCAATAATTTATCTTCAAATAATAATTAAACTGTTTATTTTTTTCAAATTTTAAAAATTTTTAAATCCCCAAGGCTTTTTTATTTTAGCATATTTTCAATTAAAAAAAATTTCCTTAGTGATTACAATATTCATCTTAACAATTTCGAGCATTTGTTGAAATAACAATTAGACTATTTTTTATAGATTATTTTGTAAAAAAGTAGCAAAAAAAGGTTAAAAATTCCTGTTAGGCGTGTATAACACGCTGTAAAAATTGTAATATCTCATAAAATGCTTATTCCATGCACGATTCAAATAAGTGTATTATACTTAAAATAAAAAAGTTTACTTCAAAACTTTATCTTAAATAGAAAAAATTTCATAGGGATTTAATTAAGATTAAAACACGAAATTATCATCTGTGAGAAAAAGCACTTTAAAGTCAGTCTGCCTAGCAAGTTTCTGTATCAGGGCAATCTAAAATCATTCATAACTTTTCTAAAAACGTAGATAGAGAGATGATTTTTTTTTCAGTGCATTTGAAATAATTTGAAGTTTTATTACAAGCAACAAAAATATTTCGATGTTTTTGTCATTTTTTGGGTACTGTGACCCCTTAATTTGTATCGCACTCAAGCTATCGAAAAGTGACCGATGTCCGTTCGACCGAATTTTACCCATCTCTCGAATGAGGCTTATCATAAGGCTTGCTAACACGATTTAAAAGCTGCATCAATTTTCGCTCAAACTGGCGGTAGTAAATCTCAAATAAATACGAGAATCAATCGGGAAGGAAACTATTTCAGTAAATTTAATGAGATTTCATTTCTTGATGTTTCATTTTCTAGAAAGAAGCCTTCTGGATAGATAGACCGATCTTCTAAGGCAGTGATTCTCAACCACTGTGCACTTTTGTGTGCCGCCGAATTCTTAAAGTGTGCCGCCAAATTTTAGAAACTAGTGGGCTAAAACTGATATCTCTTTAAAAAGGTTAAAATTTTGGCTATAATTAAGTCTATTAAAAATCGAACTAAGTGAATTGCAATGGAAAAACCTGCATAAACAAATAAATTCTAGTAAAACAAATAAATTCGTGATATAAATCAAAAATCGTCAAATAAATTCGTGAAAAAAAGCGCTTTAGACAAAATACTAAAATAGAGATCTATCGACAAAGACTATTCACTTCTGCCTAGCTTATGCTCTCTCTGGTTATTTCAGTTTCCGTTTTTAAAAGCGCTATATGTTGAGCCCTCTCAGGTAGATTTGGCATGTGACATTTTTAGCGGCAATCATGGGTCGGTTTTCTAGCGTTGCCATTCGGGGAGTTGTAATGAGGCTTTTTTTTTGTTGCCGTGTAAGAGAAATATATATATAGATGTAAATAGTAAAAATTAGAATGCTTTTTTTAATACGAGTAAAGTTTAAATTGAAGAAAAGCACTTATATATATGTATATATACTTATATATAAGCTATGGAAGCTAATTACGAATTCTTGTTACTGCATACGGAAGTAATGTGGCTGTCCAGAGGAAAAGTTTGATCTCGTGTACTGGAATTAAAAGACGAAATGAAAATGTTTTTTGAACAAAATAAAAATTATGATTTTGTTCCTTTGTTGGAGGGTAAAATATGGTGTGCTAAACTAGCTTACTTATCAGAAATTTTTGTTATTTTTAATAACATAAATTCAAGTATGCAAGGGCCGAAAGAAAATACATTAAACTCAACAGATAAACTGGTGGGATTCCAAAAACAAATAACTTTATGGAAGAATAGCTCAGGAAGGATATTTGGAAAAGTTCGAGTCACACGGTCCCAAAAGATTTTAATAAAACTAATCTTAAAATAGTTATTGACAGCATTAGAGGTGAGAATTATTTCCCAAATTTAGATATAAAAAAATTTGATTGGGTTTCCTAATCCATTTGTGATAACGAATACTTCTGTATTTGAATTAACTTTGAATAAAGAGGAAGAACTAATTTCGCCTTCTAACAATAGAGATTTAATTTTAAAATATTCGGAAGAATCAACGAATTTATTTTGGATTAACATCAGATGCGATTATTCCATGATAGCCAAATAAGATTTAAAAACATTATTACTCTTTTCTACATCTTATTTGTGTAAATTTTCAGTATTAACCTGTATAAAAACGAAAAAAGATCGAGACTGTTAAATGTAGACGACGATATGACGAGTGGCATTTTTACGACGCAATGTAAATGAAATTATCAAAAAACATCAAGCTCAAATTTCTCATTAAAAAGTATCATTCATTTGTAATTAATCCCTTAATAAACGTTGTTTTTGTAGTACATATTATATTACTTCATATCACAGTCCAAATTATTATCATAAACTATTTTACAGTGTGTTTTAGGTAAAGTAAACAACTTTTAAACTTATCTTTTCCTTTGTGTGCCGTCAAATTTTGAAATCGTTAAAAGTGTGCCACTACCAAAAAAAAAAAAAAAAAGGTTGAGAATCAGTGTTCTATAAGGTTTCCATCGGACATCCTATAACTGAAAAAAAAAATTGGTTCTATATCTTATGCAGAACTTATGAAAGTGAAACTTGAACTTTGCAGCTCTTCCTATTTTCAAGGTTTCATTGTAAAAAAATATTCTTCAAAAAATGGGCAAAAATGTGTCGCAAAAGCTCCAAAAATAAATACAAGCCAAAAAAACTCCATGTATTTAAAATTGAAACAACGTATAGGGTAAACTAACCAGTGAAGGAACACTTAAGCTTCGCTTGCCTTTTAAAAAATCATTTTAATTCCAAAATTCGTAATTTTAGTTAAATGGCAGAGTCAACATATTTGTTACTAATTGCAAATTATATTAAAAAATTGTAGAGAACTTACATAATATTGTTTTAAAGTTTTGGAGGTTTAAATAACAAGTAGTAAGAAGACCAAGTGAAGGAACAGCTCTTACCAGTAAAGGAGCACTTAATTTTGGTTATTTTTTAATGGTCTTTATGAATTTATAAGCCATTACAATATATTTAAAAACAAGTCTATTCTTGAAATTATAACATATAAGTACTTGGAAAATGTTAACTTTTTTTTTTTATAATCATGAATTGAGAATTAAAGTATCAATATATTAACAGTTCATTCACTGGGATATCTATGCCCAGTAAAGGAGCATGCCTGTTCCCTCACTGGTTAGAAGTTGTTTTTCGTATTTTTTTCATACTTTTGATGCGGAACATCACTAAAGGTACAAGAAAATTAAAGTTTATCTTTTATTTTCATTAACTTAGAAAACAACCCAGTAAAGGAACACTTGTTCCTTCACTGGTTTTTCATCGTTTGGTGATCCAGTGAATAAACACCCCCTTATCTCATTACTTGCTTATGCTATGATGCTTAAAAAAAATAAAACGTAACTTCAACAACTATATTTTGAATTCTTATTTTCACAATGAGAAAAATAAAACTATTGCATGCAATTAATTCCACTTCAAACCTATAAATACCACTCACCTTATAATTTTTTCAAAGAAACAAGATGTTGCAGAGATTCAAAAATTTTTCTAGAGAAGTCTATGTGACCAGGTAATTCAGAACATTGCTAAATGACTTCTTATTGTTTGGCAGTAAGCTATTGTTACCAATCAATCTAAAAAAAAACTTTCAAATTCTTATTTTTAATCAATATATATATGAAATGTTCCTTCACTGGTAGGTTTACCCTACTCATTTTTGAGCAAATTGCTTAGTCTCAAACGGGATGCGGTAGGATTCGAACCAAAGGCCGACCGTTCGTAGTAGGATGCTCTTGCCACTATAGTGTAAAAAAAAAAAAAAAAAATTTACGTGGAATGACTTTTAGATTAATGATTGGATCTTCACATTCTAGAACTCCATCTTAATGGTTCGAGGAGGAGACCTCAAATATGCTAATTAATAAGTGCAGATAATATTTAAGTTATAAAATTTAGTTATATTTATTTTTGCTATATTATTAGTTATATATATATTTTAGTTATATTTAATCAGGTACAAAAGCGTACTTTCTCTGAATAAACATATCTTTTTTTCAATTAATTCGGATTTCTGTCTCCCAAAATATAGGGGGTAGCCGCAATCTGGGAAATAGTCTCCCCGGAGACCCTATTTCCCGGCATCAGGAGAACGAACCAAAGTTTGGACCCCCTAATATCAATTTTATATTTTGCGTATTTCGTCATGTTTCGAGAAATTTTTAAGCAAATTGAAAAAACCCTTACACGCACTTATAAAACTCGTTCATCCAAAAATAAATCCATAGAAAAAATTAATTTTAGTTTAAAATATTTGCTACTTTTTAATATTTTATTTAGCAATAGTCGAAAAAATGTTGAATAGTAAGGTACACAACTTTTTGCGTCATACTACTAATTTTACGTACATGCTTCATACATAAATTTACATACGTCTAATTTTACAAGACAAGTTACAAATAGTTTGAGAAATTGAATTTTAAAAAATTCGTATATTTAAAGTCGTGCATTAGTCGTTACTCCGTGTCAAAATGCTCAGAATAAAAAAGGTCATAACATTTTTTTTACAAAAAAAAAATTCTAAATATTTGTTAAGAGAAACCTTCAAGACACCTTTTTTAAAGTAGATATAAAAATGATGAGCAAAATTAGACTTATGCATTAAGAAAAAAAGAATTTAGAACAGTTTGCAAATTAATATGTATACATGGAACAATATCTCGATATACAGTTATTTTGTTAAACCAAGTCAAACGCCTTCCAAAACATTTTTTGCAATAATACTAATTTCATCATAGCATTCACTGGGAAATTACTCTTTAAAATAATTATGCTTTTTATTAAAACAAGCCAGACACACACACAGGCACAAAAATTATCAAATTATTAGAGATTGAAAAAAAAAACATTTCTTAAAATTCTATTTATTAAAACATTAGTTGAAAATAAATTAGTTTTTATAAATGATTAAATGTAAAATATATGAACTACCGAATGTTCCGCCTGGCATAATAAAAAATTGAATAAAAAAAAAAGTACTTGAAAATAATTTACTCGAAAATGTGGAATAATAATAATAATAAGCAATTTATGGAAAGTATTATTTCTGCAAACTTCTGACATCTTTTCAGAACCGTTCTGAAAAAGGAACTGAAACTATTCTATTAAATAAGATTTAATATTTTAAGGTATTTTCGCAAACATCTGACATCTTTTTAGATCCGTTCTGAAAAAGGAACTGAAACTATTCTATTAAATAAAATTCAATATTTTAAAGTATTTTCGCAAACTTCTGACATCTTTTTAGAACCGTTCTGAAAAAGAAATTGAAACTATTCTATTAAATAAGATTCAATATTTTAAGGTATTTTCGCAAATTTCTGACATCTTTTTAGAACTGTTCTGAAAAAGGAACTGAAACTATTCTATTAAATAAGATTCAATATTTTAAAGCATTTTCGCAAATTTCTGACTTCTTTTTAGAACTGTTCTGAAAAAGGAACTGAAACTATTCTATTAAATAAAGTTCAATATTTTAAGGTATTTTCGCAAACATCTGACATCTTTTTAGATCCGTTCTGAAAAATTAACTGAAACTATTCTATTAAATAAAATTCAATATTTTAAAGTATTTTCGCAAACTTCTGACATCTTTTTAGAACCGTTCTGAAAAAAGAACTGAAACTATTCTATTAAATAAAGTTCAATATTTTAAAGTGAAAGGAAAAATAGATTTGATGAAATGATTCCATTGGATTAACTTACAAAATTGATTTCAATTTGTTATTTTTCTTAATAGCAAGTTAATAGTTATTAATGTTTTGTAAGTGCCTTTTGTCATTTTTCAATGCTTATATACTTATACCATACTTATATCATGTTTCGATAGATATTTTTCTGAATTCCCATTCATTAAACTCAAAGTTGTTTGGGAATCACCTTATTAATTGGTCCAAGAATGAATTAAGCATTTTTTTTTTAAATTTAAATTATATTTCTGAGAGCAATATTAAAAAAAATAATTAGGCCTTTGTGAGGATTTAGTACGCACTATAATTACAACAATATTAAAATTAAAAAGGTTAATTTGGAAATATATATATATATATGTGTAGNTTAACAACACAAGGGAATCACCTTATTAATTGGTTCAAGAATGAATTAAGCATTTTTTTTTAAAATTTAAATTATATTTCTGAGAACAATATTAAAAAAAATAATTAGGCCTTTGTGAGGATTTAGTACGCACTATAATTACAACACTATTAAAATTAAAAAGGCTAATTTGGAAATATATATATATCGATAGTTCTTTATTTCATAGATAGTTTTTAATTCTTTTTAAAAAATTTATTTCATAAAGCTGAAAATAAATTTTGTTCCTCATTTATACAAAATATTAAATGCATGCAGAAAAATAGTTTCAATACAGTCCATAAATAATTTAATTCATAATTCTTTACAGTTTGTTTGGATTAAAAAATAAATATTTAGACATTTTTACAGTTAATGTTCTCGTGATTTCGATTTAAATGTTAGCAATTTTCAAAATTCTGTTTCATATTTTATGAAAAAAATTTTTGTCCGAGAGTAAAAGAGCAAAATTGCTAAAATTGTTTAAGGAACATTACAACCTTAAAAATGTTATCTATTACTAAATAAATAAGAGTAATTCCTTTTTCTTTTTAACCTTTAAGAATAGAGTTTTCCAACAACACAACCATCTAATTCTTTAAAAATAACAATTATGCGCTAAATGTAATATATGCATAAGTAATGTGTTTTTTTTTTAAAAAAAGAGTTATTCATTAAATAAATCCAAAATGAAAAATAATTTCCGACACAAAATAATTTGTTTCAAAACGCACATTCCCCTGTTGGTAAGCACCTGTTATGAAAATATTTTAACGTACCGTGAAAAGTAAATTTAAATTTTGAGCATTAAAAGAACTTTTAAAGGAATAAAACCTATTTGAAATGACACATTGTTAGTATTTAGTAAAATACCCAACAGCAGTCCGATTAACAGTAAAGGTAAAGAGTATTTTTCACCTTTATGGTTTTCAAGCCATTTGCAACTAGTATAGTTACTGAACCATGAATACGGTTTTATAACCATTTACAGCTACCATGGTTTCAAAACCGGACGGAAAAGGAATTAAAATGGTCATTAGGAAATGGCTCATCGTCAAACAGAATGGACTCGAACCCCCGTTCTCTCTGTCACCAACAAATTAGCCCTCTTGGTTATAAAATGCTGCTAGGAACTCAGTTGCAGGTGAACTTAGTTGATGCCATAAAATTCCGGTTATTTTACCGCTTTAGGTAAAAAATAGTTTATGAACGATTTTTCTCACTGTTAATAGTTTGATTGCCATCTAATTTATGGTTTTTTGACTGTTTTGTTTAAATATGGTAAAATCACACTTAAATAGAGTGTTATTTAGCCATTTTTTTCTGAGAAGTTTCTAACAGAAATGTAATTTCTGTTCCAGTTTTACCCTGCAATTGCAATATTAGATATTTCCACCCTGCAATTGCGAATTAGCCCTGCAATTGTTTTACCCTGCATTACGAAAGCCCTGCAATTGTTTACCCAGTTTTACCCTGCAATTGCGAATGTAAGATATAAAAGAATTAGCTTATAAAATAACTTTCCAACATTTATATTTTTTTCGAAAAAAATATTTCTGTGTGAAATAGTTATATTTAGAAAACTTGTACTTCCATTTATATCGAAATAACAACCATCAAATCTCGAAAGAACATTTTTTTTTGCTTCTTTTTTTAATTGTTTTATCTTTTACTTTTACGAGCATAAAGAAGAAGAAAAAAAGTTCTGATACCACTCTTTTTAATAGATATGCTGTGATTGTCAAAAATAACCTTTTTCTCCTTTTTGAAATAGTAAAGATTATGTCCCAATTCTTAGAAAATCATTTCGGCTCCATTTTTGTTGCTTTACGCAATCCTTCTCATACTTTATAAGCATTAATTATAAGCATTTCGAAAGGCGGATAATCTACAGATTCATCATTGAAAAAAGTTTGTGAACTCATAAAATTATTTCAACATTTGAAGTTTTTTTTAGTTTACATGATATCTGGGTAAACACAATTTTATATGTAGTTAGTTTTTTTTTTCCCCTTGGAAAGTTGCGGACATTTCTTTTTATAAACATGCTGAAAGTAGTTCATATATCATTTTAAACACATGCTAAATGTTATTGTGTAGAACTTTTATCTTTATTTGGATTAGTACATATGTTACCGGCAAAGTTTGAAATCCGGCATTGTATATAATGCCTAAAACTAGCTGGCAATGCATGAAATGATTCATATTTCACACATTTCCTAGGCATTCTATAGAATGCCAAATGAGAAACCGGCAAAGTATAAAATCTTCTGTGGCCACGCTAGTAAAGATGATGAAATGGATATTTTGTGCAATATTTGTTTTTAAACTGAAAATAATTGTGACTTAAATGTGAATTTTTGATACGAAAATTTTGTTTTTCCTTAATAAGAAAGGCATAAATTATTTTTTGCACAACTTTCATTTTTCTTTATACATTTTGAATAAATATATTTTTTAACGGCACTCTCATTATTTTTTGCAGAGTAACATTTTTATTTTTGAGAAATGCGGATCATTTACATAACAACCTCATCAGGACGACAATTTTTTTCATACTTTCCCTAAATAGCATTTGTCATTCTATGGAATGCCTAGGTATTATATACAATGCCTAGGGAAATTATCTAACTCTTCTCATATTTCATACCTTGCCTAAAAACATCCAGCATTATATACAATGTCTAGGCATTTTATAGAATACCGGCGTTTCATTCTTTGCCGGTAACGCATACATTATAATGAAAGCATACTTTTTAACAATAATTTTTAAAAACAGTTGGTTTTATCCAGCTTCTTACCATAGAACCTGCAGAACAACAACTGTTCAAAATAATTTTATTAATTTATTTTGTACTTAAAACAAAAGCAAGTTGGAACTAGTTTTAACTTAAAAAATTACTTTTCTTCAATGCAACAATGTTTATTTTAACTAACGTTATGGATATTCATTTTGTATTCATAATTAAATAATAAGACGAAAAAATATATTACTCCGCGAAACTACAACCACGCTACAATGTGCTTATCAGTCAATATTGCGTAAATGAAGGAAGTTTTGAGTTATTATTTTATTTATAACAGAAATAATGTGTCACTGCTCAATATTTCATATTTAAATCATCGTTAAAGCCGAAACCATCTAAATTGTGAAAGAATGAAAAATAGCGTGTCAGAAAAACATAATCTTATTTATTTATCTATTTGTTTATTGTTATTTTTAATTAAAAAAAATGAATCATCAGGAGCAGTTTGTATAGGTTTAACTGATAAATGAAAACAATGCATGCTTAATAATAATAAAAAATTTGAAAGTTGAACTTTTTTTGGAAACATTTTTACAGTGTATTAAATATTGAAATAATAATTTAAGGAATGTATGATTAAAAATAGAATGCACTGCAATGGCTTCCAATGTTCAAATGCCATTGAAATCCTTGATATCAAATAACTCTCTCAATAATTTGGCCAGAAACTGAATTTTCAACAGTCACTTGTACTGTAAGATATATACTATCGCACTCTAAGATTCTTTGTAAAATCTTAATTATCAGGAGGTACACCCTTTATAGCTTTTACGCGGCTGAAACCGGTTTACACTTGTTTACGTATCAATGGGGTTAACATTGTACAGCAATACGTTGAAAGTACATAAGTAAAATCCCCTGAATAAAAACATGCATGTTTAGATATAAAAGTATTGTCTATAAACACTGCAGCGTGTCTAATCATTGGGTCTAATTATTACAATATACTCATATATTACCTGATATAATAAATATTCTATATTTATATAGTATATCGTCTCATTTATGTTATATGTCGTCTCATTTAACCCATTGATAGACGAAGGTAAACAAGTGCAGACATGTTAAAACAACAAAGCTGTATCGCCTGATAATTAAGATCTTACATAGAATCTTATACAGTGCGTCTAATCATTTGACTGTCCATTGAGTAAGAAAATTTATCCAAAATGGTCACTTGATGTATCTCAAGAAGTTAAAAAGTATGTTATAACTTTTTAGAAGATTCTTCAAAATGTTATGACACTTTTCTTTTTTAATCGCATGAATGCCATTAAGAGCGATAGTGAATAAATGCTGTCCTACATACATAACCAGAATAGCACATTTTTAACCAATAAACACATTTTTAACGTATCGTAGTTGTTACAAAATGGGTGATTGTTGACAGGCGAATGTTGACAATCAATCCGAAATATATACTAGGTTTAGTTAGAAGCCACTGTCCGGTATATATCTGCACGGTATGCCTTACGCAGACTTTTTTTTAAGGTTCAATGCCCGTTATAT
Organism: Parasteatoda tepidariorum; assembly: GCF_043381705.1. Classification (NCBI taxonomy): domain Eukaryota; kingdom Metazoa; phylum Arthropoda; class Arachnida; order Araneae; family Theridiidae; genus Parasteatoda; species Parasteatoda tepidariorum. The sequence goes on along the minus strand of NC_092213.1, from coordinate 86,895,431 downwards.
ACTTGCCCGGTATGCCCTACATCAATGTTTTTGTTAAAGTCAAGTGCCACTGTTCAGAATACCGGCACTCTGATGTTTCTCTATCCACAGCGGATATTAAATTATCGAATAATATCAACGAATCAATTAATATCCAATCGGATATTTCGGACATTCACCAGAGAGAGAATGTTGACATTCACCGGTGAAAGTAGAGTCAGTCATTCACGGTAATAGAGTCCCCTTAAAGAGTATCTTTTCTAGAATATTTTGAATGTTTACAAAAAAAAGAAAAAAACGTTAGAAGTTTATCGGATCCACAGGGATAACACAGCGTAAAACAAAATTTTCGGCTTTAAAAAACCAAAACTTAACAACACTTAACGCTATAGAATATGTTTTGGGTTTCTGCAGTTCGTCAAGTGTTTAGGCAAAATCCCCACAATAACAGCAGCGATGGCTCAGGGGATGGTGCGTTCGAATTCCAGTCGATACGAATTCCGGCTTGCCCCCGACCACACTGCTAACGTGAACTATCCTCAGTGGTAGACGGATCATGGGTGAGAGTCCCCTTGCCGTCAGGCTAACCGTGGGAGGCTCTCGTGGTCTTCCTGTCCATGTAATGCAAATGCGAGTTAGTTCCATCAAAAAAGTCTTCCACGAAGGCAAATTTCTCCCAATACTCGATCCAAGAGTTCCCTTGTCTTCTGGATTGGGTTTAAAATGGCAAGGCTACGGAGTAGAACATTAGTAGTCGTAAACCCATAAAAATTGGGTCGGTTGTTCAACCTCGGTTATAAAATAAAATAAATTCATTGAAGAAATTTAGAGCTCATTATAGTAAGAAAGCGCAATTTTTTTTTCTTTTGTCAATTTGTATTTTTGGATACTATTTGAGACTTAATTTATAATTTTATTTCTATAGAGTAAAAACGATGTGCTTATAATTTCCAGACAGAAATTTCTGACTTTTTTCTTTTTCGTCTCAAAACGTAACTGATTGAGAAACAAAGAGTGTTATATAGTGCGTAACTGTATGTTATATAAGAGAACATAGAAAAGTATATGAATGATTTAAAATGAAAAAAAAAAAAAAAAATAGTTGCATCGGATTATAATTTGTCGGACATTTCTTGTTAATTAATGAATGGGAAGTGACTTTAAACAATAATCAATGTAAAATGGTTACGCATGTGAATTAAGTGAACGAATCGATAAAAAAAAAAAATCTTTGGTAGAACACATTTTACAACTGATTATTGGAAAATAATGAAATTCTATAGTTCATCGACATTTTGAATAAAGAAACTTTTAACACCAGTTTTTTTTTAACCGAATGAAATAAATAAAAGCCTAAAAAATGTGTGAACTGAACAAAATGAATCTTATTTAATAAATCGAAAAAACTCATAATAACCAGAATATCATAGCTGGAGTCATTTTTTCATGTAGGCCTTTTATTGGTTCATTTAAAAAATGCGAATCAAAACTTATTATTAAACTTTACTTTGAATGAATATGCTTGTTATGTCCGCATTCGCTTAACAAGCATATTCATTCAAAGTATAGCTAACTAACTTGCTTTTTCACCATTAAGAAAATAAATGCTTCCTTTTTTATTAATCAAGCTCAATTACTTGTAAGTGTAAATATAACTGAGTTTTTCCTATCTGCAGAAATCCACACTTTGAGCAAGAGCTTTTTTACAAGAGCTTATTTTTACTTATTGTGTTCTATTTTATTTGTCGCAATTTTTTTGTAAATTTTTTGAGTGCTCCTCACACTATTGTATTGATATATTTTGCTTTGACTATATGGATGCAATAACAGAAAGCACTCGTTTTTGCGGATATAGTCGTGTGGGCTGATGAAAAGATTATATCTTTTATTTTCCGGAGTTTTTAAAAAACTGTCTTTTTTTTCGGAATTTTTTGTCCTCCGGCTTTTTGTTATTTTTATCATTATTATTTACCTATTCTTCCCTTTTTTTCACTGTTCTGTAATTTTTTCTTTGCTTTCTCTACATTTTGAACTTATATATATATATATATATATATATATATATAGCTGTCCTACATAC
>NC_092213.1:86852217-86893134 GCF_043381705.1 Parasteatoda tepidariorum | reverse complement strand
ATATATATATATAATCATTTTTGAAAGATTCCGGTTCGTGTAATTTCATTTGAAATCGTTACTCGCTTTACAGATTTCGTTTTGTGTTTTGTTCTGTTTTTTGCTCTTGATATTTTTTATTTTGTATATATTTTCTACAAAATGTGTTCTATATTTTTGAGTGCTCCTCACACTATTGTATTAGTGCTTTGTTTCTATTGATGCAATCTTATGAAAAGCACTTCTTTTTGGGGATACCAACGGATTGTTACCAATCGTCTGAGCTGACGAAAAGATTATATATTTTCATTATTTAGTTTTCCGACTTTTTCATGTTTTTTAAAAATATTTCTTATACAAATATTTTATTTTTCTTCTTCTCTTTTCATTAATCTACATTGTTTCCATGTTTTCTCTGTATTTCTTAACTTATTTAAAAATTTATTTAAATTAAGCGTGATTTTTTAACGTGACGCCATTTTTAAATACTGTTCCAAATTCGAAATTAAACGTGATTTTTTATTCGATTAAAATATTTTTTTTTCGTAATCAATTCCTTTGGAAGCTATTTCTCGATACTCAGAATAAAAATGCTTTTTAAAAAATAAATTTCAGCTTTTGCCTTTTCTAACAGTTTTATTTTTCAATCAAAAACATGCGTATTGCAGTACATGGTTTACAAAATTTTTATTTCTAATTACAATTTTATTTTGTCAAGATTAGTAAAGTTTTTTAACTCTCGTTTGTACTAATATTTGCATAGTTGAAAATTTTTTATTCTATAGTTAATATATTTTTTTAATACAGTTTTAAGAATTTTGCAGTATAAATGATCATTCATATGAATTAAGTTTGTGTATGAATTGTGCTATTTCAAATTGCTCAATATTTTTTTCAATTCAGTTTTAAGAATTTTGTTTCAACTATTTGTGGGTGCATATTATTATTATCTAAATGAATAGGAATTTCATTCTGAGTTTGAATTTATTTTGTAGAATAATTGATCATTCACATGAATTAAGTTTGTGAACGAATTGTGCTATTTCAAATATTGTGTTTAAAGTACGTGAGTTTTATCATTATCATGACTCTCAAATCAAATTTATATATAAAAAGCCATTATCTTTAATTGCTTATTTAATATTACTTTAAGCTTCACGACATGAATTTCAGATGTTCAATTGGAAAAAAAATTATACCTAGAACTTCACTCACTTACTCACAACTTCACTCACTTTCACTTATAAAGCACTCTAAGAAAGTGGCTTCTTTTAGATAGCGACATGAAATTTCGGAAAAAATACTTTCTGACGAAAATAAAATCAAAAATGTGCATTTAGATATTTGATTAAAAGAATCCAACTCCTGTAATGTCAAAAAAAAAAAAAAAATGATATATATATATACACCGAACAGCCATTACATTATGACCACCCTCCATCTTTAACAATGGGCTCGCCCCAGGTTTTCATGGTTTCTCGCCTAGGAACAATGTTTTCATGGGGCACATTAGGACCCATAATCCTCATAGAACAATCCCTGACGTCTATAAGCTACTTGAACATAGTTGCAGACCATGTTCACCCATTCATGACAACAGTTTTTCCTGCGGGAGATGGTGTTTACTAACAGGATAATGCACCATGTCATAAGGGTCGAGTCGTCGAGGAACAATCCAGTGACTTTCAAATCATGTCTTGGCCCCCAAATTCACCTGGTTTTAATCCAATAGAGCATTTGTGGTTTTACTTGGAAAACCAAGTTCAAGCTGCCACGCTACCCCCTCGAAATGTGAGGAGGGAATTGCAGGACCAGTTGGTGAGTGCTTGGTACCAGATACCTCAGACTACCTATCAGCACCTTGTGGAATCAATGCCACGGCGGGTGCTAGCAGTTTTGAGGGCTAAAGGTGGTCCTGCATGTTATTAGCAGGGTGGTCATAATGTAATGGCTCTTCGGTGTGCACATATATATATGATATAAAATAACATATTTACCAATCCTGTAATGCAAAAAAAAAATCCAACTCCTGTAATGCAAAAAAAAAAAAAAAAAAAAAAAAAAAAAAAAAAAAAAAAAAANAAAAAAAAAAAAAAATCGAATGTTCCTGCTTAATTAATGATAGAAAATGATATAAACTGGATTCACTCTTTGAATATGGACGTAATTTTCGTAGGCTAATTTAAGTTAATGTGGAAAAACTTAAATCGAAATTTCAAAAATAAGCAATTCTGTGCTGCTAAAATTCCGTAGGTTCGAATATAAGTAATAAAGAAACATTATAAAGCTGTTATAATAAAGAAGCAACGCATTTCATCTGGAATAATAAAATGAAAGAGTGATAATAGGAGAGAATTCTTAAAAAGGAGGATCACTAAATATTACGAGCATAATATCGAGAGATGAAGAAATATTTTAGAAGCAAACTATATTTTTACAAATTTTATTAGTTTGTTGACAAACTATATTCTTATAAAAATTGGCAACCCATTTCATCTTTGGTTCTTCGGGTGAGAAAGTTGCATCACGTAATTTATCTATCCAATGAGAGCGTTATTTTTTCAAGTGATAAAAATGAGAAGGATGCAAAGTAAAAAAATGGTAAATGTATGATTGAAACAGGATTTTGCAAAACTACTTTATGTCTGCAGATTCATGAATGTTTTATACATTCATTTTCTTAAATATTATTAATTTTTTTCCCTTCAGAATTTCTGTGAGAAATCAAACTTTTATTTCCAGCCAGTGAAAACATTTTTGGTAGTATGAATTCAATCAGGGTAAAAAGTTCGCCGATCCCCACCCCCTTTTTTATTTTATATCCGCGCACGGGGTCATTCTTATCACGAATATAAAAACTTTATTGTTTTCTGCAGAAAGATAGACAGCATATATATTTTTATGGTAGAAGAGAAGGAAATGAAGCACATATAAACTCCTGTTGTTTTTACGACGCCCAGTCAAACCCTTCAAATTCCGTATATTTGATTTTATTTTTCATTTACAGTTTGGAGTCTAACCATAACACTGTAGTTAATGTTCAAAGGTCTATTTTAGAAGTGCACAGACTGAGAAAACCTTCCTATCCCTTTTAAAAATTTCAACTGTCTAAAAACTTTGGCATAAAACTATCCCAATTTATTAGAAGAAAAAAAACTCAACAAAAAGAAATCAAAATAATTAATTAAATGTGAGTTCTTTATTTCAAGTTAATAGGAATTCGGCTTGCACCGACCACATCCTCACGCGAAATATCCTCAGTGGTAGACGGATCATGGGTTAGAGTCCCCTTGCCGTCAGGCTAACCGTGGGAGGTTCTCGTGGACTTTCTCTTCATGCAAGTCCTCCACAAAGGCAAATTTCTCCCAATATTAAAATGTGTTCGGTAATGTTAACCTAGCTTTCAATATACCCTCCAACACCGGCAACAAAGCATATAACCATTTTTGCTGATCCACAAAAATTGTATAATTGTTTCTGCGATTGACCCGATGTGGGGAATTGTTAACATCTATTGGTGAATGTTGACAATCACATAGTCGCTTTGGCAAATGTCCGAAATATATGTAGTTGGTCTAGTGAAGTGCCTCTGCCCGGTATGCCCTACATCAATGCTTGTTTAAAGTCAAGTGCCCAGTATGCAATTAACCGGTACTCCAAACACTGGTGTATCTCCCAATTCTCAGTGGATTTTAAAATATCGAATTACTATAATAATGTCGACGAATACACTAACATCCAATAGGATGTAACGAATATTTTTGGCATTCACCAAATCGACTATGTGATGGTTGACATTCACCGGTGAAAGTGGACATTCCGTTGATTTTGGTCTTTCGCGGTAACATTATCACGACGACTGTTTCTCATAAGAGAAGAAAAAGAAGAAAGAAATTGAAAAAAATTCTAAAGAATGTGCGAGTGCATCTCAACAATTCTTGCCATTTTTTGATGCTATTGCATAAAGATGGAAAATAAGAACAAATGAAAATTATCTGTAGACATTCTCAATAACGTCCGTAATTGTAGGCTCAAAAGATGCATTTTCAACCAAGTACTGAAATAAATGAACGATTTGAGTGCTAATCATTAAAATAACTTACAGCGAATCGTTCGCACAAATATTTCATATTTAAAAGAATCATGAAATAAATGAACGATTTGAGTGCTCTTCGTTAAAATAATTTACAGCCAATCGTTCACATAAATTTAAAAGAATCATTTCATAAAACCATCCAATGCCAATGGAAACATTCGATGTTAAAAATTATTTGAAAAGTTTTAATAGAATCAATGCTAAAACGGAATTTCTTTTTAACCGATCTTTTTTNTTCTCCCAATATTAAAATGTGTTCGGTAATGTTAACCTAGCTTTCAATATACCCTCCAACACCGGCAACAAAAGATATAACCATTTTTGCTGATCCGCAAAAATTGTATAATTGTTACTGCGATTGACCCGATATGGGGAATTGTTGACATCTATTGGTGAATGTCCGAAATATATGTAGTTGGTCTAGTGAAGTGCCCGGTATGCCCTACATCAATGCTTGTTTAAAGTCCCAGTATGCCCGGTACTCCAAACACTGATGTATCTCCCAATTCTCAGTGGATTTTAAAATATCAAATTAGTATAATGATGTAACGAATAGTTTTGACATTCACCAAATCGACAATGGGATTGTTGACATTCACCGGTGAAAGTGGACATTCCGTTGATTTCGATCTTTCGCGGTAACATTATCACGTCGACTATTTCTCAAAAGAGAAGAAAAAGAAGAAAGAAATTGAAAAAAATTCTAAAGAATGTGCATCTCAACAATTCTTGCCATTTTTCGATGCCATTACATAAAGATGAAAATTATCTGTGGACATTCTCAATAACGTCCGTAATTGTAGGTTCAAAAGATGCATTTTCAACCAAGTACTGAAATAAATGAACGATTTGAGTGCTAATCATTAAAATAACTTACAGCGAATCGTTCGCACAAATATTTCATATTTAAAAGAATCATGAAATAAATGAACGATTTGAGTGCTCTTCGTTAAAATAATTTACAGCCAATCGTTCACATAAATTTAAAAGAATCATTTCATAAAACCATCCAATGCCAATGGAAACATTCGATGTTAAAAATTATTTGAAAAGTTTTAATAGAATCAATGCTAAAACGGAATTTCTTTTTAACCGATCTTTTTTTTTCCTTCCTGTTTTTACTTTTTTCATTTTAAAACTCGCCAAACGATAAAAACAACAACTTTCTTATTCTAAAAGCTCTTTTTTTTTCACGCCTTTGTAATAAAACGAGAATGATGGTGAGTATTTCTTTGAAAGAATGTGCAGACGATATTTCTTTATCCACAAGGGTGAGAGAGAATCAATGATGGGTGGGAGTGAGAGGGGAAGAAGGGAGAATGATTAAAGCAGCGATTGGCTGTGACAGACTGGGCCTGGGAAATTAGCGTTAATTAGAATTGGCGTGAGTGGCCCGCACAAGTGTAATCAGTCTTTGTGGCCACACAATGATTCAAGATGTCCGATCCATTTACTCTATCCACATCTCTATCTATTCCGACTAACATCCCATTATTCCTATGAAATGGTATTTAAAGAACAACTTTTTTGAACTCTCGATTCTATCATTCATTTGAGTAAATATTTTCTTTCTCTTCTTCTGAATGTTAGCTACATCATTCTTGAATTCTATCGCCAAATGCATTTGGAAGAAGAAAAAAAACCCTTTAAAACATTTCTGAGTACGATGAGCTAAACAACCTCTTCATAGCATAGGACCACTAGATGCATATATATNAAAAATTTTTAAAAAAATCCGACTTTTTTTTAAATCGAATTTTTTTTAATTTTTATTTTAATACAGTGTAAGAACTTTGAATCATAATTAAAAGAAAACTTTATAAATGTTTAGTCAAATTTAAATTAATATTAAAACTATATTATAACAATATTCTACAAGCTCTAACTTCCCTAAAACATTTTTTCAATATAATACGTAGCTATGAATGCATAACAACCATTTTGAAACAAATGCATGACTGAAATTTAAAGACTGGATGAAATAGAGAACCCTATTTTCGGCACATTAGGGTAATTTGCTTTTAAAATAATCTCAAGCTTTAAAAATACAAATTTTTAACCAATAAAATATAATGTAAATTTTAATTCTATGCTTTTTCAATTAAAAGGTGGAATTTTAATGAACATTATTTTTTTGTGAAAAAAAAACATTATTTACTTTCTACAGCTATGCAAGCCTACATTAAGACAGCATTAAATGTTTAATCGTTAAATGTTTTAGACAGCATTCAATGCTAATGTTATGTAATTTCAAATGTGTTGGAATTTAACACTCACCAAAAAAGAAAGTAATTTCGTTGACTAAAATTAATTAATGCAGCAATTTATTTAAAATAAATTTTAAAACTAAGAAAAGAAAATAATAAAAGTATCAATAATTTGAAATATATATACAGATACGGAAATATATAAACCCGTTGATTTAAATCAACAAACTCTGCATTTTGAACCCAATCCAGAGGACAAGGAAACTCCTGGATCAAGTATCGGAAAAATTTACCTTCATGAAGGACGTTCTGATGGAACTAACCTGCATTTTCGTTATACGAGGGAGAAAACCACGTAAACCTCCCACAGTTAGCCCGACGGCAAGAAGACTAACCCATTATCCGTTTACCACTGAGGATATTTCACGTTAGCACTTCTGTCGGTGCGAGCCGGGTGCGGAATCTCATCCATCACTGGGATTCGAACCCGGGTTCACCTCATTGAAAGGCTCTATTCCCTGAACCACCAAGGCTCAGGGAGTGATCAATCGGTTTTAATGGATCTATGACCACAGATCACTTTTCTTTTCTCCCTCCTTTCTTTTCTTTTTTTCTTTTTCTGGTAGGGGCGCTAATGTTCTCTTAAAAAATAGTTTTCTTTTAGTAAGAAACCACGTATCTTTTGAGTCTTATAAATGTACTATTTTGATCCATTAAAAAAAAACAATCCTTTGTTTTCTTTTTTATGCACGAAGCCTCAGACCAATAATCAAAAGTTGGTTTAGGTTCCTTGCACATATTTATATAGTTTAGTTTGGTTTGAGACGAAGAAGCAGGTTTGGTAAGCAGGCGAACTATTTTTTTTAAAAAGGAACGTAATAAAAAATCCAATCGTGTTTGATTTGAAAAATGCCTTAATCCATTCATTTAAGTTTGACAAACAATATTTTTGTCAACCATATGTTTGTGACCACAACATTTCAATAATTTATTTAATTTTACCAATCCAGAAAAAAAAAATCAAAATTGAAATTTTTTGATATTTCAATTTTAAAATATAAAAATTATGCTTTAATTAATTGAAATATAGTATGCATTAAAAAAATGTAGAGTTATATTGTTTTGTATTGTATAAAGCAAATTTTTTTTTCGAATTTTAATTTGTCTTAATTTGTCATATCATTAAACTTAAAAACTAAAACTTTTGCTCTCAAATTTTGAATATGAATTGATGAAATAGATTAAATATGACATATCTTTCCACAAAATGAAAAATTACTATGATTTTAAATTGTAAAATAAAATTTTGTAGCATTTATAAAAACGGAATGTGTTTTTTAATTTATTGGATTTCATGAGGTTTCCCGTTTAGGAATACAATTTTATATTTATTTATTCAAACAAAAGTTAAAATTTTTATTGAATTTGTTGAACAAAATTTATTCCTGCAATTTGTCAAAGTAAAAACAAAATTTCTAAGGATTTTATTGTATTAGAATTAACATAAATTGGCTCTAAACAATAATTGAATTTTTAATTCGGCTTTTGTTTCAGGTTATTTTCAACGTCCATTATTTAATAGATTTTGTATCATTCTAATGCATTTTAAATTAAACATATTATAACTTTTTCCTAAATTTAGAAGAAAAATTTTTTTTTTTGACTTTCCGATTTTCTTGAAGTATACTTTAAAATCGTTACGTTTTCTGTTTTGTAGTTGTACTTATTACTCGATACTTTTCAAAACCTTTTGCTTAAAGTACTTGCAATTTTTATTCGTTACTTCTTATTTTATAACCGTCGTTGAACAGCCGTACGACTATTAACACTAGATTGCCTAAGGAAGTCATTTTGACTGCTTTTAATTTCAACAATGTATATAATAATGACACAATTTCTTAGAATTTTGTACAACATACAAATTTTTTATTCTTGATATTTACTATAAAACTTGTTATGTAACTGTAAATACTATAAAAAAAATATTAAAAATTAATTTTAAACAAATTTCTTTACACATTATTTATTCTTTTACAATCCAGTCATTTTGAATGCTTTTGGGCAATATAGGTATTACATACTAAGTTTCAGTCTTTCTAGTGTTAATGCTCAACTTCGCACCCTTGCAATCCAGAAGATAAGAGAACTCCTTGGCCTTCTTGGATGACTTTGTTGATGGAACTAACCTGCATTTGAGCTACATGGAAAGGAAAACCAAAGATCCAAAAACGGATCATGGGTTAGAGTCCCTCTGACCGACGGCAAGAGAAATCTAACCCATGATCCGTCTGCCACTGAAGATATTTTTACGTCAGCACTGTGGTCGGTGCGTGCCGGGTGCGGAATTCGTATCGACCAGCCATGGCTGGGATTCGAGCCCGGTTTACATCATTGGAAGGCGAACACTCCCCTGACCCACCACGGCTCCTCATTAAACAATAGTTATGAATTAATTAATAAACATGTCTTACTGAAAATTTCTTTAGTTGCGCTATCTAGTTTAGTTATCATATTCCTGTTCTGAACGCCGTCACTTTATATGGATACACTTCATTCCAGTAGATAGTTTTATTCCAGAAGCAAACAATTAAAAACTAAATTTACAATTCTGGAACTTCGTGGAACAAGTTACATTTAAAAAAAAATTTACGTTTTACTGGAAATTAGAAAAAGAAAATTCCAATCCTAAAGCGTGAAACAAAACAATATAGAAAAGCGGGGATACTATTACCAAAATATGTTTTAGGAATGATAAAAATAGTACAGATTTCAGCGCTTTGTCTTGATAATAGGAGCCTATATTTGAGCGCTTGATACTTCCAATTTGTCATTGATGTTTCTATTTATAATATATTTTATAAATTAAATGTATTCACATGTTGACAGGCACATTTATTGTTAAATACGGGCAATATTTAATTTCTATTATTTGTCACAAGTAGGACTGGGCTATAAATCGATGTATCGTGACATATCGATTTAACGCCTCTATCGGCAAGTCGATACAGCGACTTTCGTTCCAGGCGATGCATCAGAAATCTGATTGAAGTCTTCGAGGAAAGACGATATAGCGATATAAGACACGCAAGGACGTTCCGATGCCGACTCGGGGTGTTCGNATGCATCACGATATATGATTTCTAATATCGCCCAGTCCTAGTCACAAGTTATTTTTGAAATCTTTCTTTATTCAGTAATATGAGTGTAGTATTATTAGTATAGAAAATATTTCATCGTGTAGCAGTTTATGGGATTCATCATGGTTAAAATTTAAATTTTTGTTTGAACATTGACAAGGAAAATGTTAGCAATTAAAATATTTCTCCTGCTAAATGCAATATTTTAGATTTAAAATTTATTTTTCCTGTTTGAATGCCTTGTGGCCAAAATTATAAATTTAACATGGATAACACAGAAAAGGAATTAACAACTCACATTGAAGCGTAAAATAAATTAAATTAGTTTTCAAACTTCAAATTTAGATGAAGAGGAAATATTGATGTTTGATTCGCAAAAATTTAACAATATTTTAATCACTAAACCTTATTGCTATTTAAGCACCAATTACTTTCACATAATTATTTTCAAAATTATTATTAGATCAAAATAATTAAAATCGCTAATCATCACTACAAATAACATAAAAAATATCAATACTTGTTATCACATAAATATAAACACTGGTATTTTTTTTTTAAAAAATTCACCCACAAAATTTTTTAAGTAAACTCATCAATCACCGGTAGGATTTCGAAAAGCACAGATATTCTGAAATTTTTTTTATTGATTTACCACAACCTTGTAAAAGGAACATTATAAATATGATGACACTTTTTTTTTTTATTATTGTGAAAGAAGTAAAGTTGTCACACTGAAAATCGGAAACCAAAATTACTTAATGCTTCATTTTGCTTTACGTAAATCTGCCGAAATCACGATTTTCGACGAAATTTTAAGAGTCTAATGAATGCAACTGTATGAATTTTGTAATCGATTAGATCTTTTCATCTATGAAGCCTCTGTTCATCTGGGTTCTATGCAAAGTAATAAAAGTTTTTAAAAATAATTTAGAGTAAATAAAAGTAAAATAAACGTATCTCTAAATCGATGATTGTCTGTCTTCGCTTTATGGATAGTTTATTCATTGAAATTGACATTAATCAATTAATGACGCGAATTAACTGCCTTTTCAATTAAAAATCTTCATTCTAAATGTATCACATTGTGACATTAATACAAAGAAATGCGTACAACGAATGAATTGTTTCAACTGGAACCTATTAGAAAAAGTTCACTGTACGCACTAGTTTTACAGTTCAAGTGGTTGTAAGAGTTTTCTTTGTGAGAAGTATTTTGCTTCTTTACAAAACGGGGGGGATATATTTCCTTCATCCAAAGTAGCCAACGTGATAATGAGTATAAAATTAGCTCAACTAAAATTAAATCAAAAACGCGAAAAATCATTTTCTCAAAAGATGAAATCCGCCGCCTGCTCTCTCAAATAATGAAATTAATAACGCGGTGAAAAATGCTGCAACTTTAAATAATTACGAAGGGACTTATTAGCAGTAAAGCGTAAAAATTATCTCAAATAATTAATTTAATTAATCCATTCTTCAAATAGGAAAATCCTCGATGCCAGACAACTAAACAAAAACTAAAACAATGAAGGTTTTTTTTTCTTCTTATTATTTACTTACTTTCTTTTTTTTTTATTATTCCATGATTTGCTCTCTCAGAATATCTTTTCGGTTGAGATGCAGCGCCACCCATTAAAGCTTGAGCCTCACTCTCTAGAAGAGCAGACTATTTTTCAGTTTCCTCTCTCTTTTCGTATAATTAGGATAAGTGTCATGATGAAAGAATAAAACTAATCTACTAACTAACGATTCATTTTTCTGCCTTCTCGTTTTTTTTGCCATTTTTCCGCGTTAAATTTGCGGCCAAGATTAGTTCTTCAAAATGGCAACATAATTACTTTCTTCCTTCCCCTCCACCTCTCCCTTGCCCATTCCTTCATCCAAATATGGCTCCTCTCCCTTCAACGGCTTGATTAAACCCCAAAAGACTAAAACAATCTTTTTTCATTAGAACATCAACTATAGTTTTTATTGTAAGATTTTTAAGGAAGAAAACAGGGAACAATCTCAGCAGAGAAAAATGGCATTTTCTATAAAGTTTTTATGTATATGTTACCGGCAAAGTTTGAAATCCGACATTCTATGGAATGCCTAGGTATTGTATATAATGCCTAATACTAACCAGCAATATATGAAACGATTTATATTTCACACATTTCCTAGGCATTCTGTAGAATGCCAAATGAGAAGCCGGCAAAGTATAAAATCTTCCGTGGCCATACTAGTAAAGGTGATGAAATGGATATTTTGTGCAATATTTGTTTCTAAACTGAAAATAATTGTGACTTAAATGTGAATTTTTGATACGAAAATTTTGTTTCCCTTAATAAGAAAGGCATAAATTATGTTTTGCACAACTTTCATTTTTCTTTACGTATTTTAAATAAATATATTTTTTAATGGCACTCTCATTATTTTTTCAGAATAACACTTTTATTTTTGAGAAATGCGCATCATTTACATAATAACCTCATCAGGACGTTTTTTTTTCATACTTTCCCTAAATAGCATTTGTCATTCTATAGAATGCCTAGGTATTATATAAATTGCCTAGGGAAATTATCTAATTCTTCTCATATTTCATACCTTGTCTAAAAACATCCGGCATTATATATAATGCCGGCGTTTCATACTTTGCCGGTAACATATACATACATATTCAGTTTCACTCCGAATTGAAGTTTAGCTTTCCTTCCATTTCACTCTATTTGTGTGGCCCCTCTCCATGTATTTCCTATTGTTTTCAATTCGTTTACAATCATCTCACGCCAAGTATTTTTTAGGTCTCCCTCTCTTTCTATTGCCCAGAGGGTTCCGATCAAAAACTTGTTTTACTTTTAAAGTTTTTCTGGTTTAGGTACAACCCATCCATTTCCATTTACGTTTTTTTTTTTTTTAATTTCCAGATCAATCGGTTTCTGTTTTGCTTTTCTTAAGGGATTACCAATTTTATGGAGCAGCTCGATTCTTTTTAAACAGTTGTTATTTTCATTGCAGTGTCTCAGATCCATATAGTAGGTAACATTAGTATTGAAAATTCAACTGAATTTACAGAATTTACTGAGAATAGCGCTTTGCATCTCCTTTTTTATTAATTATATTTCGAAGATACCTTTTCGAGTTTTCTAAGCATGCTGAAAGAGACATTTCTTTAGTAACAATAGAGTTGTTCTTTTGTAATAAAAAAAAAGTTATTGAAATTTTAGGTGATATTTCTGCTAATTTTTTTCTCGCTTTCTTTTGCTTTACTTTACATCTTTCTTTGCTGCTCAAAATCTGTAAAACTTAACAGCGTCCCTTACCAATTTTTTCGAAGAAAAAAAAATCAGCATATTTTTTTATTTCGTTAATAAATACAAGGAACTAAAAACAAAACATAATACACAAGTTCTAAGTTGACATTTAAATTTTTTTTTATGGGTAAAAAATCTTCCATTTACCATCCGTTTACTGTCCCCAATGATCTCGGGCAAGTAAAAAAAGTTAAATATTAATCTTTGTACATCTGAAAAATCATCTGAATTACTTACACTTTCGCTCGCCATTTTTCTACTCTTTTTTTTTATATGAAAATTCATCGACCATCGTGTATATACAAAGGTACAAACACGGTTGCAGTCACGGCAAAACTCCCAAACAAAAAGCAAAATTCCAATCACAGCAGATTATTATTTTTTCTTGCTTTTGCTTCCGGCCGAATAAAAACGTGATAAAACAAAATGTATTGACGAATTCTGCTGTGCACGAGTTTATTCGGGATAATAAATATTTGCATACCCGAGTTAACTCGGGATAATCAGGAAACCGGTAAAAAAACATGAAAATACGAAGGTGTGTACAAGGAATTAGAGAGAATAAAAAATTCCATGATTCGATTGTTAATTTGAGAATTATAAACTATTAAACTTGTAGTAAAAAAAGAAAAAAAAACATTCAAATTCAGAGTTAAAATTGATTGAGCCGATAGGACCATTTTGTATTATAATTTAGTTTAAACAATTTGTTTTTTTTTCCCAGAAAGTTTTTGCAAATTAAAGTGCTTTTTGGAGCTTTTTTGCTTTAAATATTGACAATTCAGCCATTGCTGAATAGAATTCATTTTTCAATCACGAGCTATTTATTTCCTTATATTATCAACTCGTCTTCAAGTAGATGTCAATTAAAAAAAGAGAAAGAGGCAGGATTTAAATCTTAACATTTATAGTAGATTTTCAAAAATTAAAATTCTTATTAAATAGCGATGAGAAACCATTGTGTATTTGATATTTGAATTGTTATAAGTTTCATCCACGAGTCAAATATATATCAGTAGAGCGCCGATAATCCGAACCCTTATTATCCGAACTTCCAATTATCCGAACTATGTCTCAATTCATTTTTTTTAATTTTTTTAAAGTTTAGAATACTTTTTAACCTATCGACAATTTTTCTAAATTAAGAAGAATAAGTAATATACCCTACATCTGAAGACTATATTTAATTTACAACCTTTTTAGCAGTTTTCTTGTAGTAGCCGTACATACATGTATTGGGATACAGTTAAACCTACATAACCCTTTACAACTGAAATTTATCTTCCAAGAATGCGAGCTTCATTTTGATAGTCTACAATGGTTGGAATGCAGAAGGAGTTTATCAATAGATAAGTGCTGAAGTTTTATAATTGGGGAATGGGTCATGGTTAATTATTATTATTTCACAGTGCTTGGAATCTTAAATCTTGGAATAAAATTCGTAACAGAAAAACAAACGAAACTGAAGTTTCTGAACCAGTAGATCTTTCGGATGAAAATAATGAANATACATCATTCATATACATCATTTGAAAAATATTTCGGTTTCTCTTCTAGGGTCAAAAAATTTCATTCTTAATTGAATCTAAAAATTTTTTTATCTAAAAAGTCTACTCTTTCTTACACATTTTCTTTTCAAATTTTAAAAAACGCTATTTAGTATGTTTTTCTTCTATGCTCCCCCCCCCTTTAATAAAAATCAATGGTTCATTAAATTTATATTCATTTATAAAATTAATAAAATTTAATTAATTCAAAAATGAAATTGCATTTCATATTTAAAATAAACAGTTTTAAAAATCAATTAAAACTTTCTAATTGTCTTATACAAATTCCTGTTATTTTAGCTCCGCATTTTAATGTAATAAATGATTTTGAATGTAAATGATGTTATCTCCGACTGAACTATTCAGTCTTATTTTATAGTTAGGCCGAAACGAATATTGCCGTTTGAGCCGAATATTCGTTGTACACAAAATTTTTAAATTTTATTTTTTATTGCGCCAACTCGAACGCATTTTAAAAATTATTGTACAGAGTTAAAACTCGAGAATTCAGTTATTTTAATATTAGTGACACATATTTATTGAAGTATGCGAATAACTTTTTACTTTGCTTTAAGTTATTTCAAGCTATTGTCAGATCTCACTTTGAAAAGTCGGCAATAATAAATGATGAAGAAAATTATTTATTTTACCACCTTTATATCAACTTGCCTTCGTGTATGTCTGTTCGGGTGAAATTTTGTCATCGATTTTAAACTAACTTCCCGACTAGCTACAGACTTCACATTTGGCACATAGTTCAGAATTGGATGACAATGCATGAAAATAAAGAGAAAAAAAGACATACAAAGTAAAATAAAATTAAAGAAAAATTAATATTTTCGCGATTGTCTTTTGTTGTCGATTCGATTATTTCAAATGAGTGTCACGTGTCAGTTGAAAAGTTTTGTGTACAGTAAGTGAAACAAATTGAGATTTTGGAAGTGAAAAAAAGTCAAAATAGAAATAACATTTTTAAAAATCACGTTTCTGTAGTGGAGAATAATAATTAAGAAACAAAAATTTGAAAAACGAAAAACGTGGGGCGCATGAAATACATAACAGTACGTATACACATTTTCTTACTGACAACCACATCCACATATACATCCACATACATGCATATACACAAACATATTCCACATACACATACATACACAATTACAGATATGCATACACATATTCTCATGAGCACGCATACTGTTACTGTTATGCATTTCATGAGCCCAACGCTTTTCGTTTTTCAAATTTTTGTTTTTTAATTATTATTCTCCACTACAAAAACGTGGTTCTTAAAAAGATAATTTTTTATTTTGATAATAATATTCAATAAATAATTGTGGGTAGTAAGAATGATTATCTTTCCTTTTTCACAAAACATGACTTAATTTATTAATGTAATGAATTTATATGTATAAATATATATTTCTTTAAAAATACTAAAGAAAATAATACAACAATGAATAAATTTCATGGCAGATTTGGGGTTCTACCTTTACACCGTTGTTGCTCACCTATCTCAGTTGATATATCAGCTCATGGTCTGCAATCGTGGCACAACTCAAAAAACACGCGTATTGGACTAAGAACAGTTGTAAATATGAAAACACACATTCTTTTTATCGCAATACTAGCACAATTCAACTCGAAGGTAGTCTTTTTTTTCAGCAAGCAAAAGCATTTCTTATGCATTTTCCTTAGCAATGAAAACCCACTTATCTCAAAACTCGATTTTTTGGAGTTGAGCCGCCATTGCTGTCCACGAGAGATATGAACGAGCAACTTCCTCGCGCAGAGATGACAAGCAACTCACCTTTCGCTGGCTGGTTGGGTGGCCGGCCAAGCGGTTAGTGTGACTGACTGGGAAGCTAATGGTCGCGGGTTCGAATCTTGCTCGGGCCCTGGATGTTTCTCTCGTTAACGAAGACACTTCCGTCATCGTCTGAGGCGAAAAACGAAAGTACAGTGTCTGCAGTTTAAAAAAAATATCTATAATCCCCGCATCGAAGCTCTATTCACCTACTAAATATAATGAACAACAGAGGGGCCTCACTAGCTTAGCGGCATCTCCTGCCAAAAGCTGTGCAAAGCGTGGAGGTAGCAGGTTCGAATCCCGCCGTAACCTTGTATGTATTCCTCGTGATGTCCTTCTCTGAATTGTTCTATCTGTCTTTCTACTTGACGAAGGCTTATAGAGCCTAAATAGAGCACACAAGCCTGCAGATGTATGTAATTTCAATAAAGCAATAAACAACAGATTTCAATGCTCGTACACACTCCAGTTGAGAAAAACTGCTTGGCGAATCAAAAAACCTTTGCTGCAGTGCCAAGTTGGCAAACCTTTAATGTTAAATTACAGTTCATTATTTTCTGGTGCTTTCTTTTTGAAAAATAATCGGTTGCTTTTGCTTCAAACCACGGAACATTTTTATTTTATTTTATAACCGTCGTTGAACAGCCGATCCAATATCATGGGTTTACGACTACCAATGTTCAACTCCGTAACCTTGTCATTTTGAACCCAAATCAGAAGGCAATCTTAGATCGACCATTGGGAGAAATTTGCCTTCGTGGAGGACTTTTTGATGGAGCTAACCCGCATTTGCGTTGCATGGAGAATAAGACCACGAGAACCTCCCACGGTTAGCCTGACTGCAAGGGGACTCTAACCCATGATCCGTCTACCACTGAGGTTATTTCATGTTAGCACTCTGGTCGAGTGCAAGCCGGATGCGGAATTCGTATCGACTGGGATTCGAACCCGGTTCGCTTCATTGGGAGGCGAGCGCTCTATCCCCTGAGCCATCGCTGCTCCAAACCATGCAGCATTGTATATATTTGCTGCTTATTTATTAACTTGTTTTAAACAAGCGATTCTATTTTAAGGAATTTATGAATGAAAACACCAGCTCATCACTTTACTCTCTGCTAACATATAGCTTTACTATTTACTATACTTTAATTTCTTTCACACTTTGCAGTTATAGTTGAGACCAAAGTCGTACTACTTGTTTCAGAGTCCATGTTCAATGGCTTTTTTGTTTTTGTTTTTTTGAAATGTTGTCTTTAGAGAATGTAACTGAATAAAAATAATTTAATATGAATTTGTCACCGAAATCCCTTGAAATCCCTTGAAATCTAGTATAGCATGCGNTAGACACTCCAGTTGAGAAAAACTGCTTGGCGAATCAAAAAACCTTTGCTGCAGTGCCAAGTTGGCAAACCTTTAATGTTAAATTACGGTTCATTATTTTCTGGTGTTTTCTTTTTGAAAAATAACCGGTTGCTTTTGCTTCAAACCATGGAACATTTTTATTTTATTTTATAACCGTCGTTGAACAGCCGATCCAACATCATGGGTTTACGACTACCAATGTTCAACTCCGTAACCTTATCATTTTGAACCCAAATCAGAAGGCAATCCTAGATCGACTATTGGGAGAAATTTGCCTTCGTGGAGGACTTTTTGATGGAGCTAACCCGCATTTGCGTTGCATGGAGAATAAGACCACGAGAACCTCCCACGGTTAGCCTGACGGCAAGGGGACTCTAACCCATGATCCGTCTACCACTGACGATATTTCACGTCAGCACTGCGGTCAGTGCAAGCCGGATGCGGAATTCGTATCGACTGGGATTCGAACCCGGTTCGCTTCATTGGAAGGCGAGCGCTCTATACCCTGTGCCATCGCTGCTCCAAACCATGCAGCATTGTATATATTTGCTGCTTATTTATTAACTTGTTTTAAATCTGAAACAATCGATTCTATTTTAAAGAATTTATGAATGAAAACACCAGCTCATCACTTTACTCTATGCTAACATATAGCTTTACTATTTACTATACTTTAATTTCCTTCACACTTTGCAGTTATAGTTGAGGCCAAAGTCGTACTACTTGTTTCAGAGTCCATGTTCAATGGCTTTTTTCTTTCTTTTTTTTTTGTTGAAATGTTGTCTTTAGAGAATGTAACTGAATAAAAATAATTTAATATGAATTTGTCACCGAAATCCCTTGACATCTAGTGTAGCATGCGTGTTATATACAGACTGCAATAGTCTAACCCAGTGGTTACCAACTGGCGGATCGCGGGCCGCATACACCCGCGAAACCATTTTTTGTGACCCATGAACTAAAATATATTAGTTGACATTTTTTTGCGAACAATTTTCGTAAAAAATCTGTATTGGTTTTAAATACTTTTAAGTTTTATATCTAGTTTTTTTTTAAGTTTAAGTACTATATAAGTTTTATGTAAGTTTAGGTGCATATTAAAGTTATTGTAGGCAGAATTTTTTAATATTTCTTTTTTTTAAATATTTTTTTTAATATTTCTTCTGTGTTAACATCCGTCAATTCAGGCACATACAGGGCGATTTTGTTGGATCTCCTTCTGGGACACCCTATTAGGTGGGCCAACATCGCTCCCACAGTGAGGACAGATAGTACAGAGAAAGAAAGAACATCCATGCCTTGCCCGGGATTCGAACCCAGAACCTTTCTGATGCAAGGACAGTTNGTCATTGTCAACTAAAATTATAGGATGTCAACTAAAATTTAGGATAAGCATTAAATATTATTATATTTATTTATTATTCATTTATTTTGTTTTATTATTCATGTTTATCATTGTAAATTCTCATCTTCTTTTGTTTTCAAACTGGAAATTTTTTTGTATCCTTTTGTTGATCAATAAATTTTCATCCCGGATGCCCCGCTAGGGGGCGGAACGGGGCTGAGCTTTGAATATAAGTTTTATATAAGTTTAGGTGCATATTAAAGTTATTGTAGGCAGAATTTTTTAATATTTCTTTTTTTTTAATGCCCAGCTGTGTTAACATCCGTCAATTCAGGCACATACAGGGCGATCTCTTTCTGGGACACCCTATTAGGTGGGCCAACATCGCTCCCACAATGAGGACAGATAGAAAGAAAGAACATCCATGCCTTGCCCGGGATTCGAACCCAGAACCTTTCTGATGCAAGGACAGTTCCCTGACCCCTACACTGCCCGGTCGGCGAATTTTTTAACATGCAATTAAATATTTTTAAAAATCTACTTCTTATTTTTAATTTGTAATTCAATGCTTCTGCTTTGTACAACTTGATAAAATTTTGACAGTAGTATTTAATGTTCCTTCGTTTAAACATTAAAGAGACCTATATAAAATTTCGATAAAGTTGCGGCCCGCCATTTGACTGGTGTGTTTAATTGTGGCCCCCGTGCCTCGTGGGAGGAAGAAACCCTTGGTCTAACCTAAGATTATCAAAAATATGAAGAACACTTAGAACAGTGGTTATCAACTGGCGGCCCGCGGGCCACATCCGGCCCACAAAGCTTTTTTTGTGACCCACGAACTAAAATATATTAATTGTCATTTTTTTGCTGACAATTTTAGTAAAAAATCTATTTGGGTATGAAATACTTTTCTGTCGTTAAAATAAAAAAAAAACTAACTTTTTCGTTTCTGGGAAATTTAACATACCAACGGTGCAAAAAAAGTTTACTTCTCAGGTAAAAATCTACTTTTTATTTCAATTTGTAATTCAATGCTTTTGATTTGCACAACTTAATAGCAGGGTGCGCAGCTAAATTATTCAGCAGAAGATAAGCACCTTTTAAGCACTTTTCAAGCACTCAAATAATGTTTTTAAGCACTTTAAAAAATATCATAATTAGGCAGGGCTGGAAAGCTTTTGACAATTGACGGTGTTTAATAGTCATGTGAAAAAAAAAAAAAAAAAAAACCAAAACGANTTTTTTTGACAATTGTCAAAAATTTTGAATCATGTAAATCAAATGGCGTTTTCATACGCTACGGACTGACGATGCACCGAAATAGATTGGGACTGCGAAAACGTTGAATAGAACAATGTGAAAAGTGTCTTTCTGCATAATTCGTAGCGAAAATCAACATGGTAAAGGAAAAATCTCATTTTGGAAAAGGGAAAATGAAGCACTTTTTAAAAACACACAATGAAAAAAGCACCTTGAAGGGCTTTTAAAAAACGAAAATTGAAAATAAGCACCTTTAAGCACTTTTTAAAAACGCTACGCAACCTGGATAAAATTCTCACAGTAATATTTAATGTATCTTCAAACATAAAAGAGTCCTATATAAAGGTTTGATAAAATTGCTGCCCGCCATTTGACTGGTGTTTTTAATAGCGACCCCCTCCCTCATGTAAGTTGGAAACCCCTGGTCTAACCTGAGATTATTAAAAATGTATAGTTGTTGAAAAAGCGAACAGCTCTTTATTTTGTTTAAAAAGAATTGAGTGCGATAGAAAAGACGAGTTGGGAGTGAACGTACGGTGCATAAATGTGCACAGCAGCAAGTTTTTAAAGCCAAACCTGGGGTGCTTTAAAAAAAATAAAATAATACACTGACAAAACCCATTTCGAAAAATTTTTCAATCTAGATTCGAAAGAGAATTTTTCCCGATGAATTACGTCTGCAAAATCGAAAACGTAAAAGTGATTTAATCTGGGAAACAAAAAGAAATATTATTAAATAAAAAAAAAAGCTAAGAAAAAGCGGGTAGAAAGAGCGGGACGAGAGAAAAGATATCCCGCTGTCCCACACAGCAGCCATTGACAGCTTCATTACAGGATGCGAAGACGCACACAGAAATTGAAAAATTGATCCTTAGTTCTTTTCCCACAGAATATAAACGCTTTTAAATAAATTCCTTCCTTCCTTGGATGAAAATATTCTGTCAGCAACAGAAGGTGCCGGAATTTGTTTCCTTTTTAATCACCAAATTTTATATCGAATGTGCTCCCACTAAAATCACACAGTTTTTAAACTTCAATTTTATATTCTGAAAACCATTCACATTGTCTAGAAATGAAAAGAGCTTGACCTCAACATAAACTCTTTTTTTTTTTAAGGACGAACTGGACAGGTTGAGTCGAATCCATAAAAGATTCCGGTTTCACGTCGACTACAGCGCTGACATTCTAAACACCCTCAGAGTGGTAGAGTTACCGCAGTGGACTGATCGTTAAGACACGGTTCCCAGCAGGCATCACTAGTTGCGGTCAGTGTGCGGGTGGGTGACCACTTGGATCAGTCTGAGTAGGGACCGAGGGTGTGCGGTATGGGTCCTCGTTAAACTGTTCTACCGTAAAGTGCTCGACTTCGAATGCAGGTCGTCTGTCTACCGAAGCGGGGTTGCCATCCCCTCTGCAGAGGATCAAAATTGTGATGGCATGTCTTCGGATCGTCCTCGGGAATGTTTCCCAGACCGTCGCCATTAGCCCATTGTGCAGCTATAGTGCGACGTAAATCAACTAGAACGTCCCGCAGTGGACTGATCGTTAAGACACGGTTCCCATCAGATCACCGAAGACAAGCATGACTGGCTGCGGTCAGTGGGTGACCATTTGAATCAGTCTGCGTAGGGACCGAGGGTTTGCGGTATGGGTCTTATTTAAACTGTTCTACCGTAAGCTAAAGTACTTTTAGTCAAAAAGTCCTCCACGAAGGCTCGTTTGTCCCACTATTTGATTAACGAGTTTCCTTATTTTCTGGGTTGTACACGACACGGATTCGAGCGTTGATAGTCGTAAACTCACAAAATGAAGTCAGCTATTCAACGCCGGTTGTAAAATAATTCATTCGTAAAAATGAATCAAAATAAGTTGAGTAGAGATAAAAATATTACGTTAAATAGTCATCACAATGTTTGGGCTTAAAGATGTCTATTATTATAGTCTTCTCAACATTCTAACATTTATTTTTGTTTTATAACAGTCGTTGAACAGCCGAACCAATTTTGGGTTGACGACTACTCATCTTCAACTCCGTAGCCTTGTCATTTTGAACCCAATCCAGAAGACGAGGGAACTCCTGGATGAAGTAGTGGAAGAAATTTGCCTTCGAATAGGACTTGTTGATGGAACTAACCCACATTTTCGTTACATGGAGAGGAAAACCTCCCACGGTTAACCTGATGACACGGGGACTCTAACCCAGGATTCCACTGAGGATATTTTACTTCAGGTCGGTACAAGGCGAATGTGGAATTTGTATCAATCCGCCATCGATGGAATTTGAAACCGGTTCACCTCATTGTAAAGCGAACACTTATAAACCTTTATCAACTGGAAGGACTGACAGAACAATTTAGAGAAGGACATCCAGGGTGACGACTGGATTCGAACTCTCCACCTCCACGCTTCACACTGCGTTTGACGGGCGTTACCGCTCGGCCAGGGAGACCCCAGATTGTTGCAGTGTCGTCACAATAAAGTCAATAACAGTCACAGGTGTGATCGCTTAAAACTGTCCCTAATGGGTCATAATGTGACTTTGAATTTTCTTTACTTTAATTACCTTACTTTCAACTCATAAAAGTTCCACAGATTATTGTGATTTCTGAAAGTTGGTGGTTACAATTATACATTAAAGCCACTGAGAAATGTTGTTGCCACTTTCTTGGCACCTTAAAACTTACAATTCATAATTTGTCTGACTAAAGTCACAAGGGTATTTTTTGAGATTTATGTTCTCATATTTACTTTTAATCGAATGTCTTTCTTTGAAATCTCATTTATATTTTCATACCGACTTGTTTCACTAAAGTTACGATTCCATTCCATGCTGACTTGAACGTCTTGTAAGCAGTGTTTTTGCTGTTATCATCACTTATAACTGTTGTTGTTGTTTCTAATGTCACTTGCAACACTAGCAAGCCTGCTATGGTGAAACCGAGCAAATTTAAGGCAGAGGGTGCGTTTCTTGTTCTTTCAGTGGCGCCATCTATGGCCAAGAATTTGTCTTCAGTCACACACGTTTATAGGGCGGACCCATTCATACATCCATTAGAGATCGTAATTTTTGACCTGAATCAGAGAACGATCGATCTCCAATCCAGTACCCCCAGGGGTTTTGATTAGTTATGGGAACATGGAGGACTTTGTGACTCGACAGATTTAACGTGCATTAGTCACCATTTGTACTACGTGGGGAGTCTTCGGCCGGCGGGGTTGGAATCCACGAACTCTCGGACATGGGCCCAGCGCCCTACCAACCAGGCTATCACGGCCTCACTTATAACTGTGTGAGTTACAAAAGGGTCCCAACAATTACATTCATAGGAATGAATACGTCTTTAAAAATCAATTTGTTTCTTTTCAGTTTATCCGTTCTCTATCTCTCACAAAAAGAAAAAGATATTAACGTAACCTTCGTTCGAATGTTCCATCAGTGCTTAAATAAATTTATTTTATTTACTTAAAAGAATTTGCATGTATTTTTCTACTGTTTTCTAAGAGAAATGTATATACTTCTTTAAGATTCAGGTTAAAAATTCAGAATTATACACAGGTTTTATAACTATTGAGCGAGATGAGTTGCCTGTACTTTATCAGTAATCGTCAAAGATAAAAATAAAAAAGGAAGTGCTAAATTTAAAATTACTTTTATAATGTTTAATCTAATGTCGGAGAGCCGCGATGGCTCAGGGGATAGAGCGTTCGCCTTCCAATGAGGCGAACCGGGTTCGAATTCCACGAAGGCAAATTTCTCTCATTATTGGATTCAAAAGTTTTCTGGATTGCGCTCAAAATGACATGCTACGAAGTTGAATTTTAGTAGTTGTTAACCCAACATTTGAGTAGGATGTTTAAAGTCGGTTATAAAATGAAATAAAAAATCTATAGTCGTAATCCGTCAAACATGAAGAAAAAGTGAAGGAACAAATAGTATATGTTTGTGAATTTCCTTTCAGGTTAAGTATAGAAGCTGTCAGAAACTCGAACCCACCACAAACAATCTTGATACGAATTATTTTATTCAAAATTAGAGGTAGAACACACACAAACAAATATAGAGCATTTTTATAATTTTTTAATTTATATAAAATGCTAAGTTTTGACAATGTGAACAAATATCGACACATTTTTAATAGAGTATGAAGCATCTTGCATTAAAATAAAGATTTTGTTCAGATCCGTAGTTTGAATGCCTATAATAATTTGTCAGACATTTTGAATTTAGTTTTACAACGATAGAGCGATCGCCTTCCAATCAGGTGAACCAGGGTTCGATCACGGCGATGGCTGGTCGATACGAACTCCGGCTTGCATCGACCACAGTGCTGTCGTAAAATATCCTCAGTGGTAGACGGATCACGTGTTAGAGTCCCCTTGCTGTGCAAACAATAACTATTTTTCACCCCTCTCAGTCTATCACTAATTTAATGAGTTTAGAAGAAAACTATAATTACTTAGATCCATACAATTTTTTCACAGACGGATCGAAAACAAAGACTGGAACTGGTTTTGCATTCTTCAACATAAATCATTCTAATCATTACACAATTAATAATAACAACTCAGTCTTTCAAGCTGAACAACTTGCTATTTTAGAATGCATTAGATTCATCAAATCACAGACTTCGTTTAAGGCATCTAAAAAATGTACAATCTGGTCGGATTCTAAAGCAGTATTATACTCTATAATCAACCCAGGCACGAAAAATTCACTCTCGGCTAAAATACAAAAATTACTCCTTCAATACAACTATATTTATCTCATGGTTTAAAGCACATGATGACAGAACAGGTAATGAAAATGCAGATGCCCTAGCTGAATTATCGACAACTAAACAACAAAATTACTCATATCCCTTCCCGATCTCACATCTTAAGAATCAACTTCAGAACTCTGTATCACAAATTTGGCAAAATTATTGGAACAATTCAGATAAGGGAAGAAGATTATATAAAATTATTAATAAAGTAGATTATTTTAAGACGATACCATCAAAACAAGAAATCTGGTTTCTAACTGGGCATGGTCCTTTTCCATGTTATTTTAAATATCTAAACATCTCAGATAATGATCACTGCACGTGCGGCCTTCTGGGCACTCCAGAACACTATCTTACGGAATGCATCTATACAGCTTCATGGCATACTCGTGCATCGAATATCACTAATCTACCAACTTGGCAAAAACAATTCATAACTAACAATACACTTAAAACCAAATTATTATTGGTAATGAATTTTCTTTCTGATAATGATAATATTCTAAAATTTTAAATATAAAAAAAAAAAAATTTATATATTTTGGAATGCCTACCTATATGTTGTAAATACTGTACATATCTTTTCTATTTAACTTTTTTTTATTATTATAACACTTTCTTTTATTATTTAACACCCATAAATCAAAATTTTAATGGAGAACTAAATATATATATATATATTTATATATTTTTTATTACCCTTTTTTTTCTTCCTTTATATTAATTTACATTCCAAAATTCATTTATTGTCATTTCTATGTGTCATATATATATTGTTTAAACTATAACCAATATTTCTGTCTATTTGTAAACAAAATTGTAACCTCCTTTCTTTTCAAACTTTAAATAATTGATTGAGGTTGGCTGGAAGTAGTTGCCAGACGCGGATTATACGGGTAAGGGTTTTACTAACCTAGGTACGTATCCGCGTCTGGAAGGAAAAGAAAAGAAAAGTCCTCTTGTTGTCAGGCTAACCATGGAAGGTTCTCGTGGTCTTCCTCTCCATGTAACGCAAATGCGGGTTAGTTCCATCAAAGAAGTCCTCCACGAAGGTGAAATTTCTCCCACTACTTGATCCAGGAGTTCCCTTGTCTTCTGGGTTGGGTTCAAAATGACAAGACTACGGAGTTGAACATTAGTAGTCGTAAACCCAAAAATTGGGTCGGCTGTTCAACGACGGTTACAATATCANTTAGTTCCATCAAAAATCCTCCACGAAGGCGAATTTCTCTCCCACTACAGGGAGTTCATTCACTCGATCATTTTGTTGAAAACGTTGCTATACATTGAAAACTTAATTCAATTATGTTAAGAAGAGGATATGTGAGCCGCAGAAACCATTTTCTAAAGTAAGTATTTATCAATAGAATTTTTTTATTTAAATACTAAAAGTTTTCTATAAATGACCCCACAATTTATTATTGATTATAATTTTTCGGAATTCACTTACTAGAAATCAGAGACGATGTTAATTTTTCTTTTCAGCCTGAAGCAATCTTTCTGACTCATTATTAAAAAATTGAGTAATATTGTTATACATCGCTTTGAATTATTAAACAGAGTAGGCAAACATGTAAATTAATTTAAAAATAAATTCAAAAAGTAAAACGAAAATTTTAAATTAAGTTTTCAATTAAAAACATCAGTGACTTTTTAAAACAAATTTGCATACATAATTAAATCAAAGTATCTAACCAACCTTTTAAGTGTCACTTAGGTAAATCGCACAGGACAAAAATTTTTTTAAATTCGTACGAAAATCATGGTGCCGTTCAACGTTAAAACAGTACTACAGTATATCCTTGTCATCATTTCAAAACCTTATTTAGACAAATAATTTAAATGACATAACTGTGCCATATTAACAAGTCTCATGGCTAGTTAGAAATGTACTTGCAATGTTTGGTTATCGATACCAAACCAAACGACTCTCTGGAAATCCTTGATATCATCCTCTTTGGGAGCAGAAGATTCATTTAAGGAAAGGACAATGATAATAAATTGTGGTTAAAAAATCATTGAGACGATATTTATAGTAGGAAAAATGTTACAAAATAGTGTTTATTATTTTGCTATATGTATTCTAGTCAGTTTCCTGAGGAATTGACCTTGATTAAATGTAACATAATTTCCATCACTAAATAATAAATATTTTGGAACGCATTATATTAAAATTCCCTTCCAACCCTTTTTATCTTCGCCATTGAGCCTCAAAACAAAAACGATAGAAGAAGGGGAAGAAAAAAAAATGGCGGAAACCGATGTCATAATTTGAAAATTAGTCAGCTGTTGCTGGAACCGACAAAGGATATTTCTGAGAAAAGCTTTTAATCCTTTCTCCACTGAAAGAGGAGAGACTATTTTAAGAAGAACATTTTTAGATGAAAAATCCCTTCTCCAATAATAAATATTTTTTACCTCATCATTTTTTACTGTACCCAGAATCGAGCTTCGCCAAGGATTCCAAAAAGTTATTTTGACGTGATCAGTTTAAAGCAAAATTTTGCACAACCTGTAACTTGCAGGTAAAAATAAAACATTCGATACATTTTTGAATAATATTACATTTATAATTTCACTGCTGTTCACTAATAAAATTCCAAAAATAAAATAAAATTCATTAGCAGCTGTGAATATACTAACTAATGACTACGGATTATTTTGAATATATATTAGACACCTAAATTAATTCTTGATGTAAATTGAGATTGCGTTTTTATTTATTTTTTATCTAAACGTTGAAAATGGTTGTCAGAGAAAGCATTTTGCATAAAATCTTTACTTTCAAAATTGATCTAACAGAATTTCTAATGATAACATTTCCTTTTCATAATTATTGTTTTTGAATCAGCAGAGCTTTTCGTAATATACTGCAACAGCCATAAGAAATCAGCAATAACAAAAGCAGCACAGCCATTGGGTACTTGAGAAAAAGTGAAATTATGATGCTTTACCATATGATTTAAATTAGATTTAACAGAATGCCTGCAAACTTGTAACACGTCGAACCTGATTGTCTCCTGCATCGAAAAATGCCTCGATTGACTAACAATGACGTCACTTGCAAGTATCCGATTAAAAAAAAAGCAGACGACTGTTTCGAAGAGAAGAACTGTGTTTTAGAACTGTTTCGAAGTTGACTGATTCCGGCATGTAAAATAGTGTTAAAACGGTGAAGTATAAATCATAATCGACTATCCGTTACGGCAGTATTTCCATGACTTTTGTGTACTCTTTCTAAATTTCTCGTAACGCTGTGCACCACTAATAAAGAATGAATGTATTTTTTACTATGAAAAATTGCACAGAAATTAAAAATTCACAACTGGCTGTTGACACCACTAATTATTAACTGTTAACTGCAAAAAATAGCCAATAGAGAAATACGCAATCGTAAATTTTCATGGCTAGCTTTGTTTTTAAATAAATTTTTTTGAAATTTTCGTTTGTTGCAAGATATTTCGCATAAGAATAAGTACCCCCTCTAAACTGTTCCCGTACCACTGGAGGTACGCGTACCACACTTTGGGAAACACTGCGTTACGGAATAAGAAAGTGAGGAAGTTTGAATAATATCATCACCCTAAGAATTTCAGATATTATTCGGATGTCTTTGTAAGAAAAATCGACGGAACGGATGGAATAGTTAGAATCTACGTTTCATTAGAAATGGTGAAAGCTTCCTGGATAGTTTAAATCGCTATTATTTTTATGGATCTTCCATTTTTAAGACTCGTCACAATGCCGAAGTCGTTACATCAAGTTTCTATTGTATTTTTATAAATTTAGAATCTATTTTTCAACGTATGGCAACAGTGCCATGAAAATAGTGAGTCGCGTGTTTGTTCCATTGCAAATTTTAAATTTCCCACGACAATCACCCATTCTGTGGAGGACAACACCATTCTTAAATGATCGACCACAAACAACAGATTTTTTTTTCTTTCCTCTATCGCCATCAACGTTTCTACAAGGAGGAGGGAGAAAAGAATAAAAAAAGAGCAAAAATTCCATCGAATGGAATAAATTAGTTACCATTTCAATTCAGCTTCATGACAGGGCGAGAGGGGAGGTCCAAGCATTTGATCGACACATCATGACCTGTTCTTGAAGAAAGTCTCGAATCGTGTAAACACTCTTAAACGAACAATTGCTGCTTCGAAACGTATTCTTCGTCGCTTGAAAAGAAACTCGTGTATATTCAGATGATTGTGAGAATTTTCACAACATATGGAACATTCTTTCTTCCCCTATCAAACCAAACTATAATCGAACGTGTTCACTTGGCTTCCACATCGTTTTACGCATGCAGTGCCGGACGTACGCGGGGCCCTAGGCCATTCAAATTTTTGGGGGCCTTAGATAAAAAAAAATTTTTTTCGTATATTTTTTATTTATTCAAATATTAAAGTATTTATATATCTCTTCGTTTAGAAAGCATATTTAAAATTAAAATAAATTAAATTTTACTCTTTTTTGTTAAATTGGAACTAAAAAAAATAATCGTAACATTTTGAAAAAAATTTGAAATTTATGAACATTTTACAAAATCAACGCTACTATAAAATTGGTATTCAAAAATCTTTTATTTTCCTGCTCTTGCGATCAGTAAATTCATCTATAATGTTATCGAAATTAATTTCACGGAGAACATTTGATTCGATAAACATCAAACTTAGTTTCGTTTTTGAAACATGATTCGTTCTCTTGATTCGTTTCATTTCTGAAAACGAGCCCTCCGTCGAACAATTTGCTATCATTTGTTCGAAAAATGCGAAGAGCAGTCAAAATGACAAATTTGAACTTAAAAAGCATTGATAAATCTTATAATACATAAACTATAATAATGCTTATAAATAATAACTAAAATAAGTACTAAATAAATATGATTAGCATTATGCAAAAAAAATTATCGTTTTCTTTTAAATATATATTTGAAATTTTTTTTTTAAATCATTGTTTTTCTTATTTTTTAAAAAACATTATTTTCGATAAATCCATCTTAAGGGGCCCCCTAATCATTGGGGGCCCTAGGCCACATGATTAAATAAAAATAAATTTTATATCCACTTCAAAAACAAAGTGACAGTCATTTTACTTTAGGAAACTGTTGTCACCTTTTCTCTCTGGTCGCAATCGATACTGCTTGGCGAAATATTGTCTACAAGTTTTCATCTTGTAATCGTCATTTTTAAGGCCATCGTTTGTAGCTGAAAAAGGAAAATACTCGTCAATAAATGTGTGCAGGGGTTTAAAATACGAAATAAAGCACAAAAACGTACTTTCTCAGAAGAAACATAGCTTTTTTCCCCCCGTAGTTTTTAGGTTCACGACCCTCAAAATACGATGTGTACCAGCAATTAAAACCAAATGGGTACTTAAAATGTAATTAAATACACTTTTATTATAAGTAATAGATGTTTTGAGCATTATCTGTACTTTTGTTTCAGCGTTTTGTTTCAGCTTTTTGTTCAGCGAATATTGAATTCTAACTGATAATTTTAGATATTCTTTATTGAAAGAATAACATAAAGTATCCGATTAGTTTCGACTTTTTTTTAAAATGTTAATATGAAATTTAAAAAAAAAAAACTACTTTATTTGTTTCATTATGCGTAAAAACTTCCAAAATTGGCAGAAAAAAAATATTATTTTATTTTTGTTTTCTAAGTGGTCATCTTTAGATAAAAAATCGCCAAAATCAAAAAACTACTGAGTTAGGGATCAGCGTAGTTAAAAAAAAACATAAAAAAAATATTTTGCACATGTCTTCGCGATAAAACATGCATAAAAAGAGCAGCTTAATTATATTAAATGCTGTTAAACACACAAATTTTAAAAACATAAATTTGTTTCACATGAAATTCTCTCATATTTGCCAAATTTAAGGTGGTTTCCATGCACCAAAGTTTTAAAAAAAAATCACTATTTTTATATTTTTAATTCTTAATGCTAGAATATTTAACTTTTATTCAAATTGTAAAAATTATTATTGTAATTAAGTTTTTGCTGTTGTTTAACATTTTATTAATTATGATAATGATTTATGACAAAATTTTTTCCTTGCCTTTTTTGTCTTAAAAATGTCTGGGTTAAACAAAATTACCAAAGTTAATTTTGTTGAAACTGGGTTAAACAAACTTGTTAAACTGGGCTTAACAAAGGAGAAAAAATATCAAACTTTTAAATTATTTGTGATTTTCTGTTTCAAAAATTAAGGATGTAATTTTTTTCTCAAATACTGACGATATTTAAAAACTCGAGAGGGTTGCAGTGAACTGTAGTCGCGAAGCTCCAATCGCGGGTCAAATCAGTATAATAGATACCATTTTTTTGGAGGGGGGGGGGGAATGTGGAAAGGTGGTTGGTGCGTAATGACACTATAATGCTAATGGGTGAATACTTAAC
The DNA here is from genome assembly GCF_043381705.1 of Parasteatoda tepidariorum. Taxonomy (NCBI): domain Eukaryota; kingdom Metazoa; phylum Arthropoda; class Arachnida; order Araneae; family Theridiidae; genus Parasteatoda; species Parasteatoda tepidariorum. Next base: position 86,861,924 of record NC_092213.1, on the reverse strand, counting down.
CTCTTTTTATCCTTGGCCCACAGTGGACTGTTGACGAGAATGATTTACTTTACAAATAATTTTTATTTTTAAATGTCATTGATTAATATGATTATATTTGTTGTTTATTTACTCCTTTTTTTGCTTATGTTTTTTTTCCCTCCTTCTTTAAATAGTCCAGTTTAAACGGAATTAAAAAAACCATAAAGCATTTTAAATGCTGTTAGTTTCAGCATTATTATTTTCCTATTTAAAATCTATACAATAATTTACATTTATTTTTTAATGTTGGAATATGTTCTGAAAGATTAGTTGAAATTAATTAATTTATTTATTGAGTTAATTAAATTGAGATTTTGTACCATTTGTTACCTCAAGTCCTTTGGGTTTTATAACTGTATGTTTAATTTTGTTAAGTCTTTGCATAAATATGTAGTGAAAGAATTGGTAACAATATAGGCTGTGTAACTTAAGAGAATTGATACTTGACAGGCTTGGTTTATTCGAAATAGAATGGAAAAAACCGTTTCGAACATAAACAAATGCCACCTTTCAACAACCAATCAGGATTGAGATACCCACACTACGTCACTTGCAGATATCCCATTGTAAATATGGAAGCAACCAATAGTAGCTCCATTGCACGCAGGTTTCTTTAATTCAATTTTAATTTTATTTTGTAACCGTCGTTGAACAGTCGACCCAATTTCGGGTTTACGACTACTATTGTTCAACTCCGTAGCCTTGTCATTTAGAACCCAATCCAGAAGACAAGGGAACTCCTGGATCAAGTATTGTGAGAAATTTGCCTTCGTTGAGGAATTTTTGATGGAACTAACCCGCATTTGCGTTACATGGAGAGGATGACAACGAGAACCTCCCACGGTTAGCCTGACGGCAAGGGGATTCTAAACCTTGATCCGTCTACCACTGAGGATATTTCTCGTCAGCACTGTGGTCGGTGCAAGCCGGATGCTGAAATCGTATCGACTGAGATTCGAACCCCGGTTCGTCTCATTGGAAGGAGAACGCTCTATCCCCTGAGCCATCGCGGCTCTTAAATTCAATTTAGAATTTTTGGGAAATTCGATGCAAAGCTTTTATGCAACATTTGTCTACTGAAACGACTTCTTTCTTTAAATATAAAACTTCTCACTCGCTTTGTACCTTATAACATTGTTATTTAAACTATTGAAGCAAATGGGATTAAATTTAATATAAAGCCCGCGTCAATTGTTCTCGTCATGCTTCGTCGTATCATTTTCTAGAACTGAAAAGGGTATGCATCCTGCTGTATCATATTTCTATTAACACACTTTTAAAATCGTAATCATTTGATACGAAATTGGTATTAGGTATCCGCGAAACAATATTAATTTCCTTTCGCGCTTGAGTTCCGTGTTTTAAAAAAGCCCGTGCACATTTTTGTCTTCAAGTAACGTGCTTTTGTGCACAAATTCAATCCCTTAACGAGCACTTGTAAAAGAACGATTTTTAGTTTAACAGTTTGCTCATGATCTTATTCAATTCCTTTCTCTTATTTGTCTTGCATCTATAATAATCTAAACTGTTAATATGTATATTTTTTGTAACTTTTCTTCTACACTTTATGGCCACAGTGAATAAAAGAAGTGTTACGAAAACATAACCTAGCTATTCAGGGCCGTAGTTAAGCGCACGCGGGGCCCTAGGCCATTCAAATTTTTGGGGCTCTTAGATTAAAATTTTTTTTCTCGCATATTTTTTTATTTATTCAAGTATAAAAGTATTTATATATCTTTTCATTTAAGAAAGCATATTTAAAATAAAAATAAATAATAATAAATTAAATTTTACTTTATTTTATTAAATTAGAACTAAAAAATAATCATTAAATTTCAAAAAAATTTGAAAAATCATTGTTTTTCTTAATTTTTTTAAAATTTATTTTCAAAAAATCCATTTTAAGGGGGCCCCTAATCATTGGGGACACCAGGCCATGGCCTAGTCTGGCCTATTGGGTAATCCAGCCCTGTAGCTATTCTTCTTCTTTATTATTATTATTATTTATTTATTTATTTGGAAGCATTAAATTAAGTAAAAGGTCGGTTGTTGCCTATTCAGAATGGCGGGCTAACTGTATTTTATAGTTCATTTTGATATTGGAAAAAATCAATTTAAAAAAAAACAGAAAACCTAGAACAGAATTTGATTAGCATTTTTAGTCAGGCAATGTACTATTATATGCCATTCAGATTTTTTTTCTTAAAATGTAAAATTACATCTCAGTTTTTGAGCAATCCACTCTTAAAGAAACACTCAAGAATACATTTATATCGATTTAAATAAAAGTGCATGTTTACTGTAAAAAAAAATAAAAAAAATTGAGGAGACTTATAGTACTTCATTAACTATCTCATTACGAAAGGGGGTAATGTTTCAAAACACTCTAGAAAAAGTCGCGTATTGTTTCACTTTAATTTAATAGAACGAAGATCAGATTATTATTCTTGAAAAAAGGGGTTGAGTTGCAGGGTGATTAATATCCTATCACCAGAACTAAACGAACAGAAAACATTTAATTATCCTATTTCAATATTATATAAGTTTTACAAGAACAAGATTTTCTTCCTCGAAATTCCTAATTTCCAGTAAACGTACGTCGCTTGAAAACGAGGTAGATCGGTTTTCCATTTTGAGATTCTTTGCCGTCATAAAGATTTGGCGAGTAATATGTAAGATATCTTCGTGCAGCTGTACATGATTTTTAATACATAACCCTCCCCCACACCATTAATCGAAACAAACAAACGGTCAAAATAGGTTTTGGTTAAAGACAGTAGTCGCGTGCAGGGTGTACAATGAAATAACTTCTAAATTGTGTTTCATTTAAAATCTAATTGATTCGAATTTTATTTTTATGACAATTTAGATTTTCCCTCTATTTTAATCTTTCCAACCCCATTAAAACGCATCAACCATCCTCGAGTCCCAAATCCAATCCACATCGAATAGAAGCTTTACTGGGGAATTGATTCCAAATTAAGTTTTTTTTACTGACTTTGCATTTAGAAACTGATGGAGGTTTTTTCTAATATGCATTAGAATTTAAATTTAATGAGAACATTTGGACGAAACGGCATTTCTTGACCGAGGAGTGTTGTAAGAAGAGCTCATTTAATGTCACTCAAGAACGTCTCTCACGATAATGAAGCGACCGTTCGGAATAAAATAAAAAAATAATAATAAATCGTAAGAATTACACGAAAAAAAATGGCAACAGTCTTGTTTTCCAATGAAATCACAATCAATGTATAAATGGGAGAGAATGTTTAATGATGAACGAGAACAGCAGACGAAAGAAAAAAAAAAGAAAATTGATTGAGATAATCACTATAAAAATGAAGCATAAAAATGAATTACATTTTTTTAAATACATTTTTATCGTCATTTGGTTATTAAAATTTACGACAAGAAACCGATTTCAAAAGATATAATGACTGTTCTTTAAACGTAAGATGGTTTTCATCGCAACAGGAAAATCGTTTTCCTTTTTTCTTCCGTTTTATTAAATTTTTTTTTTGTTCTTATTTTTTTGCTCGTTAAATCTTTTAATTTGTATCATGTGTCTCTGGGTGTACTCAAGTAAAACCGCATCATTCCCTTTTTCAGAAATTTGAAAGAGCGAATAAATGAGACTCAATTGAAAAATTATAATGGCAACGATTCTCTCTCAAACGATAATGAAGACTATACCATTCATTATGAAATGAAGATAATATTTCATTTAAAAAGTAAATCTTATTAGGAGACGGCGTTAATTAATTAGATTTCATTAACATCTCGATCATTTTAATTTCTCACTGAATTGTTAAATTTGAGGACTAATAATTATACGTTTACTTGTTCTAAAAAAAATTTTAAAAAAAAACAACTCCAATTAGAAGATTATAAAAGAGGTTTTTTTTCACTTTCAGAGAGTTTTGACGCCTTCGAAAGGTTGTTAAATCGAACGAAATCTAATAAGTAATTAATTTAGAAATAAACTATTTATCTAGTTATAAAAGGAATTCTTGTATAGCGTATGTAAGTTATTACAAATCATTTGTTAAAGTCATAATTATTGAAGCGAATGGCAAAATGAGTTCTGCTTTCTGTGGAAAAAAGAATGAATTGATTTTGAGGAAAAGAATAAATTGATTTAAATTGCTATACCCATTTAAGAACAGTTTTCATTTAACACCCATATTTGTAATGAGGTCGAAAACAACACAATCACTAAAACAACTACTAAGTTTTAAAAAAAAATGTACCTTAACACAATTGTACTTAATATTTATATTTAAATTTCTTTACGATTTTTTTAACTATAGCTGTGTGAAGAAAACATTCGAAACATATAGTTTTTTTGGGGGGAGGGATTTGACTGAAGGTAGAGTAGAATGGCAAAACAGTTTAAGCACTCTAGCTAATCGAACGTAGATCGAAATGATGATGGACAATATATTTCTTTTGTAAATAAATCTGTCTGTAGCGATATGGAAATGATTCAAACAGAGAATGAAGTTTGAGTTTAGATTAAAATTTTGATTGGCAAACACGGAATGAAATACTAGTAATAATAAATAAACAAAAAGTAGAAATAATAACTCCAATTTTCTCTCCCAAGGACCCTATTTTCCAAATTGCGGATATTTTTAGGGTATATTTTTTTAGTCTGATTCAGTATATTTTAGTCTGATTTAGTATATTTAGTCTGATTTAGTATATTTTAGTACATTATAAATTAAATTAAAATAGAAATAAAATTGAAATTAAATAAAATAAAATAAAGGTTTGAGCCCTTGCATTGCCCTCAAATAAATAGCACATTTTCGATGAAAAAAGTGGCGATCGAAAGGTGATTCAATTTTTTAATCGTCACTTTTTTAGACCGTTAATTTCCCCCTATATTTAGAAGGGAGCAGTGGTGGCTCATGGGATCTCACCTCTCATTGAGTTTGAATTCCAGCCATCGATACGAATTCCTTGCTGCTGACGTAAAATTTCTTCAGTGGTAAGAGTCTCCTTGTCGTCAGGCTAACCATGGGACCCCCTCCGTGTAACGCAAATGTAGGTTAGTTTATAACATAACACAATCTTTTAGCATAACCTTTCAGGGTGCGTATAGCGTTTTTAAAAAGTGCTTAACGGTGCTTATTTTCGATTTTCGTTTTCGAAGAGAAATTAAAGGTGTGTTCTCATTGGGTGTTTTTAAAAAGTGCTTAATGTTTCCCTTTTTCGAAGTGAGATTTATCCTTTACCATGTTGATTTTTGCTTCGAATTATGCAAAAAGACACAGTTCGCATTGTTCTATTCAACGTTTTCCCAATTCATTCAACCACAATCTANCGCAGAGGATCAAAATTGTGATGGCATGTCTTCGGATCATCCTCCGGGATGTTTCCCAGACCGTCGCCAATAGCCCATTGTGCAGCTCTAGTGCGACGTAAATTAACAACAACAGCAACAACTTATTTTCGACTTTCGTTTTCTAAGAGAAATTAAAGGTGTGTTTTCATTGGGTGTTTTTAAAAAGTGCTTAATGTTTCCCTTTTTCGAAGTAAGATTTTTCCTTTACCATGTTGATTTTCACTTCGATTTATGCAAAAAGACACTTTTCACATTGTTCTATTCAACGTTTTCCCAATTCATTCAACCCCAATCTATTTCGGCGTATTGTCAGTCCGTAGCGTATGAAAACGCCATTCGTTTTACACGATTCAAAATTTCATAATTTTTGACAATTGCCAAAAACAATGCCAAAAGTTTTTTTTCTTTGACATGACAGTTAAAACATGATAAAACCGCCAATTGTCAAAACTTTCCAACCCTGCCTAATTATGATATTTTTCTAAAGTGCTTAAAAGTATTTTTTGATTGCTTGAAAAGTACTTAAAAAGTGCTTATTTTTTGTTGAATAATTTGGCTACGCACCCTGCCTTTGTTAACCTCTTTTAACATAACCTTTGATCAAATTTTTCTACAGTACTTAGATAAATATATTTTATTCTCATAAAAAAGAAAAGAATTTTGATGTATTTTCCTTTTGTTTTTTTATGTTTCTTTTTCAGATGTTTCTTTAAAATTCGCGTTATAAGTTAGATAATAATCATACACAAGTCTTATAGCTATTGGGCGAGACAGGTTGCCCGTATTTTATCAGTAATCGTCAAAGATGGAAAAAAATTTAAAACTACTTTAATAACATTTAATCTATAGTTGCGATGACTCAGGGAATGGAGCCTTCCAATGAGGTGAAAGCGGGTTCGATAATATCCTCAGTGGTAGACGGATTAGGGGTTAGAGTCCGTCAGGCTAACCGTGGGAGGCTTTCCTCTCCATTTAACGCAAATGCAGGTTAGTTCCATCCAAAAAGTCCTCCATTCAGGGAAATTTATCCCAACACCAGGAGTTTCCTCGTCTTCTGGATCGGGTTCAGAGGATACAGAGTTCAACATTAGCTGTCGTGAAACCGAAAATTGGGTCGGCTGTTCAACGACGGTAATAAAATTTATTTTGAAGGTCGATCATCTAAACCAGTGTTTCCCAAAGTGTGGTACGCGTACCCTAAGGGGTACGGGAACAGTTTAGCGGGGGTACGCATTCATATTAGAAATATGTTGCAACAAACGAAAATTTCAAACAATTTTATTTGAAAACAAAGCTAGCCATGAAAATTTATGATGACTTATTTTTCTATTGGCTATTTTTTGCTGAGTTTACAGTTAATAATGAGTGGTGTCAACAGCCAGTTGGGATATTTAACTATTGTGCAATTTTTTATAGTAAAGGTTTGTAATAAATTCTACTTATTTTGACTGCTTTTATAAAATATAATTTTTATCACAGCAAAAACAATATAACCCTTCTCACTGGTGCAAATAAACTTATTAACAAAACTTTGTACCAAAAAATAAAGATATTTATAAAAAAAAATAAATTCATTTTCTTATTAGTGGTACACAGTATTTCGAGAAATTTAGAAAGGGTACACAAAACTCATAAGTTTGGGAAACACTGATCTGAACCATCTAAAACAGGGGTTTCCAACTCACATGAGGCCGGGGGCTACAATTAAAAACACAAATCAAATGGCAGGCCGAAACTTTATCAAAATTTTATGTAGGACTCTTTTTATGTTTGAAGGAACATTAAATATTACTGTCAGATCATTACCAAGTTGTACAAAAGTACTGAATTACAAATTAAAATAAGAAGTAGATTTTCAAAAATACTTAATTGTTATTAATATTATTTTAAAAAATATTAAATAAATAATAAAAATTCGTGCTACAGTAACTTTAATGCGCACCTATGTATTAAATAATTAATGTGCCACAGATATCTAATGGTTAAGATATAAAACTTTAAAAAAGGTTGGTATTAAAAATTAGCACACAAACACAGTAGCACACAAAATGTTCAATGAAAAAATTGAGGTTTGTCTGCTGCAACCACCAGAGAATAGATATTTACATTTAAAATTTATAAATGTGTGTGTCAATATTTTCGTCCAAAATGAGTGATTTCAAAAAAAATCGGAGAATTTCTTCGAGAAAATTTCTGATACACACATGCTAAATTATATTCACAAAATACAAAATAAATAAAATAAAAAAGAGACACGATCATTTTTGTATTTGAATAAATATGTTCTTGGATATAAAACATGAGAAAAAATTTTTTTTGCGCCGTTGGTATATTAAATTTCACAGAAACGAAGAAATTAAGTTTTTTTCTAACGAAAGAAAAGTATTTCAAAACCATATAGATTTTTTACGAAAATCCGTAAAAAAATGACCATCAATATATTTTAGTTCACGGGCCACAATAAATGGCTTAGCGGGCCGGATGCGGCCCCCGGGCAGCCAGTTGCAAACCCCTGATCTAAAAGAAGAAGAAGAAAAAATATGCTTATTTAGAAAAGGTACGTTTTTGTGTTTGAATTCCATATTTTAAAATAACGTCCGTTCATTTAAAGATTAGAAGATTGTATCGTGAAAATACTATCATTAGATCAAAAGTTATTCAGGGAAAGCAAAAGTCATATTTATTTCACCTTCTGGTCACGTATTACAGTTATTAAAGAAAAAAAAAATCGTCTGCTAAAGCAAGAGAGAGAGAATCATCGATTGAGGAGATTCGTGACAAAGACAGAGAGCGGTTTCCTACTCTCTCTCTCTGCTCTGTCTTTAATGAGGGAGATGATTGGACGGTGAGAGGTGTCGACCCTGAGTGACGTTGTTATCGACACTGACAAAGCTAATCGGCAGGCATCGGCCGGTCACGTACCCGACAAACTCCCGCTTTTTTTCTTCTGACATCTCCCGAATAAACAACGCACACTTCTCAATAAGAAGGAATCACACACACCCCTATGATGTGGCACACCGTAAAGAGAGTCATTTCGTTCCTGATAAAAAAAGGAATAAAATGACCCCAGAGCCATTTTTTGTGGATAATATTAAATGCAGGGTGCGTAGCCAAATTATTCAATAAAAAAATAAGCACCTTTTAAGCACTTTTCAAGAAAATATTTTTAAGCACTTTAAAAAAAATATCATCAATTAGGCAGGGTTGGAAAAATCTTGACAATTGACTGTTTTATCTTGTTTTAACCGTCATGTCGGAAAAAAAAACAACAGCCTTTTGGCATTGTTTTTGTCAATTGCCAAAAATCGTGAAATTTTGATTCGTGTAAAACGAATAGCGTTTTCATACCCTGCGGACTGATAATACGCCGAAGTAGATTGATTGGGGTTGAATTAATTGTGAAAACGTTGAATAGAACAATGTGAACTGTTGTTTTTTTGCATAATTCATAGCGAAAATCAACACGGCAAAGGAAAAATCTCATTTGGAAAAAAAGGAAAATGAAGCACTTTTAAAAAACACCCAATTAAAAAAAAGCTTTTGAAAATCGAAAATAAGAACCTTTAAGCACTCAAAAAATATTTTTAAACTCTCTAAAAAATATCATATTTAAGCAAGGTTGGAAAGTTTCTGACCAATTGACTGTTTTATCTTGTTTTAACCGTCATATCGAAAACAAAAACAAAAAAAAAACTTTTGGCATTGTTTTTGACGATTGTCAAAAATCATTTGTTTCCTTCAAATCGCTTTTTATTCATTGCTTTTAAAATTGCTTAAGGAGAGGGGAAAAAAGTTATTGTTGACAATAACAAAATTTCATAATTCTTGATTGTTAAAAAGGGGAAAAAACTTATTTCAAGCAAATTATTACTAAAAGTTTCAAATATCGTGATTTTTAAGACTCAACTATACAATGATAATAAATACAGATAAATCACATTAGTTGGCACCTCTAGCAAAGCCTCTTACATCTAAATACCTCTGATTTCTATTAGAATAATAATAATTTATAGAGCAACTACCACAAAGTGATTAGTATTACATCCTGCAAAATCAAAACTATATGAGTACTTTTAGTCATGATCATGATGTATCGTCAGTTTTGTACCGCGATATAGCGGTGTATCGCGATATAGTATTTTTGAAATTCATTTATACTTGTAAGGCGCAGAAAGTCGGATTTCTATCAAAACTTCATATTCAGATTGATTTAAATCAATTTATGAATTTGATGTATATGTTTTGCTTAAGAAAGATATTAATGTTATATTTTCTAAAAATGATCGCGCAAATAATGAAAGACTTCTTAGTTTAAAAATAAATAATAAATAAA
>NC_092213.1:86784454-86851863 GCF_043381705.1 Parasteatoda tepidariorum | reverse complement strand
AATAAAAACCTATTAAATTATTATTTTATCCAAAAAACTTTCAATAAATTAAAATAAAGTAAAAAATAGCCTAACAAATTTAATTACTTTTTAATATAATTCTTTATAGGCACCTTAAATTAGATTTTCGTTAGTAATAAATTCAATAATGTAAAATAATACTTAAACATATAATATCAAAATTAATCTTCACATTTAAAAATAAATAAGAAAGTTTTGTTTCAAGAAAAGATTTACCTAATTAAGAAACACTTCTTTATATATTCTTTTCAATAATAGATTACGTTCAGAACGGTGATCACAAAGTCAGTCCCACTGAAAATAATCTACAAGAAACGATATCAAGTCGCGACAAAGAAAAAACTAGGAGGTGCGGAAATGAACATGCGAGATCACGATATATGTTCTCAAAACTGATTCTGATTCTACCGCTCATCAATCAAGGCCGTTTCAATATAACGATACGTACATCGTCTTCCCCAGCGCGAGTTGGCATCGGAACGTAAGAGATCCTTGCGAGTCTTATATCGCTATATCGTTCGTCTTCTTTACTCGGCGGCTTAAATCAGATTTCTAATGCATCGCCTGGAACGAAAGTCGCTGTATCAGCCTGCCGATACAGGCGTTAAATCGATGTGTCGCGATATATCGATTTATAGTCCAGTCCTAGTCATGATACATAATTATGTATAAGCAATCACATGTATGACTAAAGGTTCTATGATATATAAAGAGTAAGACAGGGTGCGTAAACAAATTCAACAAAAAATAAGCACCTTTTAAGCCATTTTCAAGCACTCAAACAATATTTTTAAGCAATTTTAAAAAATATCATAATCAGGCAGGGTTGGAAAGTTTTTGACAATTGACTGTTTTATCTTGTTTTAACCGTCATGTCGAAAAATACCCAGCCTTCTGGCATTGTTTTTCACAACTGTCAAAAATCATAAAATTTTGAATAGCGTAAAACGAATAGCGTTTTCATACGCTACGGACTGATAATACGCTTAATGTATATAGGGTCTGTTATTTATCGTTTTAGTTGTTCTTGGAAAGAGCGAAAGATTCTTTTAGTAACTGTAAAGTAACTAGAGTAGATTCTTTTAGTAACTGTAGTAAAGTAGATTCTTTTAGTAACTGTAAGTTAAAGTAACTTTTAAACTGTAAAGGGAAAATCTTTTCTTTTTCGAAATATTTTATTAGATTCTGGTAAAATCGTAATCCTTAGAAATGTTACTCTATTAATGAAATTTTTTTTGAAAACCTGCTTTAGGTATTATTTCATTTTTCTATATTTTAGGCAGCAATTGTATCAGATTTACCAGAGGAAAGAAAAAAAAATGGTTGCGAAGTCTTGAAAAAGATATTGGAAAAAGAGTACCGCTTTAACTCTCAGAACATAAGTCTCTGTTGGTGATTCTATAACAGAAATGATTTTTGTTTTCTATTTGTGATAAGAATTTATTTCTGCAAAGAATATTTTAAGTAAAGGCAACTACCATTTGCACAAACTCTTTCTTTTTTTGTGGTTTCGAGGTAACTTCATTCTATTTCAAAAGTTTCTATTATTGTTTACAAGTACGCCTTATTTAATGCCCCATATTTTAAGTGTACGCACGCCTTTAAAATGCAGTCATTTAGAAGTTAAATGATTGATATAAAAAAAAAAGAGTCTTAGACTCCGAATACAGATTTATTCTCACATTGTCTGAAGCTTAGTTTCAGCTGTTTTTTACCACTCCAAAAGCCCCCCATGAATCCACTGAGACTTTGGAAATGCTGCGTACAAGGCTGTCATTTATACTCCAGCAACTTCTCTATCCAAAATGAACTTGATTACACAAACAATATGAAATCAGAAATAATTCTCCACATCACGTGAGAAACTTTTTGACGCTAATTCTTTTTCACTTACATTACTAATTTAAAATTCAAAAGAAAGAAAAATGTGAGTTCAGGCGAGCCTAGAGTAAGCCACGAAGTTTCAATCGCCAAAAAAAAAAAATATTCAAAATATTAAAATGCAAACAATTTACTGGAAGAGAACTTCGCCCTTGCATAATCTTAAGTTATCTTTCTCTTCATTAATATTCATTTTGATGTTTTAAAATGTTGTTTTCCGTATTTGAAACTTCATGGATTACTCTAGGTTTGACTGAACTCATTTTTTTCCATATTTTGAATGAGTTATGGAAGTGAAAGAGAATTTGCAAAGTTTCCCTCGTGGTATGGCGACCCCTTTCGCCCTACTATTATGCATCTGCAGAAATAGTTTGCAATAATTAATTATCAAATAATTTTATTGTAGTTTCTGCTACCTTATTTAGCTTTAAATATTAGTTATATTTTCGTTTTGTATTACTTTTATTTAGCCTTCGTTCAAAAAATGCTTGGAAAATAAAATGAATCCTAGTTTTGTCGTCCTTAATTTCTACTTTCCGTTTTAAACGTGATAATTTCGATTAAAAAACCAGATAATTTAAACCAGAACAAGATGAGAAAAACCTAATAGGCCGTTGTCAACATACTTTCCACCAAACAAAAAAAATGGCATTAAATTTAGATTTTTTTCCTTATATCAATTACTATTCTTATTTCAATTTCAATTCCAAAAATACTTTAATTTATCTTTAGTAGAAATAAATGGCCCATTAAAGGGTGAAAGCAAAGTTTCCACAAGATTAAAGCATTTCTGCAACAGTATAGAAAGGCACATTAAAACAAAATGAATACGCGCGTTTACTGAATCTAAAGTCAAGCGGAGTCTGAAATGACGCGGTATCGGATTGCCCATCAAGCCAGACCGGGCCATGGCCTTGGGCCCCCAATGATTAGGGTCCCCCCCCCCCTAAAATGGATTTCTGAAAATAAATTTTAAAAAATTAAGAAAAACAAAGAATTATTTTTAAAAAAATCAATTTCAAATATATATTAATAAAATGCGATAATTTTTTTACATAATGTTAATCATATTTATTTATTACTTATTTTATTTATTATTTATAAGTATTATTAAAGTTTATGTATTATAAGATTTATCAATGTTTTTTAAGTTCAAATGTGTCATTTTGATTTGCGCGCGAAAAAATTGAAGGCAGTACTATAGCGAGCTGAGACTTGTTTAAAGAAGAAATAAAGAATATAAATGTTGTTGACATCTTCTTCTCATTGGCACGGCAGCCCAGAATGGGCCTTGGCCTTCTCAACAAGCCTATGCCAAGACATTCTTCCCTTAGCCAAGGTTCTCCAGTTTATTATCCTTAAAACTTGTAGGCCCTTTTTAAGGCAGTCTAAAAATCTTAGGTTTGGTTGTCCTCTTTTTCTTGTACCGGTTGTCCTCCATTCTTATAATGTGGCCTGCCCATTTAATCCTTTGAATTTTGATAAATTTAATGACATCAGGTTCTTTATATGCTTTGTAAAGTTCTGTGTTTGATCTGTTGACATCATTGAGGAATTTTAAATGAAAAAGAAGTTATTTAGTGCCTCAACTGAAGTGTCTCATAATTTTTTTTAGTGTTTTATTATTATTTAGCGTCCGTAATTCTATTTGATCAATAAATAATGACAAAATTATTTACTAAAAGGTAAGTGTTTGTTTATTGTTTTATATACTCTAGAAAAAACTCATACAACTGGTCACTTTCAATCCAATTTCATATATTAAAATACTTATAGCCTAATATTTTTATGTCGTATAAAATATTACAAATGTGAACTGTTTATTAAATAATTAAAAATGATTCACAATTTGTTAACAAAGTACACTTTATTTATTTTTTAATTTTATATATTTGTTTCTTTAGAAAAACAAATGCCACGAATTTATCTGAGTGGGTCGAAAAAAAGAGTCTTACAAAATGTTATGATTATTTTTTTGTTCTAATTTAACAAAATAAAGTAAAATTTAATTCATTATTATTTATTTTTATTTTAAATATGCTCTCTTAAATGAAAAGATATATATATACTTTTATATTTGAATAAATAAAAAATATACGAGAAAAAAAAATGTAATCTAAATGCCCCCAAAAATTTGAATGGCCTAGGACCCCGCGAAGGCTTAATACGGCCCTGGAAGCGGGGGTTTTAAAATATCGTCTGAAATTATCCAACACACATCAAAAATAAAGAATACATCTTTTTACTTAAAAATAATAATCACACTAAAGTTTAAATCTGTTCAAATATAATGTTCCATTCATTTCGGTGTTCTTCCTCAAGAACGGGGGTGGAAGGAGGGAGGGAGGAGGAGGTTCATTAACAAAACTAATCACGTGACTCGAGGTGACGATGGGGGGAGGGATATGACTGACGTGTCAATGAAGGGGACACCTTTTAACAAGGTCCGAAACACCGGGGTCCGCCCCCGGGGTGTCTCGGAAAAGGCACGTACAGTGATTAACGCGAGGGGATCATTAGTAGATAGATAGAAATGCAACCTCCGATTCTAAATATTTTATTCCTATGCACGACTCCCTTCGCAAAAGAGAAAATAAGTGACACAAAAGAGTCTGAAAATGAAATAAATAACTATCATTTATGCATGAAAAATAAAACTATCAAATGTAGGTCAGCAACAGTTTAAAAATAATTATTAATAACTCCTACCTCCTCCTTCCCCCCATCCCAAAAAAAACATTTTTTTTCTTTTTTTTCCAGCAGGCGTACGTAATCGTTCACTTTGGACCATCGCACAGTGGACCATCATCCAAGGTTTCGTGGCCAAAGTTAGTATTTTGATAAAATTTGTTTCAAAATTTGGGGTTTTTTTATGTGCAGGTAAACTGAATTCATAGTTGACATTTTGAAATATGCTAGAAATACCCCCCCCTCCCCCAAAAAATGGCGGCTGAAAAAGGTCAGCAAAAATAATAATAATAATAATATAGTACGTTTAAATAATTAAATATAGCAATGAAAATATAATAATTTTCGTCATTTTGCATTGAAAATGAAAAGCAAATTATATTTCCGAAGTAATATTACAAAATAACTCGAATTAATTACAAAGTAACTCGAAAACATGAAAAAAACATAATTTTTTGTTTTTTTGGCATATTGAGTCCACCTTTGCAATACGGGCAAAATGGGGACAGGTTTTTTCGAAAGAAGAAACATCAAAGAAGACAACAAAAAAAGGTTTAGCTCATGACCTCGTGGAACTATTTGGAACTCAGTTTCGAAAGTGATTCAAACATTGTAAAATGTGAAATGATAAGATATAAACTATAAGTGTGTCAAGAGTATTCACTCATCCAACACATTGAAAAAATTGTACTATCATTTCAGACTCATTACACTGATAAAAATGTAACAGAAAGGAGAAATTCTTATGTATATTTCTGAAATAAAAATTAAAAAGTTACATAAAAAAAAATATATTTTAACATATTTTTCATTAGATTGTACTCTTGTCGGTCCAAAAAGTAAATTATAATGTTTGGAATAATTATGAATACCTAATTTGGGCTCTATTAAACCTGCCTACACACATTTAATTTTTGACTTTCGGCCAAAGATCGTGGTCTTCTGGCCCACAGTGCATCGAATTAAAATAATGGCAGCGTCTCCGAAAAGCTTCGTGAAACACACTTTTAAACCATTTATTTTTTCCCCACACGAATGTTTAAAACCATCCCTTCTAGAATTATATTTCATTTAAGTCGTCCCGACACACTTTTCCATTCGTGAAAAAATGTTAAAAGATGTGTCACACAAAATGATATCGGAAAAATGTTTTTCTTTTTTTCCTCAATTATTTTTCAAGTCCTCCATTAAAAACTTCATACACTACACGTCATGACGGACACGCGTGCATTATTCCTGTTTTTTGACTATCTTCTTATACTTTACAAAAAAGTAAATTATTAAATAACTAAGGAATACATAAACGAAATAATTATTTATTCGAGATCATAGGGTTCTTTTAGGAAAACCTTAAATGGCTCACAAGATGGATAGATTCGATGCCCTTTCATGTCCGCCAATTCACTACGTATTATTTTTTTTCTTGAATGGATGTCCATTACCATTCACTAATTATTATTTCTTTTCTAAAATGGATGTCCATTACCATTCACTAATTATTTCTTTTCCAGAATGGATGTCCATTACCATTCATTATTTTTTTTTTCCTGAATGGATGTCCACTACCATTCACTAATTATTTTTCTTCATGAATGGATGTCCATTAACATTCACTAATTACTTTTTTTGTTCTTGAATGGACGTCCATTACCATTCATTAATTACTTTTTTTGTTCTTGAATGGATGTCCATTACCATTCATTAATTACTTTTTTTCTTCTTGAATGGATGTCCATTACCATTCACTAATTACTTCTTTTCCTGAATGGATCTCCATTACCATTTATGAATTTTTTTTTCATAAATGGATGTCCATTACCTTTCACTAATTATTTCTTTTCCTGAATGGATGTCCATTACCATTCACTAATTATTTCCTTTCCTGAAAGGATGTCCATGACCATTCATTATTTTTTTTCTTCTTGAATGGATGTCCATTACCATTCACTAATTATTTCTTTTCCTGAATGTATGTCCATTACCATTCATTAATTACTTTTTTTCTTCTTGAATGGATGTCCATTACCATTCACAAAGTATTATTTTTTCTTAAATGGACATCCATAACCATTCACTAATTTTTTTGTTCTTGAATAGATGTTCATTACCGTTCATTGATTAATTTTTTTCTTCTTGAATGGATGTCCATTACCATTCACTAATTATTATTTTTTCTTCTTGAATGGATGTCCATTACGAATGACTAATTTCTCTTTTCTTGAATGGATGTCCATTACCATTCACAATTTTTTTTTTCTTGCATGGATGTCTATTACCATTCACTAATTATTATTTCTTCTTGAATGGATGTCCATTACCATTCTTCAATTATTATTTTTTCTTGAATGGATGTCCATTACCATTCACTAATTTTTTTTCTTGAATGGATGCCCATTACCATTCACTAATTATTATTTTTTCTTGAATGGATGTCCATTACCATTCACTAATTTTTTTTCCTTCTTGAATGGATGTCCGTTACCATTCACTAATTTTTTTTCTTGAATGGATGTCCATTACCATTCACTAATTATTATTTTTTCTAGAATGGATGTCCATTACCAGTCACTAATTATTTCTTTTCCTGAATGATGTCCATTGCCATTCACTAACTATTTTTTCTTCCTGAATGGATGTCCATTACCATTCACTAATTATTTCTTTTCCTGAATGGATGTCTATTACCATTCATTGTTTCTTTTTCTTGACTGGATGTCCATTACCATTCATTAATTATTTTTTTTCTTGAATGGATGCCCATTACCATTCACTTATTACTTTTTTTGTTCATGAATGGACGTCCATTACCATTTATTAATTACTTTTCTTTCATGAATGGGTGCCCATCATTATTCACTAATTACTTTTTTTTGTTCTTGAATGGATGTCCATTACCATTCACTAATTATTTTTCTTCTTGAATAGATGTCCATTACCATTCACTAATTATTTCTTTTCCTGAATGGATGTCCATTACCATTCATTATTTTTTTTCTTGAATGGATGTTCATTACCATTCTTTAATTATTCTCTTTTTCTTGAATGGATGTCTTTTATCATTCACTAATTTTTTTTCTTGAATGGATGTCCATTACCATTCACTAATTATTATTTTTCTTGAATGGATGTCCATTGCCATTCATTAATTACTTTTTTTATTCTTGAATGGCTGTCCATTACCATTCACTAATTATTATTTTTTCTTAAATGGATGTCCATTACCATTGACTAATTACTTTTTTTCCTTCTTGAATGTATGTCCATTATCATTTACAAATT
Source organism: Parasteatoda tepidariorum (assembly GCF_043381705.1). Lineage (NCBI taxonomy): Eukaryota > Metazoa > Arthropoda > Arachnida > Araneae > Theridiidae > Parasteatoda > Parasteatoda tepidariorum. Next base: position 86,843,994 of record NC_092213.1, on the reverse strand, counting down.
TTTTTTCTTGAATGGATGTCCATTACCATTCACTAATTATTATTTTTCTTCTTGAATGGATGTCCTTTACCATTCACTAATTATTTTTTTTCCTTCTTGAATGGATGTCCATTGCCATTCACTAATTATTTCTTTTCCTGAATGGATGTCCATTACAATTCATTAATTACTTTTTCTGTTCTTGAATGGATGTCCATTACCAGTCACTAATTATTTCTTTTCCTGAATGGATGTCCATTACCATTCATTAAATTTTTTTTCTTGAATGGATGTCCATTACCATTCACTAATTATTTTTTTAATCCTGAATGGATGACCATTACCATTCACTAATTATTTCTTTTCCTGAATGGATGTCCATTACCATTCATTGTTTTATTTTCTTGACTGGATATCCATTACCATTCATTAATTATTTTTTTTTGAATGGATGCCCATTACCATTCACTAATTATTTTTCTTCTTGAATGATTGTCCATTACCATTCACTAATTATTTCTTTTCCTGAATGGATGTCCATTACCATTCATTGTTTCTTTTTCTTGACTGGATGTCCATTACCATTCATTAATTATTTTTTTTTGAATGAATGCCCATTACCATTCACTTATTATTTTTCTTCTTGAATGGATGTCCATTACCATTCACTAATTATTTCTTTTCCTGAAAGGATGTCCATTACCATTAATTAATTATCTTTTTTCTTCTTGAATGGATGTCCATTACCATTCACTAAGTATTATTTTTTCTTAAATGGACATCCATTACCATTCACTAATTATTTTTTTTGTTCTTGAATGGATGTTCATTATACTATTCGCTAATTTCTCATTTTTGTAATGGAATGGATGTCCATTACCATTCATTAATTACTTTTTTTCTTCATGAATGGATGTCCATTACCATTCATTGTTTCTTTTTCTTGACTGGATGTCCATTACCATTCATTAATTATTTTTTTTCTTGAATGGATTACCATTCACTTATTACTTTTTTTGATCATGAATGGACGTCCATTACCATTTATTAATTACTTTTTTTTCATGAATGGGTGCCCATCATAATTCACTAATTACATTTTTTTTTCTTGAATGGATGTCCATTACCATTCACTAATTATTTTTCTTCTTGAATGGATGTCCATTACCATTCCCTAATTATTTCTTTTCCTGAATGGATGTCCATTACCATTCATTATTTTTTTTTCTTGAATGGATGTCGATTACCATTCTTTAATTATTCTCTTTTTCTTGAATGGATGTCTATTACCATTCACTAATTTTTTTTTCTTGAATGGATGTCCATTACCATTCACTGATTATTATTTTTCTTGAATGGATGTCCATTGCCATTCATTAATTACTTTTTTTGTTCTTGAATGGCTGTCCATTACCATTCACTAATTATTATCTTTTCTTAAATGGATGTCCATTACCATTGAGTAATTACTTTTTTTCCTTCTTGAATGGATGTCCATTATCATTTACAAATTTTTTTTCTTGAATGGATGTCCATTACCATTCACTAATTATTATTTTTCTTCTTGAATGGATGTCCATTACCATTCAGTAATTTTTCTTTTCTTCTTGAATGAATGCTCATTACCAGTCACTAATTATTTCATTTCCTGAGTGGATGTCCATTACCATTCATTAATTTTTTTTTCTTAAATGGATGTCCATTACCATTCACTAATTATTTTTTTCTTCCTGAATGGATGTCCATTACCATTCACTAATTATTTCTTTTCCTGAATGGATGTCCTTTACCATTCGTTGTTTTTTTTTCTTGACTGGATGTCCATTACCATTCATTATTTTTTTTCTTGAATGGATGCCCATTTCCATTCACTAACTACTTTTTTTGTTCTTGAATGGACGACCATTACCATTTATTAATTACTTTTTTTTCTTGAATGGGTGTCCATCACCATTCACTAATTACTTTTTTTTGTTCTTGAATGGATGTCCATTACCCTTCATTATTTTTTTTTCTTGAATGGATGTCCATTACCATTCACTAATTATTATTTTTTCTTGAATAGATTCCGTTACCATTCTTTAATTATTCTCTTTTTCTTGAATGGATGTCTATTACCATTCACTAATTTTTTTTCTTGGATATAGGTCCATTACCATTCACTAATTATTATTTTTTCTTAAATGGATGTCCATTACCATTGACTAATTACTTTTTTTCTTTCTTGAATGGATGTCCATTATCATTCACTAATTTTTTTTCTTGAATGGATGTCCATTACCATTCACTAATTATTATTTTTCTTCTTGCATGAATGTCCATTACCTTTCACTCATTTTTTTTTCTTCTTCTTGAATGGATGTCCATTACCATTCTCTAATTATTTCTTTTCCTGACTGGATGTCCATTACCATTCATTAATTTTTTTTCTTGAATGGATGTCCATTACCTTTCACTAATTATTTCTTTTCCTGGATGGATGTCCATTACAATTCACTAATTATTTCCTTTCCCGAATGGATGTCCATTACCATTCATTTTTTTTTTCTTGAATGGATGTCCATTAACATTCACTAATTACTTTTTTTGTTCTTGAATGGATGTCCATTACCATTCATTAATTACTTTTTTTTCTTGAATGGATGTCCATTACTGTTCACCAATTATTTTTTTTTGTTTTTGAATTCATGTCCATTACCATTCTTTAATTACTTTTTTGTGCTTGAATGGATGTCCATTACCATTTACTAATTTTTTTCTTTTTGAATGGATGTGCATCACCATTCACTAATCATTATTTTTTTTCTTGAATGGATGTCCATTACCATTCACTAATTATTATTTTTCAATGGATGTCCATTACCATTCGCTAATTATATTTTTTCTTGAATGGACGTCCATTACTATTCACTTATTATTTTTTTTCTTCTTGAATGAATGTCCATTACCATTCACTAATTATTTTTCTTCTTCTTGAATGGATGTCCTTTACCATTCACTAATTATTACTTTTTTTTCTTGAATGGATTTCCATTACCATTCACTAATTATTTTTTTTTCTTCTTGAATGAATGTCCATTACCATTCACTAATTATTTTTCTTCTTCTTGAATGGATGTCCATTACCATTCACTAATTTTTTTTTCTTGAATGGATGTCCATTACCTTTCACTAATTTTTCTTTTTCTTGAATGGATGTCCATTGCCATTCACTAATTATTTTTTTTCTTGAATGGATGTCCATTACCATTCACTAATTTTTTTTTCTTGAATGGATGTCCATTACCATTCACTAATTATTTTTTTCCTTGAATGGATGTCCATTACCATTCACTAATTATTTTTATCCTTGAATTTATGTCCATTACCATTCACTAATTATTTTAAATAAACACATTGGGATTGCTGCAAGTGATGTAATAGGAGTATCTCTATCCTGATAGGTTGTTGAAACGTGGCATTTCTTTACGTTAGCAACTGTCCCTTTCCATTCTATTTCGTGTAAGCAAAGCCACTCTAGTATCCATTCTCTTAAGTGGCACATTCTATATTCTTTCACTAAGAATTCAATTTTTTTTACGATACATTTACACAGAGACGTAACAAAAAGAGAGGCACGAAGTCACATGGAACATAAACAAACTAATGATGCATCGAAGTTGCCAGGTACACAAAACAAAAATATATTGCGGTTACAATAAAATACATAAATAAAGTAAAAGAAGCAGACGAGATGGAATTATATTTCAACTCATTCGATGCGCGATACGGCTCCGTATTTAATTAACTTATCGTTTATAAACATTCTAACTTATATAGAGAAACTTAGCTTAATTTTAATTCGCCATTTTGCTGATAAAGATTAGGAGGCGTCATAGGTCACAAGTGTGGGTATGGGAGGTCTTCTTCTTTTTTTGAAATGTAAGTACCCGATTGGACTAAAAACCTCTTTTACTGTTCAATGTAGAAGATAAATTTTTTTCATTCAACTAGATAATTTAGCCTATTAGATTTTTAGACTAAATAAAATAAAATTTTAGTACATTTCAAAAATTATTCGACTTCTTGTCATGGCGGTTACCCAATCTGGTAACAGACTTGGTATGAATCATCACTGTTTTTAAAAATTTCAACTGTACATATTATTAATATGACCAAAAAAATATAGACAAAATAAATAATTAAAAAAAAAAGAAAAAGAATTGCATGTAAATTATATGCATATAGTAAATAAAAAAAGTATAGGTGCTTAATTATTTTAACATTGTCTTCTTTCCTTTTTTTTTTAAAATTAATTATTAAGTACAAAGATTCAAAAACTGTTATATAATCAATCTCTTGTCGTAACAATATTTAGTGGTCTTTAATGATAATAATTGCTGAAATACAGCCCCTGCACCTGGTCAAATTAGACGCACTATTAGATTCTATGTAAAATCTTAATTATCAGACGATACTATACAGCTTTGTTGTTTTTACGAGACTGTTTGCACTTGTTTACCTTCGTGTATCAATGGGTTAAATGATAGATAATATAAATTCGGCGATTGAATAAATTCGACGATATATCATATAAATATGGAATATTTATTATGTCAGGTATTATATTATAATAATTAGATCAAATGATGAGACGCACTGTAGTGTTTTAATAATGTCATGATTTGCACGAGTTTATAGCAATACTTTTATATTTTAACACACATGTAATGAGTTCTTTATTCGGGAGATTTTTTATATACTTCCTATTTGTATTTATTTTTAGCGTATGGTATTACAATGTTAACCCCATTGATACACGAAGGTAAACAAGTGCAAACAGTCTCGTAAAAACAACAAAGCTGTATCGTCTGATAATTAAGATTTTGCATTGAATCGTAGAGTGAGGTCTAATCATTTGGTCAAGGATTGGATATTATGAAAATTGTTTTTGTACCATTTAGTTTGTGTTTGAAATAAATGGCTATACATTTTTCTTTTATTTGATGGTTTTGGTATTTGAAGAGATGAGTTAACATTTTTTGAAACAATTTGAGACCATCTTAATGGATCCGAGTGAGTCTAAATCTTAAAAAAACTCTTACTTGTCCTCTTCAATTATTTCGTCAAATGTCTNCGTGAGAAACAAAAGAGAGTTGAAATCTTTCATGAAAACAGCAATAAAAGTTTTTTTTTTTCTTGTCAAAAAATTCTTTTAATTCAAACTGACCTAAAATGTACCATTTCTTACCTAAATGAACCAATAGTATATATATGTATATATTGGAGGAACGTCACGTTATTTTATAGATCAGTGGTTGCACCCGCGAAGCCTTTTTTTGTGATCCGCGAACTAAAATATATTAGTTGTCAATTTTTTGCGGACAATTTTCGTCCTTAACATCCCTTAGAACATTTGTGATGGCATCCAAAGACATGCCATCACAAATTTGATCCTCTGCAGAGGGGATGCTTCCCCCCACTGTGCGTGAAATGAAGCACATCAGGACAAAATAGTTTAATTCTCTGCACGCTGATTGCTGCAAAACTGTGAACAAAAGTATGATTGCACCCGCAAGGATCAAGAGGTTGTACTCGCAAAAGGTTTTTAAAATGTTAAAAAAAGTATTTTTTAAATAATAATTCTTCATTTTGTGATAAAGAAGCGACACATGAAATCCACCCATATCTAAAAAATTAGCACAAAAGTTTTATTATTTGATATGAAAAAAAATGTTTATTTGATAACTCGAAAAGGATAAACAAATTATTATTAACCGAAATCAACAAAATAATGAAATTTTTAGAACTTTTTTTTTAGTAATAGTACATACTACATTGAAATAAAAAATGATTTTTATTTCATATTTATTTTCTTGAATGCTATAAACTAAAAATTCTATATATTTGGATCAAAAACCATAGGTTTACTAACATTAAATGAATTAATTGAAATTATATGGGAATATTTCGAATGCGCTAAATAAATTTTCCCGAAATAAGAAAAATAATTCGATTTTTGAAATAACATAAAGAATATCTTCTGCTGGAATCTTTAGTATGGTTGAGAAAAATCTTACAAGACAATAAAATAAGATTATTTCAAAATAAATTATTTACATTTCTACGGCCTGAGCGGCAATGGCTCAGAGGATAATGCCCTCCAATGAGGTGAACCGGGTTCGAATCCCAGCATCAGCAGGTCGATACGAATTCCGCATCCGGCTTGCACCGACCACAGTGTTGACGTAAAAATATCTTCTGTGGTAGGCGGATTGTGGGTTAGAGTCCCCTTGCCGTCAGGCTAACCGTGGGAGGTTTTCCTCTCCACGTAACGCTACTACTGGTTGGTTCCATCAAAATGTCTTTTACGAAGACAAATTTCTCTCACTATTTGATCTAGGAGTTCCCTTGTCTTCTGGATTGGGTTCAAAATGACAAGGCTACGTAGTTGAACATTAGTTGTCGTAAACCCCAAAAATGGGGTCTGCTGTTCAACAACGGTTATAATTTCCACTGCCTATAGCTCGCTGTCCCCCGAAATGGCCAACTCAGTTTCTTTCATACATTACGATACGAGCGTATCACACTTTAATCTTGTTTAAGATCTCCATTTTAATACCTTAAACTCTCATTGTTAATTTTAATTCTATGCTTAGCCACCCATCCTCTAAATTGCTTGAGCAGTGTTAGCTTTTGTATTCTTTTATTTCCACAGATGAACAAAACATTAATAACAAAATTAAAACAAAAACATTAATAACAAGAAAAAGTCGTTTGGTTGCCTAGCAACCAGTCCGAGTTGCAGATATTATATTTACAAGAGTTTGCAGACGATTTAAAACAATTATTTAAACTAACTGTTTATTGATGGAGGAATACGCAGCTCTAGTCAATTAGCTTCCGGATATAATATAGACTTGGACCTAAAACAGCTCAAAATTTTATTACAGCGTCTATAACTTTTTTTAATAGGTGGATTTTAGCAATAATGATATGACGAGAAAAATGCCTTTTTTTTTTTAAAAATAATGTGTTGATTACATATGGATAGTAACGATTACATATGGATAGTTGATTACATATGGATAGTATGTGTTGATTACATCGTATAGCTGTAGATTAGAGGGATTTTTCAAATAATCCTTTTTGCAATACTAGTTACCATTTTTTTTCTTCTAAAAGAAAGCTGAAAAAGCACTCCAGTTATAACTTTTCATAACATTTATCATAAAATTAAATAAATGAAAAATAAGCATAAGAGATCTATTCCAGCATTACCTTGTCTCAAACGAAATACTAAATTAATATGAACTCTCAGAAACCATAACTATGGACAAGATCAACGCATAATAAAAATGTTATTTTTTTTTCCCGAGAAGAGTTTTTTCAGTAAAACAAAAATCAAAATACGCCAAAAAGCAGCTTGCTNACGTCGCACTATTACCTTGTCTCAAACGAAATTAATATGAACTCTCAGAAACCATAACTATGGACAAGATCAACGCATAATAAAAATGTTATTTTTTTTTTCCCGAGAAGAGTTTTTTCAGTAAAACAAAAATCAAAATACGCCAAAAAGCAGCTTGCTCTATCGTGTACACCTTCCTTCGAATATTTTAAACCTGTGTAGCTTTTGTACAAATATTTTACCTGCACATCCGCGATTAAAAAATTTCTATGTACGTAAATATATACATCTACCTATACGCTAAAATGGAGTATTAACTCCTCTATGATTGATATATATATATATATAGACATAATAAATAAATACAAAAAAACGAAGAAAATTAAGAAAAACAATAAGTCTTATTTATTGCGCATAAGTTGCAAGTAAATAGAACTCATAAAATAAGTTCAAAATGTAGAGAAAACAAGGGAAAAATTGCAGAACAATGAAAAAAAGGGGAAAAAAAAGAAGAAAAAAAAGAAAAATAACAAAAACCAGAAGAAAAAAAACCGAAAAAAAGGACAAAATTTTTTATTTTATTTGTTGTAATTTTTTTGTAAAATTTTTTGAGTGCTCCTCATACTATTATACTGATATAGTTTGCTTTGGCTATATTGATGCAGTATTAGAAAGCACTCCTTTTTGCGGATATAATCATGTGGGCTGATAAGAAGATTATATCTTTTATTTTCCAGATTTTTTTATAATTCTTTGTTCTTTTCTTTCCCCCTTTTTTCATTGTTCTGTAATTTTCCCCTTGTTTTCTCTACACTTTGAACTTATATATATATATACACACAATTTTACTACATCCAGGCAGGAAATATATTTCGCACATTTGATTCGTAAAAGTAAAATTTGTAAGGGCGCATCCTTATTATTAGTGATCTATAAACATGGTTAAGTATGAAAAAGTAGAATTTTGAATTTATCCGCTTGTTTTGTTCATTTACGTCGCACTAGAGCGGCGCAATGGGCTATTGGCGACGGTCTGGGAAACATCCCTGAGGATGATCCCAAGACATGCCATCACAATTTTGATCCACCGCACAGGGGATGACACCCCCGCTTCGGTAGCCCGACGACCTGCTTGCGAAGTCGAGCACTTTACGGTAGAACGGTTTAACGAGGACCCATACCGCACACTCTCGGTCCCTACGCAGACTGATCCAAGTGGTCACCCACCCGCAGCCAGTGATGCTTGCCTTCGGTGATCTGCTGGGAACCGTGTATTAACGACCAGTCCACTGCGGACTTGAATTTATCTGCAAGAGCTCTTTTTAATATCCATTTGTCTGAGAACTGTAAAGCCATAACACCGCATTTTTTTAATTATATATATATATATATATATGTGTGTGTGTGTGTGTGTGGGAGTTAGTGCAGCATAGGAGTAAATAACGACGATAATTTAACAAACATAACAATTTAATAGAAATAAAAAGGATAGAAGGATATAGCAGTTAACATTATTGACATGACTCGTGAGAGCTGCCTTCTCGCAGTGGTCTCCGGAATGCATGTGACTAAGAATTAGATTGTTCTATGGTATAAAGTAAGAGTTAATTATAAATTCGGGTATATTATAGAGTATTTATTGCAATATTTTAAGTTGTTTTATCTTAAAGGGCACATTTGCAATTTTCATAATCGTTTGTCCGCAAATGTAAAGCCACGACACCTCATTTTTCTAAGAAAAAAAAAAGCGTATTTGTTGCAATATTTTACATTGTTTTACATTTGAAATGCCCACGCATCTGTAAATCGTTAAAAATATGAAGCTATGATACCACATTTTCTTTTTTTCAATAAGGAAGTAGAGTGCATTTAACATTTGAATGTTGACTTGAATCGTGAATATGTGAAAAAAGTAAAACTTTTTATTGCAAGAAGACGAAGTTCTTCTTGGTGGCAAGAGGTGCAAGTGACCAAAGGCAAGCTGTCCAGTCCGACAACTCCTGGAAGGTCTTAGCACTGATCAATTTAGAAGTCTGACGTAACGAACATAAATTGCGCAGTGGAGGAAAAATATGAAAGATGTCAATATGTTTGGACTACTTAAGAATCAAATTTCATGTTAGTACCATACCTTCTCTCTTCTCTAGGAGGGATTTTTGTTGTTGTTGACGTATGCATGCTTAGGCAGAGGTGTTCTTGTTTTCTAGTGGCGCCATCTATGTCCAAGAATTCGACTTCCGCCACACCCGTTCATAGGGCTGACCCATTCATACATCCATCCACAGATCGTAATTTTGACCTGGATGAGAGAACGATCGATCTCCAATCCAGTACCCCCAGAGATTGTGATTTGTTATGGGAAACATAGAGGACTTTTGAGACTCGACAGATTTAACGTGCATCAGTCACCATTTACTACACGGGGAGTCTTCGGAAGGCGGGGATTGAACTCACGAACTCTCGGACAGGGGCCCAGCGCCCTACTGACCAGGCAATTCCGGCCAGGAGGGATTTTTTATTTTACTTTTTCCTTCGTTGAATAGCGGACCCAATTTTGGGTTAGCGACTAATAACATTCAAAATATAGCCTTGTAATTTCGAACCAATCCAGAAAACAAGGAACTCCTGCATCAGTACCCCCAGAGGTTTGATTTGTTATGGGAACATGAAGGACTTTGTGACTTGACAGATTTAATGTGCATCAGGCTTTGGTCGGCGGGGATCGCACCCACGAACTCTTGGACACGGGAAAGAAATGTTTCTATGTGCCTCCGGGTGGGCTCAAACCTCTTGGAGGGATTGCCCAGCCTGGCCAAGTTTTTTTAATTTTTTTTTTAACAACAAACAAAACTTTATTGGGAACAAAAACACATAAATAAAAAGAATATATATTCGTCGCCAAGAGGAAAATCCTGTCCAGGCGACTAAGAAAGGTAATACAATAAATTTAAAATAGAAATTAAGAAGAAAAAAAAGGTGGATAAGGATTATTAAACGATTATTCTAAACTAAACTCAGTGGCGCGACAGCCCATAGAGGGCCAAGGCCTACTGTGCCCATCTCAGTTTTCTTAACCATGGGCTCTGGGGTGCAGGAGCAGATGTTCCGGTCAGGTGGTCAGCCTAACGCGGAACCTGCAGTGTTTAGTTCCCAAGCATGCTTGGTACTCATTTATCGACCCACTGAAGGGATGAAAGGCTGAGTGAATCTTGCCCGGCCCGAGGATCGAACCAGGAACCTGTGGCACGACATCGCGAAGCGCTACCGCTCAGCCACCGGGCGTCAAAAACGATTATTCTACAAGGATTATTAAAAACAGGGGTGATAAAGAGCAAAACAAATATCGAAATATATCTTTTAAGTTAACTTTTTGTATCAATTTGTTTCACTTAAGTATTAAAGTATAAGATTTCATAATTGAAAAGCTAAAAATGTAGTCTACACTCAAAATCTATTTGTTGCCAGTAGAGACCGTATTTCATGAGCCTTATTCATATCTACCAAAAAGCTGTTTTTAAATTAGATATTTAAATAAAGAAAGAAATTACACTCTGACACAATTGGCGATACAAGAGAACAAACCAATGGTATACACAACCCCACAACAATGGAAGAGACAATTTTGACATTTTTTAAAAAAATTCTCAAAAATTTTTTAAGTGTTATAACATTTAGAGGTGCTTAGGTCATGAAATTTCTCAGACTTTTGGTTTAAAGGAACCGACAATAAATTACAAACAAAAACAAGTATTTTTGAAGACCCTATGGCAGAAAATACAGCAATAAACTTGTAATTTCTATGGATTACTTTGGTTGATATTTGCAATAATTGCTTAAAATTTAGTAAAATTAGCTTTAATATTTATGGAGATATAGACATTTTGTAAAAACTTAATTAATTCGACCTATTCAACAAGTTTTATTAAAAATGACATTCTGGGGAATAACTCCTCATAAAAATTACGCAATTACATTCAGGGATACGGATGATTATTGTGAAGTATTATAATTTATTAATAAATTTTGTCTCATGATAGAAAACAAAATAAAATGAGTGGTAAACTCCTATATTATTTAGAACTTTCTTTTAAAATATACAAAACGACTTAGAAAATAGCTAGAAACTTTTTAAATTTTCCAGACATTCAAATCAATTTTTTTTTCTTCTTTAGTTGCCAAATACAATCCACCACAAAATTAGAATTTTTATTCGCCTATGCATTGTGTGAAAGAACTAATTTATGTAATCATATCTTGCGCAACTTTCAAAAATCATAAAATGATAATTTTGTAATTAAATTGCTCCAAATATTTCGCTTGATTTTATGAAATATCTTTAGAGTTATGGTAGAAAAACATAAAATAAAAACATTAGTTTTATAAAATATATAAGATACTCCATAAATATTTAAGCTAGGTATACTAAATGTCCTGTAATTATTGCAATTAACAACCAAAGTAATCGATACAAGCTCATTCTTCAAAAATACTTTTCATAATTTTTTTGCCGATCTCTCAAACCTTTGAACTTTCTTGACGAAATCGTATGACCTAAATATCTCATAAATTAAAAAATAATCCAAGTATTTCTTTAAATTTTTTTTTAAAAAACTGAAAGTGTTTCTTCCATTATTGTAGAATGGTGTGTAAGTAATATTATAAGCAAATAAAAATATTCGGAGATTTTTCATAACAGCGATTGTTATATATATATATAAGTTCAAAATGTAGAGAAAACAATGGAAAAATTACAGAACAATGAAAGAAGGGGAAAAAATAAAATGAAAAAATAAAATAAAAATAATAAAAAAAAACAAGAAACCAGAAGGAAAAACGATTATATCCTCTTTTTTGTGGATATAGTCGTGTGGGCTGATGAAAAGATTATATCTTTTATTTTCCGGATGTTTAAAATTTTTTTTGTCCTTATTTTAAGATTTTTTTTTCTTCCGGTTTCTTGTTATTTTAATTATTATTTTTCCTTTATTTTTCCCCCTTCTTTCATTGTTCTGTAATTTTTCCTTCGTTTTCTTTATATGTTGAACTTATTTTATGAGTTCCATTTACTTGCAGCTTATGCGCAATCAATAAAACTTATTGTTTTTCTTAATTTTCATGTTTTTTTGTATTTATTTATTATGCTATATATATTAAACTGCTTACAATTATTTTTATTCCCAATAGATGGGGTTATTTGCTGATCTTGGAAAACACTTTTCTTATTTTATTTTCATGTAAATTCTTGACACAGTTTCATCCTTGCTAGTTACTTGTTTTTATTAAAGGAAGTAAAAAAAAAAATCATTTCATTTAATTCAATATTAATTCACAAAGGATACTTGTTTTATTCATTAAAAAAAGATCTTTTTATTTTTAAAAATATTTATGAGAATGACTAATATTGATAAGTTTTCAACACATCTAAACTGCCGTGCAAATGGAAAAATCAATGAAGACAACAATTTAAAATTGAGAATCTTTTATCTTTGACATTTTTATATATTATAATTGTGGGGCCATAAAAACTTTCACCGTTGTTTCGTTTTTGTTTCCTGCTTCAGGGCAGTGCACAGTGGGCCAGCATCCAAGGTTTCGCGGCCAAAATTAGTATTTCGATAAAATTAGTTTCAAAATTTTGGGGGTTTTATTTAGGGGTTTTTATGTGCAGGTAAATTGAATTCATAGTTGACATTTTGAAATACACTAAAAATACCCCCCCCCATAAAATGGCGGCTGAAACAGGGCGAGTAAAAATAAAAAAAATAATAGAGTACGTTTAAATAATAAAATATAGCAATGAAAAAAATAATAATTTTTGTCATTTTATATTAAAAATGAAAAGCATATTATATTTCCGAAGCAATATTACAAAATAATGCGAAAACATGAGAAAAAAAACATAAGTTTTGTTTTTCTGTACATTTAGACCACCTTTTCAATACGGGCAGGGTTTTTCGAAAGAAGAAACATCAAAAAAAAAGTTTACCTAATTACCTCTTGGAACTTTTTGGAACTCAGTTTCGAAAGTCAGTCAAACATTGTAAAATGTCAAATGATAAGATATAAACTATATGTGTGTCAAGAGAATTGACTAATCCAACACATTGAAAAATTGTACTACAATTTCAGACTAATTATTCTGATAAAAATGTAAACAGTAAGGTGAAATTCCTATAAATATTTCTGAAATAAAAATTTAACAACTACATTAAAAAAAATTTTTTTAAACATATTTTTCATTAGATTGTACTCTTGTCGGTCCAAAAATTAAATTATAATGTTTGGAATGATTATGAATACTTAATTTGGGCTACATTAAAACTGCCTACGCACATTTCAGTTGAAAATTTAATTTTTGATTTTCGGCCAAAGATCATGGTCTTCTGGCCCACAATACAGTGTAAATGAATCTAAGAGATAAATATACCAAGAAGCTTAAAAAAAAAGAAGACAATTTATTGAACAAATGTACATTATACTACAAAGCTGTGGGGTAAAAATATAAGTTTGCAGCAGTAAAGGAGACAGTAAAATAGATTAAAAAATGAAATCGAAACGATGTTCATTAAGCAAAAAGCACTTCATAAACAGACTTTAAAATAGTTTTTAAAAACCACATTTTTAAGGGACTTTTTTTGTTAAATGAATCTTAGACATAACAAACCAGTGTCAGAAAAAAAAATAGGGGTAGGATGAATTTTCCACGCAGTCTCTTTTTTAAAAAAAGAATCAGTTCGAATTGCCCACTTAATTACCATTTAAAACTGAATCAAAAATAATAGGACGATAAAAGTTAATCAAAATTAAAATTTTGATTTATCGGCTCAGTCTCACTGTTTCGAAGAAGAAATAAAATTGATATAATTTATTTTTTCACATTTCTCGTCGCGCACGTTTGTGGTTTTTTGAGGTGAAAAACGCTGTTAAACGAAATGCTAGTTTTGGGAATATAAAAAAAATCATATTCTAAACATTTAAAACCTGGGAGAACATTTTGTTTGTAACATAACTTCATATGTGTGAGACAGTCTCATTCTTTAATAGATCCTCTATGTTCATTGCAGCTTCTGCGAGACTACTATTGGAAGAGTTGGGAGACGAAGGAACTTGAGCCGGACATTCGAAGTGGACACAATGAAAGACCTGCAAAAACAATACACATCAGATAACGTACGCAAGGTTTCCACAGAAAAAATGAACAAAATAGTTGCTTTTAGTAGTCTAAAGCGTGAAAATAGTAGCCAAAAACTATGAAGAACAAAAATTTTCAATCATATTACTAAAATTGTATTAAATTACTTAATTGTCATATACCATGATCCATTTAGTCAAGTTGGTAGCAAATATGATAACTTTTATATAAACGTTAGAGTTCTAGCACTAAATTTTTACATAAAAAAATTAGTATATTTGCAGAAAATTAAATACTTTTAATTCATTAAAAAAAAACTTTTTCGTTAANAAAAACACACTCATTCGAAGAACTTTTTCCTTTTATCAATAATTAATTTAGCAAATATATATATATATATGTATATATATATATATAGTAGAGCGCCTATTATCTGAACTGCCCGGGACCGAACATGGTTCGGATAATGAAAAGTTCGGATAATTGGAAAGTTGTTTAAAATCTAGTGTAAATNTGCTGCTAAATGTTTAGATGTATCTTTCTCTTCAGTTATTGAATGGGTGTGGACAGCAGTGAAGTTCGTGAGTCACCAGGCTATTCATTTAAGGTGGACACAATGACAAAGCTATTCCCTACATTCTTATCAGTTTCATAGTTCATCTAAAGGTTCACATTCCTTTGCTCACACCTGTTCCTGATAAGTCACCTTTCTTTGTAACAAAGGAGTGATGAAGGTCAGTGGTCAGTACCCATACATGTGTTTGTAAGGGCAAGTTAAAACTAAATAAGACATTTTAAATAAAATTTTAAAAAATTGAAATTAGGAGTGGAAACTTCTTAAACGGGAAAAAAACTTCTTATAAAAGTAAATTTAACATTATGGTAATTGGTTTTTTTAAAAAATAACTTCTTACGCGGGAAAACTTCTTAAAAGGGAACTTTTTAAGCGGGTTCCACTGTATTGTGCATACACATATTGTGATAGGTGATTACTCAAATTCAAAATTCACACATCATAATATAGTTTTTAAGTTATATATGTGTACATACATAGTTTTTAAGGACTGTGGGAACCCTGTTAAAGAACACAATTGTAATTTATGGTGTTCTGTTTCTTCAAATGAAATTCATTACAGGAATTTTGCAGACAATAACCAGAAAAATAAACATTAAGTGTCTTTTTTTTTACCAACAACTTTTCATATATGAAGATGAAAAAAAAAAGTCTTTTTCTTTCTTTTATCTTTAATTTTTACTTTTTTGAAATTTGAGGTGAAATATAATCTGGAAGGTTTCTAGTAGAGAGATATCATCTTCCTAGGTTCTTCCTTTTACAATGAATGGTGCTTTCTATAAAGCTGTTTAATGAACATTTTAAATACATGAATTCCCACAACAAATGTGTCCACATACAAAATGTGTCCCCACAAATACTTTATTTTGCAGTAAACATCAAACATAAGGGGGGGACCCCACCCTGAATATTTCAAAAAATCGGAAAAAAATTTATTGCATTTTTCGAGTCTTTGTACCGAGTTTCGAGTTTTTGATATTTTTATATTTCGATTTTATATTAGTATTTTAATAAATATTTTTTAAATGAAAATCTTAACTTTTTTTTCAAGTTGCCGCCATTTCGCTAATTTTGCGAATATCAAAAAACCGCTAAGATACTTTTTAGATAAAGTCTTTATGTTTCAGAAAATCTAAACAAAATCCTTTTTCCTATGTTTCAGGACTTCTAAATCCCAGAGGCCAGTGAGGTGCTACTTTTTGATGACCAGTCACACAGGGAACTGCCACCAACTCTTTTTTTATTATTTTGTAAAAGAAAATTTTTTAAAATAGACTTAACTTGTAACTAAATAATATTAAAAAAAAAACAAGGAGTCTCTGCATTGTCTCTATTACTTAAAAAAAATCCAAGAAAAACGTTCATATTTTACCATCTCAGTGTGGGGTCCCCCCTTAAGATTATTATTGAATGTAGGATAATGGTTAAATATACAATAATTATTAACAACGATAATGCTGAGATCATTAATGACAAATACCAGTTACGAATATTATGGAAAATAATTATCGAATAAGATACAGGGTATCAGCTACATTTTAATTTTTAAATTCATGACTTTCCATGACTAATTCCAAGAACTTTTCATGACTTAACGAAGTTACCATTTTCTCCCGACAAAAACAGAAATGCGATAATGAGCAAACCAAT
This sequence comes from Parasteatoda tepidariorum, assembly GCF_043381705.1. NCBI lineage: Eukaryota > Metazoa > Arthropoda > Arachnida > Araneae > Theridiidae > Parasteatoda > Parasteatoda tepidariorum. The sequence continues at coordinate 86,827,269 of NC_092213.1, read as the reverse complement.
AGCATTGAATATTTTGGTTCTTTTTAAAACACCTCTAGTCAAATATTTAACTTGGGAAGAAGACATTTCTTTAATGAGTAAAAATACATAACAAAGTGAATAACCAAACCAGTGTAAAAATGTGACTGCATAAAAAAAAGAAAGACAATGTCGTTATGAAATTTAATAAAAAACCCAACAGATAAATATAAAATGGGAGAAATGATTAATAACTACACCATTGCTCTCAATTTACAAAGCAATTTAAAATAGATTATTTTTATATTTGTAATGCATTAAAATTGGGGGAAAAAAAAAGGTTGCTTCAAGATCTTATAGTTTTCTAAGATGCTAGTTAAATAGTACACTGTAACATGAGGTTATCAATCTCTTGCAGATATCTCCAAAAGTAGCTCTCTAAATAAGAGCCACTCAAAAATATTTTGAATACATTTGCAATGTATTCATTACAGAAAAAAAAATGGGAGAGAATTTCTCACCCTTTCTCAAAAACAGGGTGAGATTTCAAAAAGTTAAGTGAGATTTCTAAAAATTAAAAAAACACGAATAGACTTGGAAAAAAAAATATTTATTTAATTATAATGCATTTTTAACATATTATTTTTTAAGCATTGAATATTTTTGCTGCATCATCACATGGAAAATGTTCTACATATATTTTTTTATCAGCTATTCTCATTAGGTTGCTCAAATGCCTATCAGTCAATCTGTTACGAAATTTTGTCTTTAATAGGTTTTGGGTGCTAAGTGACCTCGCAACAGATGCTGACCTATCCTCTACATCTGCCAGCATAGGTTTTTCAATTATTTCTGCTATAGAATAGTGAAGTTCGTTGATGTTATTTCCATGTTCATAGTTCATGCTATATCTTCCAGTATAGCATAGTTTTCACAGTCTTTAACTTTTGCAAATTGCTGTAAATTGTCTATAAGGGAGTTTGGTAATTCATTAACAGCTAAAAATAGAGCTCACTAAATAACTTATGATAAATGACTCATTTTTTTTTCTCAACTGATTTTTTTATTTAGCTGAAAAATATCCGTATTTGTTTTGTTTTGACTCTTTCTAACAACATTTGTTTCAGTTTCATTTGTCCGTTAAGGAGTAGAAGATGTTGCCGTTACAAGGTATTTGTCCATCTTACATTCATGCACAAAAACAAAAAATTTAAACATCTTACATGAAGAAACCTTACCTACGGTGAACACGTGGTTGTAGAGAAATGTGTTCTGAAAGNCCTAACGTTTTTCTCATGATCTATACAACGAAATAAGCTGTTCTTTAATTTAAATTACGCAAAAATACATTCTTTAGAAAGTAGCATAGGATTTTTTTGATATTTTTATATTTCGATTTTATATTAGTATTTTAATAAATATTTTTTTAATGAAAATCTTAACTTTTCTTAACTATAATGAAAGATCAGATGAAAGAAAAGTGAAACGGATTTTATTCAAAATGGCAGAAGACTAAATTTTTTCCAAAATTCGTGAGATTCGGCATTTTGAAATTGATTAATAGAGTGCGCGAATTTCTCACGTTAACCATTCTTTAATGCGAGAAAAGAAGAAAATATGCGAGATTCTCGTGCTGTTGTGAAAACACTGATTTGAATCTAATTACTTGTTTTGTTTTGATATTTTTCATGCTTCCTTATTCGGCCTTCTCTGCATTTTATGCAGGAGTTTGTCTAAGCACCGAGAAAGGTTTTCATGGTCTCTCCTAAAGGTTTTCTTCAATGCAGAATCTACGGAGAAATTTTTGTGCCTCCCGAAAGTGGTCATAAATAGAGGAGGTTACTACACTATAGCGGTGGTCTTTCCTGGATTTTTTAGTGTATTATGATTCGTGTTCATGCGACTTAAATTTTGTATTAACACGATTTTAAAATCAAGCATTAAGATTTGTACAGTAAGACGTCGATTATCCGAGGTAATAGGGACTACTAGTACCTCGGATATTGGAAATCTCGGTTAATAGAAACCATGTATAAAAACCTTCCGTGCTTGCGAATTTAACTACTTTAAAACTAAAAAACAATAGAAAGTTTTTTAAATGATAAAAATAAACATATATGAACTTATGTTTCGCAGCTAAAAAGATTTAAAAAGGAAATCATCTGGTATTCAATAGGGTCACATGACCACTGTTAACAAAGCATTCGTAAATGTTGTCTTCTCAGTGTAATATTTCTTGGAAATTGAGTGCTTCTGTGGGGAAGAAGTGTCTGTAATACGGACAACGAACTAAAATGTGTAGAATTTATTCCAAGCTCATTTTGGAAAGGTGAAGAAAAAAAAGTTTAAAAAATTACACTTCGTTTTTGCCTCGGTTAACAGAAACCTCGGTTAATCAAAGCTCGGTTAATAGAGGTTCTACAGTAACACAGTTTTAAAATCCTAAGATTGATATTCTTACCATTTTAATAAAAAATAAAAAAAATCTTGCATAGATATTTTTATTCAAACGTTGATACATTCTGTGAATACTTATTCCGAATAATTACTGAATAAATACTTCTTTTTTCTTGTTAACATTATCAGTTTTCTTTTTTCAAATATTTCAAAACTATTTTTGCACATAAAATTTTTGGATTTCTATTTTCAGCTTTTTTTGGTTTTTTACCTAACTATCCCCTGTAGTATGATAGACAGAGATATGGTATGAAGTATAGTATGTGGTACGATAGATATGGTATGAAGATAGTTTCGAAAAGTTAAAACATTTTTAAAAAATCTGTGGTTTTTAAACAAAATTTCACTAAATTGAGGTGGCAACAAAAAGGGTTGTAACTATTTACAAGAGTTAATCTATTGCTTGAAGAAATTTTTTTTTTAATTGAAAGTGTTCGCAGAGGTTTTTATTTTATCTCAGTGTGGCTATAGACTCAAGTATTATTTCGTCTACGATTAACTCGATTCAATTCAGCTTAGGCGGGTTACATGAAAAATCTATTTTAATTGCATTGAATATCCAAATATTGAAAATTTTGTAGAATGCTGGTAAAATTTTTTAAGAGTAATTAACAATAAGAGATGAACTCACCTCGTTTGCAGTGTTGTGGGTGCCAACAATTCTAATAAAAACAACAGCTCTCTGAGGAAAGGTAATGAGTTGCCACGCCCTGCAAAAAAGAGATTATTTTAATAGGAAGGTCTCATTTAAATAGTGGAGATTAACACCATTGTTAAGTTAGGATTTCCTTTTTTTTAAAAATTTATTTTCATGTGTTTAGTTTTGTAATAAATCTACATTTCTTGGAAAAAACTATATAATTAAAGAAAATTTAATTAAGATAAACAAAAACTATAAAGTAATCTGTACAAACAAAAGGTTTAACACTAACTATTTATAGATTTAAAATCACACAAATGTTGTCAAAGGAAAAAACTAAAATTTCTTAACCTTTTCACTACAAACTAATCAAAATTGGTGTGGTAAGTAACTATTGTACGAAAATTTTTTCGTCCAATATAAATCTTGCCAGCATTATAACAAACTAATTGCTGTTATATAGCTGCCAACATGGATAGGAAGTAGATTTTACAGAATATAACTAATTATTTCACACATAGGGATTGTTAGAGTTCACAGTTAAGTTTTACAGTTACGAGTTCTGAATAAAAATGAACTGTTACATTTATTTTATAACAAAAAATGCTTTGAATTGATTTCTATAAATGAGGTTCGCTTCATTATGTATTAGAAATACTTATTTAAAAATACACACGAGAATCACGATGGCCAATAAGTGTTTTTATGGTCTAAGAAAATATCTTAAGTTAAGCTTAATAAAAAGAAAAACAAAAGTGTTACTCTATAAATGTCTTATATGATCAGAGCTTACATACGCATGTGAGACCTGGACAATGACCCGTGGAGATGAAAATATGATAGCTAAATTAGAGAGAAAAATACTGCGAAGCATTTTTGGTGGAATAAGTAAAAACAGTACCTGGTTTAGAAGATCAAACACAGAACTTTACAAAGCATATAAAGAACCTGATGTCATTAAATTTATCAAAATTCAAAGGATTAAATGGGCAGGCCACATTATAAGAATGGAGGATAGTAGGACAAGCAAAAAGGTTTTCAGTGCCAGGCCAAGAGGTACAAGAAAAAGAGGACGGCCAAACCAAAGATATTTAGACTGCCTTGAAAAGGACCAACAAGTTTTAAGGATTATAAACGGGAGAACCTTGGCTAAGGGAAGAATGTCTTGGCATAGGCTTGCTGAGAAGGCCAAGACCCATCCTGAGCTGTCGTGCCAATGAGAAGAGAAGAATACTTATTATAATACTCAAGCAAACAATAAACATTTTATTTCAAAAGGGATTTTTTGTAGGAAACTTTAGGTACTCAATTTTTTTCTCAATTTCAAAAATATATGAAAAACCAGGAGAAACTCCAGTACAGTTGGCAACTATGCTATTACCACCAAACCAGTTCCAATTTTTTTTTCTTCAAGATATACTGTTTTAGTGGATACTGTATGTATTTTGATATGAAAAATTGGACAAGTAACATGAAAATAACACAAATACTTTCTTTGTATACGAAAAAAAAGAGCATCATTGAAGCATATCAATACAACCTCTTTGTCTGTTAAAGTACTAAGAATTTATGGGGAGAGTTATCTACAATGTCAACCTTCGTCTATGTAAAGGTACTCCAACATAGAATCGAGTTAACATGTCTTAGATACTAGTGAATTGGAATTGTATTTTTGTAGTGGTAGACATACTACAAATTCTAAGCAATTTATCTTTTCTTTTACATCTGATTTAACCATTAGCAGAGTTTGTTGATTTAAATCAACTCATTTTATATATATATATATATATATATAGATTTAAAAAGTTAAAAAACAGTGGTTTAAATTATTGATATTTTTATTATATATGTTCTTATAAAAATTTATTTGAAATCATTTCAAAATTTATTTAAATAAATTGCTACATTAAATTTAAAACTTATTATTGCTGCATAAATTAATTTTAGTTAACGAAATTACTTTCTTTCTTGGTATGTGTTAAATTCTAACACAATCGAAATTACATCTTTAAAACTCTTGACTCTTGAGATTGAAAGTACAGATTAAAGTAAACATTTAAGTATTTTTTTCTCATAATATGATTACAGAGTCTTTGACAAATTCAGATTTTCTATCAAGAAATTTTGTGAAAAAAAATTTCAATAAGTACATAGATTTAAAAAAAAAATTTTTTTAGCTTAACTTATTTTGACATAGGATTAAAAATGAATATTTTAACATAAAAATATATAGAATAAATATTTATTTTTTGATGAATGACTACATTCATAAACACAATCTGTTACATTTATTTTGTCCTTTTAAAAATCAAGAGGGAAAAAAAGAATTCACAATTTTAAAATAGATTTTACTGTTTGGTAATGGAAACTTTGTTTTAATAGTTAAAGTATTCTTTAAATTCCTTATTTCATCTAGTCTTTAAATTTCAATCATGTATTTGTTTCAAAATGGTTGCTATTCATTCAAAGCTATGTATTATAATGAAAAATTGTTTTTTGTTGTTAGAGCTTCTAAAATATTCTTATAATATAGTTTTAATTTTAATTTAATATTGATTAAACATTTATAAAGTTTTGTTAGTCATAAATCAAAGTTCTTCCAGTGTATTTGAATTTAAAAAAAATCAGATTTAAATATAAAAAATAATAACCAAAATTTGAAATTCACGTGTCGTAACATGATAAAAAAATAAAAAAAACCAGCATAATTTTAAAAACCACATAAAGAAGGGCTGAAAAAATTCTAAATGATAATAAAAAATTTTAGAAAGAAAAATAATAATAAATAAATAAATAAACATAATACATATGTAAAAAAAAAATTACGCTTTTTTTTAAAAAGAAAAAGGGAGGACATTTAAGCACTTTAAACCTAAAATAAGTTTTTAAGGGTGATTAATTTTTATAATTCAAAGTTAAGATGTAATAAGCACTTTTAAGATGCATATGAATTCCATAGAAAAAGAAAAACTAATTCAAGGAGAAATACACAAAATTTCACGTCCTGGCAGCTAAGAAAACGAAAGTTAAAATAGATGATTAATAAAATCTTTTCTCGATACAGTGATTGGCTCTCTTGCTTTTCAAGAGATTCATTTGAAAGTGGAAGTTTGCCATTTTTCATCACATATTCAATCTTCCACACATCCCACAAATTTGGGCGAGTACTTCTTTGCTAGAACAGATTGACCGTACAATCACAAGCTAAATGAGGGAAATGTGAAATCTTTATTTTTATTGAAATGGGGAAAATCTTGTGAAACACAAATGAAAAAAAAAAGTTATATTATTGCCTAAGCCTCAAAAATAGTTATTTTTTAAAATAGTGATATTAAGTGAGAAAAGTGACTCACACCGAGCGCTGAAGTAGTGATATGTCCCCCTTTAAAATTTCAATATTTTTTATTTATCTATTATTATTTATTTACTTATCTTTTTTTTTCATTTTGCAGTATTTTTCCCTGACTTGAAATTTGTCAATAAACTGTTTGCATTAATCACCGTTTTTTGTGTGTTTTTATGTGATAAAAGTGTCATATCTTTTAATTGCATACATTTCTAACCATAGTAGAAAATCTTTATAACACAAACCATGGTATGTGAGGCTTTGCTTTGAATAGATTATTTCACTTATGAACATGAAAATATATATATCTTTTACAGATTATTAATAGTATAATTAATAGAATATTAATAGTTTGAAATAATATTTAAATAAAAATTTTAAAGCACTAAAGCATGCTATTAAGTATTTATTATTTACAGAAAAAAAAATTTAAGTTATCCAAAAAATGTATTAATTTTCTTTGCTTTAGAGATTGTAAAGTAGATGTGGTTTTATAGAATTGCGTTATCTTCTACTGTAAATGAAAGCCTCAAATAATATAGAAGAGTAACACACAATCATAAAATCTTGAAACGAATGAAAAATGAATGATTACCTGCATGCTTCATTCCTTTTGTCTATGACCATGTGCCAATTCTGTTGGTCAGTGGACACTTCAATATAATAACTGTAACTTCGATCATCACAATCCCACAACAACATCCTACAACATAAGAAACAATGACAACTTTAGTGTTCTTTTGAGTCATGAAGTTTAACAAGGGATGAATAAACTTCTAAGCAAATTACACAATTAAAAAATAAATGATGATTTTCAATATGAGTTCTACATGGAGGAAAATGTTTAAATGACTTTCAGTACATATTCTGGAATAAAAGTTTTTATGCTTGTGGTGTAAAACTTGTTCATAAGCTTTTCTTTTATTTCAGGCTTAAAATCTTTCAGTACTGAGGACTCCTGAATGCAGCTTTAATCTTTTTACAATGGATGACTATTATTTATGATATGAAAAATGATTGTAGCATTCTCACATATAAATTTAGTTCTCAAAAGAAAAGCTTTTAGTCAATATTGACAATTATTTTCTAGTTCTCTAATTTTTAATTTTAAAAAGTTTCCCAAATTTAGTGTCAAAAGATACAATTTGCAAAACTACTAGGAAATGATATAAACAGGGTGTTCTATTTCAAAAGAGTGGAGTTGATTTATGTCCTGACGACAGGAAAAGCACAGTTTGATTGATGGTTAATTAATGGAGGATACAAACATATATTAATTAATTAAACTTTACTCAGTACTGTCATTACGCATAAGAGCCCTTAAGAATCTTATTTTTTTATAAATTGCACTTTTTTTTAAAAACAGCGCAAACATTGAATTATATTTTCTTTAAATAAATATATTCTCGCGTAAAAAGTGTGATTTTTCCCCCCTCTACAAATAGAGATTGATTATCATGCAAACACCAATAATTTGAGTAATTTATCACCAGGAAAATTTAAAAAGTCGACCGAAATCTATTTTTCTACGTTAAAATTAAGTTTTTACGTACTCAACTGATTTTTCTAAATACGCTTGACCACCACCAACACCGCTTAGTATTTATAATTAGTTAAATAAAGTAATAATTGAAAGAGTTTAGAATTACAGAGCACTACCAGATAGTAATTTTTAAATTGGTTATGTCTGATGTGCATTGAAAGATGTTTTAATAACCAACTGTAATAATGTTACGAAATAATTCGTAACTTTTGAATTTTTTTTATTTGTTATACCCTTATGTTCTTTTAATTTAATTATTTGAATTAGCTTCTTGGCTCATAAATTAATAAAAAAGTAAAATACGCAATTAACTTGATTTGAATTAAACCCCCCAGGATAAAATTTAGTTCCCTGAAATTTTGAATCAGTATAAAATAAATTAATTTATTTTTCTTTCATTAAAAATAATATCTTAAAAATTGAAAATTAATAGAGCACAATCTATATTGAAAAAGCAAAATTATAGTAATAATTTAATATAAAAATAAATATGAAATGAAGCAAACTTTAGAGTTCAGAGAAAACAGTGGCGATTGTCAGCAATTTCCTAATTGCAATTTTTTATCGTAAGTCGCCTTGTCGCAACTGTCAATTTTACCATTTAATTTTCCCTGCCCTCTCGCATAAATCAATGATCAAATCAAGGGAATTAGAAGACCTTCCACTTAAAAACATTGGGTACTTCACAGTTTTTAATATGCTTTCAGAGAAAACTGGGTCATATACACCACGTGCAGACATTGAGAAACACACATTCATAAAAAAATTTTTTGTTGCAAGAGACTTTAGCAGATATTTTCACGTTGCTGATTCAATTCAGCATTCTTTATCTCTCCCCAAGCTACAGTTTCTTTTAAAAGATGTTTTATTTCTTGTTAAAATATACAAGTTTAAAAACATTATATACAACAGGGGGTCACATAAATGTTGTGACATATTTTCAGCACAGGTTATAATAACTAAAAGCCCTAGCTGGGCACAATGACATTTCCAAGCAGGGTTCCTATGTAATTTAAATTCTGATGATGTTCTTTAACTCCCCATAAAGTTTATAATAACATTTATGCAACCCCTAGATATATATGAATTTTTTAAACTTTTACATTTTAACCAAAAACTCTGCAGCTTTAGGAGCATATCTAATTTTAAATCTGGAATCTCCACACCTGAATTAGCTTTACGGACTTTCCTACAAAACGAACATATTTTTAACTCCCCATGAATAAACCATTATGTACCTTCTCTGCAAAGCGGACTCACTTATGCCCCTGAAACGTTATTTTCTATCTATATAATCAGGCTTTTTCATAAATTCTTTTTCTATTAAAAAATAAAACCTATTTTTTAGGGATTAAATAAATATCATTGTAAATAGTTATTGCGGATTATTAAATTATTGCAATTACTCTAAAACCAATTTATGGAATTAAACTTCGCTATTATTGTATCCCTCTGGTAAGAGGATAATTCTTTCGGTCAGAAGAGTTTCCGTTTAATCGCTGCATTTGTATGTATGCCCCCAGAGTGTTATCTACTCTAATTAACATTTGTACCAAGTTTGATCTTATTTGATCGTACCTAGGATCACCTGTTAAATTTTTTTTTACATTATTCCCAAGGTACCTCACAAAGGGCATTAAACTACGTTTTTGATAACTAAATACTTTACAAATTCAATTATTTGTTGAAAGAGTAAAAACTTCAAATCTTTAAACACTTTCTTCACCCAAATAATATGTTGGGTTTCTAAAATTACATTCCTTGAAATAGTCATTCAATTCATTAAAAACAAAACTCATTAAATCTTGGCTGAGCCATACATGATTTAAAATTACATTCATTGAAATAGATTCATTAAAAACAAACCTCATTGAATCTAAGATGTATGGCTGAACCATACATCATCTAAAATTACATTCATTAAAAACAAACCTCATAGAATCTAAGATGTATGGCTGAGCCAGCTGAACAACAATAGCACCACTTCCCAGTTGGTGGCATGTGTAACCAGAGTCCCAATCATAATTTTCTGTATCACCGTTTATGAGTGCATTCCTGCTACGACTCACACCTTCAATTACCCAAGCACTTGCCGACACAGTAGCCACATTGTGAGTAGGATCTACAGGAATACAAAATATATATACATATGTTGCACAAATATATACATATACAGTCGAACCTGTTTATCTCGAATGTCACGGGAAAGGCGAAAAATTCGAGATAGAGAGGTTTCGAGTTATACAGGTGCTATAAAGAAATTAAACTTAATTAAGAAATTCTATTTAAAGTGCTTTGTTTTTAGTAGAAAAATATAGACATTTCTTTAAATTAATTATACCACATACATCTATTTACATAACAGTTTTTTAACATACATTTAACACTGAAAATAATAAATAAGATTTTTGACTGATAACCTTATTTGTTTCAACTATTCTTTTGAGGTTAGAAAGATTTCTAATTCCTCATGAATCATTTTCTATAGTTCACTTTAAAACTCTTAATTATCCTTTGATCCATTGGTTGCAATTTTGAGGTGAAAATGAATTTCTATTCTTATCTATGTTGAAAAGCTCTACTCATTAACCCCTCACTTACTGCCAGTATATTCCTTTCTAGTTAAGGAAGAATCCCAAGAAACACCCCCAACCTGTTCATCCTTACTTCCTGTGGATTCACGAAATTCATCTCTGTCTAAGAGTTCTGCTGATAAGGAAAGTTTTGACATTTGTGCTCTATCATTAGAAATTCGAGAAATGGAGGTTCCGAAAAAAAAATCGACATAAACATGGAAAATACATTTATTTTAGACAGTAAATGTAGGGAATTTTAAAAATTTCAAGATATAGAGGTTTTCGAGATAAAGAGGTTCGAGATAAAAAGGTTCAACTGTATAAGAAAAAAAAATGCATTCATAATAACAAGTTGAAATGAAAATTCCTGCAAATACTTTTAATCTGATAAAATATTGATGTATGTCTGAGTAGTTGAGAAGTGAAAGTTATTGACCTGACAAAGCAGAGGTTCTGCCCTTCCAGATGGAAGAAAATGTATATTTTGTTTAAGCCTTTATTTATTATTTGAATGTTTTCCAGAAACTTATAGAGACTTCCATTACCTCATTTCCTGTTCTTTATTTATTTGCACATAAATTTATGCGCTTCATGAGGAAATACAGTTACCTTGTTCTATGTATATCAGATGTTTTTAATAAATCAGTGCAATTAATCATCTGGAAACTATTTCTATGTGACATTTGGTGGAGGTTACTAAGCAATAGTGCACCCCACAAGAGAAAATAATCATAGGCTTATTAAGGGATACACAATGTGGTCTTATAGGTTACAATGTATGTACACACATATAATAGTGTATATATATATATATATATATAAGTACTCGAAGCAGATCTTAAGAGTCGCCGCTTAAGAGGTTTGGGTCCAAACACCTGTCACTACTCTGATTGTCTGTCACATCGGTTATCCATCTTTTTTTTTTCCCTGTAAACCAACCAAAATCCTGGAGCATGGTTATAACAATATGATCGTGTCGCCAAATATCAGAATTGGTACGACGGAATGTGCCTCCCAAATGCCTATTTCTTTCTTAGCGGAAGGGCCGAGCTCAGGTTTGAGAATAATGGAAATCTATTAACCTCTTGGACAACCTTTAGAACTAAATTAGAAGAAACATTTTCTGACATCTTCCAGTCAGTACACTGTGCTGCAAAAGAATGAAAGACCAGAGCTCAATAACAGGAAGAAACCAGCCTTTCACATTGTTTGTTGTTACTTATTCCACTTGGCCCAGAACAAGGCTAGTCCAAGTCCAGAAGACCGTTCACCGACAGAAAATCATATACCATCGCCGAAACCTCCAAGATAAAATTCTTCTCTAGTCCCATACAGGACAGCAAATGATCAGATGTAGCCTGGTGCACATTACATTTTAGGCATACAGGGAAAGTCTTTTGACCCTGAACAAATGTTAGTAAACTGATTAGTCTTGTGATAGCTGTCTGCAGTTTCCTATCACCTTTTATCTCCAGGGCAGCCCCAGGACTTATTTGGACCAGCCTTTCATACATACAAGCAGTAGTGGGATCATGCCATAGTGTCAACCCTAGCATGAGTGAAACAGATAAGGCTTCTCGTCTTATAAAGGGCATTGAGGAAAATATCTATCAAGTTCTACTTATAAAAGAAGTAACAGCGGCTGCCGCTTTCACCGAATGCTGTCAACCTGCGGATCCATGGCAGCAATGTGCTAATTGAAGGAAGTTTGAAAGACTGCCAAATGCTGTACCCGTTGGGACACTCAGAGACAATTTTGACCAATAGCACCAATGATCAAAGCAAACTTAAACAGAAACAAAGATTTCCATAGTTTTAATTCAACCATACCGGTTTCCTACTCAGAGGCACTACCTCGTCAGCCATCTAGAATTCCTGTTGCTTCTTCTAAAAAGCAAACTCATGAGCTGCGCCGTCCTCAATTGCAAAATTGATACATGGAAAACAGAGAATAAGAGGCCAGTGTGTTATCACTGCGGTCCTCCAGATCATGTGTATCAACACTGTCGAGAAAGACAGACATTTCAAAACTATAACTCACGACAAAGAGAGACAATCATTTCAGACATGCATGCTGTCTATAATGGCACCCATTACCACCTACTGAAAATGCTATGAAAAATAGTTTAACAGTCATCTCGCAAGAAGAATAACTGCAATGAAAAGGAATAGAGGCCAAGAAAGTCTTCACACTTTAAAGTGATAGATGGCATACTTTTTAAGTGGAATTATGATTCTGGGGGACAATTCCCTTTCAATTACGCCAATAAATTCTTCAACATTTTCATGATGCACCAACAGTAGGTCATCTGGGATTTGCTAAAATGCAAATAAGGAAAAGATTCTACTGGTTAAGAGTGTTAGATGATCTCATTCTAAAGAATGCCACAAAGAAGTCAATACCCACCTTTTCACAGAATAGGAATCTATCTACTAGGATGCTTTCCTTCTGTGTTTCTCTCGAACGTGGTAGAATTATTGAAACTCTGCAACGTTGATCTTTGTACTACAATAGCCTACCATCCTCTAACACAGTGTTTCCCAAAGTGTGGTATGCATACCCCCAGGGGTACGGGAACAGTTTAGCGGGGGTACGCACTCTTGCACGAAATATCTTGCAACAAACGAAAATTTCAAAAAATTTGATTGAAAAACAAAGCTAGCCATGAAAATTTACGATTACGTATTTTTCCATGGGCTATTTTTTGCAGAGTTAACAGTTAATAATTAGTGGTGTCAACTGCCAGTTGTGATTTTTAACTTTCCTGCAATTTTTTATAGTAAAAAATACAGTAATTTTTTTATGAGTGGTACACAGCATTACGAAAAGTTTAGAAAGGGTACACAAAAGTCATAAGTTTGGGAAACACTGCTCTAACAAATGGTCAAATGGAAAAATTTAACAGTATGTTGTCTGATATGTTATCGTTTAGTAAAAAGAGTAGGATACTATTTACCTTTTGCCACCTTTACCTATAAACAGCCAAACAAGAAATTTCCAGTATATGCTATGCATATCTGTGCATGCATAAACACACAAAGACAATGCATACATACATATTGTTTATAATAATACTCCTTCAAAGGTCTAATTTAAAACTACCAGGGTTTGAAAAAACCTGGGGAGTTTTGAAAAAGGTTTTATTGAAAAAACCCTGAGGAAATTGGGTTTTATTTGAAAAAACTCGAGGAAAATTAGGTTTTTTCATTTAGTGCTCATAAACTTAGGAGATGCTTCTTTTTCAACCAAATTTTAAAAAACCAATTTGTGCAAAAACCCAAGTGGGTTTTTTCAAGGCGGGTTTTTCAAAGTGGGCCTACTTGGCGAACCCTGAAAAATACCCAATGAGGTCATAACAATATGAAGAACAAATAAAATAATAAGGGGATGATACTCACAAATCAGATCTTTTTCCAGCCTGAAAAACCTGTTTGTATACATGCACTCAAATGACACAACGTGGAAAACCCTGTTGACGGTATTATGTGTACCAACAATTCGAATATATCTGTTAAAAAAAAAGAATTTTTAAAAAGTTGAAGAAATTTTTGAACCTACGAATTCTAGGCGGGCTATTATGTTTCAGCATTCTTTTTATAAAGTCTAAAATTATTAAAATATTACAATATGATTTAAAAGTCAAACTATTGAGCAAAATAAAACATAATATTTTAAGTAACATTTACTACATTTTATCAAACTAAAAAAATAATTGAAAAATAATTACTGTTGAATAAAAAAATATTTACTGTTGAAGTTTTCTTAGTGTGTGATGACCAAATGTGGAATAATGTAGCACATCAACTGCTTATTGTATAATTATGATTAAAAATAACCTTTTCAATTACAACAGCTAAAGGCATGCGTGTGGTTAAAGAGCAAAAAGTCTGGAAATGCTAACCAACTCAAATCATGAAGATAAAAAAAGGATGTGAAACCATTTTGCACAAAAACATAATCAAATTATTTACATACTTGTTTAAAGGATTTTTTTTTACTACACGTGTACATGGATAGTCCAACAAACTGTTAAGATTTATAAATAAATCCCGATTAAAGATAAAACAAAATAATGTAGAAATATTAAGTAAAAATAAAGAATTGATAAACTAAAATTTTCTTCTAATGTTAAGAAAGTCAGAAATTCCGCATCTAAATGTGAAGTAATGTAACATATCAACTGTTTATTGTATAATTATGATTAAAAATAAATTTTTCAATTACGACAACACACAAAGGCATGCGCGTGGAAAAAGAGCAAAAAGTCTGAAAATGCTAACCAACTTAAATCATGAAGATAAAAAAAGAATGTGAAACCATTTTGCAAAAAAACATAATCAAATTATTTACATACTTGTTTAAAGTTTTTTTAAATTTTTATTTTTTACTACACGTACGTGTACATGGATAGTCCAACAAACTGTTAAGATTTATAAATAAATCATGATTAAAGATAATAAAATAACAAACTAAAACTACAAAATAATGTAGAAATATTAAGAAAAAATAAAGAATAAACAAGGCATTCCTTTTTTTCTCTCAGTATTTCCAACTAAAATTTTCTTCCAATGCTAAGAAAGTCAGAAATTCTGTCAAAACTAGAAAGAATCTTATAGATGTAAATGGAACCCTGGCATACGGACAGCTCAAGATAGCAGTCTCCGTGAGGGTTTTACATGTCTCCGCTATAATCCCAAGACAAAAATAAACATGATTTTGCCTTATATTATTATAACGAGAGATCAATAGTGATTTTATCTGTAATATGGAGAAATGACTCATATTGGCCAATCTCAAATCTTCAACTACTAGAGATATCTGAAGTATCTGTATGCAAAGATGAATGGTAATTATAGCATAAAACTTTTGAGAATAGTGCTATAGTGTGGAAAAACATAAATGAATGACATTTAAAATAAAAATGGATAATTAGTGTTTTAATAGATTAAATTAGTGATTTTTTACTATCTGAGCAATCAATTCAGTGATAACTAACTCCAATAATATGCCTTTTACACTTGTATGCATTTAGTGCAATCTGTTTTTTTCAAGAAGAAAAAAGTTATCTTTAAAAGGTAGAAAATTAAGCACTTTTTACAAACCCCGAATAAAAAACAGCACCATTAAGGGTTTTTAAAAAACCTAAATCAAAAATAAGCACCTTTAAGTACTTTTTAAAAACGCTATGCACCATGATAAATTATCTAAAATAATTGTATACTAAATTAAAAACAATTTTATGGTGTTTTTTTTTTTAAAAAGTGAAAAATCTGAAGTTTTAAAAAATTATTGAAGAGGCACGCGCCCTCCTGGGTTACCCCAGACAGCGTCTATGGTGACAGTTATTTTGAGTTTCAGTAAAGCAGATCTAAATTAAAACTCGTTCTAAAAATAACACAGAAAGAAATAATACTTACCTAACTACACGAGGTTTGAAGTAGAGTTGCTGCCACGAACGACACAGATATTTTGTATGGTTTACAACTTTTACCCAGTCTTTCTGATCTACAGACACCTCTACGTAGTAAGAGTATGACCTTCCATTGGAAAAAAGAACAAATCAAATTATTAAGCACAGATTTATTTCTTCCACAGAGTAAGAAATATTAAAACAGTTTTGGTTAAAATCTGTTTAATTTACAGGGTGAGTAGCCAAATCTTTCAACAAAAAATAAGCACCTTTTAAGCACTCAAAAATATTTTCAAGCANCAAAATAATTTTCCAAGACTTTTCATCTAGTTTCTGACAAAGAACTCTTTTCTTGATTATATTAGCCATTATAAAATGATCCAGAGATTTTTTTGATTCAATATAAGAGGGTGGAAAATGAAGTCTGAAATAGAAAGTATCTTGCAAAATGCAGCAGAGTTGCACATAAGAGTGCAATAATCTCACCGAACCCAGCTCAGTATATATGCACAAATGGACACGCAAGTATTTCATCAAACATGTAAAATGATTGGCACTTTCATACGCTATGGACTGACAGTAAATAGGTCGTGGTTGAATGAATTGTGAAATCATTGAATAGAACAATGTGAAAAGCACGCTTTTGCATAATATGTAGCAAAGATCAACATGGAAAAGAAAAAATATCATTTTCGAAAAGGGAAAATTGAGCACTTTTTAAAAACATCCCATGAAAAAACACTTTTAAGGGCTTTTAAATAATAAAAATCGAAAATAAGCCCCTTTAAGCACTTTTGAAAGGTGCTTATTTTTATCATTAATTTAAACAAGAGAAAAATGAAAATCCAATTTATTATATTTCTTAAGAAATTGAACTGACCGCAATTTGACATTTTATGTACACAAGTATTGTAAAAGACTAAATTTTAGAATTACTGCAAAAATAACAAAATCTAATTTTATGAATACTTCTAAATTAAATACTAAGTATTAAATTACAAATGATTTGTAGAATGAAACACTATTAAGAAACTCTTTTAAGTGATGTGAAAAGAATTCCCTGCACACAGAGGTGAATTATATTGCAAAAGAGGTGAACTATATTGCACAGGAGGTGAACTATATTGCACATGAGGTGAACTATATTGCACAGGAGGTGAACTATATTGCACAGGAGATGAACTATATTAGGATGTTAGTTTTAGTTAAGTTAACATTTATATATTTTTTTTATTCTGATAAACTATCAAATTCAATAGCAATTTATTTGAAGAAACTTTTCAAAGAGAATCTTCATTGCACACACATGCATGCATATATATATATATATATATATGTGTGTGTGTGTAGAGGATGAGAAAAGAACTCTATCCTTCATCTCCTCCACTGCCGCCATGATTCCAGCGTCACAACTTCCTAGCCTCGCCATCATCACCACTTTCCCACACCACCGCCTCTCCTTTTTTTAACTCAGAGACTCACTCTTCATTTTGCTGCAGAACAATCAACTGCAATAGCCCAGACGGGGCTGACGGCCCATTTTCTTGTTAAAATCATCGGGGCAGATGGCCCACATTTTTCAACATAATATTTTCCAAAAACATTTCATATTTCCCTTATTTCATCATACATGTAAAAATTCAGTTTGTTATTAAATGTTTCCATCATCGAAAAAAACTGTTGTTCCTCTCCAAAACACCACATATATATATGTAATACAAAAATTATAAATACTTTTGTATTAATAACAACATTAAAATTCTCTCGTTTTCATAAAATGTCTTTGGTAAAGAATAGGTGTAGAAATTCTATTTTGGGACTTCAAGGCTGAAAACATACCGTTGAATTATAATTAGGTTTATATTTCAAAGGAGGAGTTATTTTTAGAATCTTGTCCCTCTTTCACTTCCATATTAGGAAGCATTAAATGATTATCGATGATGCGTAGAGTTACAATGGTATGTACGACTTGAGCCTGTTTACATCATTCTCTGTTTGTATTTAATGCAGGAGCGATTGTTTTTTATGCGTCTCTTGCTGATTAACGTGTTCCATAAAAGATTTGCCGGAACCATCCGGAGTTTTGTCCACTCTCCCTCCCTTGTGGAGTGTGGATGTGAACTGTTATAACCACCAACCTACCTTTAAATAAACCTTTTGAGAACTTATTATGGTTTACGACTGAATTATTAAAGATGAATACAACAATGATAACAGGGATGTAGCCCCGTTATTCTTTATATATATATACATATATATATATATATACACACACACACAAATATATATATATACATATATATATATATACATCTATGTNATCATTAGTGTATTACCTCATCGTTTTTTCTTATTTTTAAGATTATTTCCAATTTTTTTTTTTGTTGAGTTTAACACTAAAAAAACGGCTTTTTGTAGCGATTCAGAAAACCGGAAAAATCAGTTATCCGGAATAGCGATAGTCCCGATCGTTCCGGATAATCGGTTCTCTACTGTATATATATATATACAGTACAAGAAGGAAGTACCTCTGATCTCTGTCCCAAAGTAGCATCTTCATGTGATTGATGATGCACTGCCTTCCGAGCATCACCAGGATACCCTGACCGTTATTGTCATCTATGGGGTGCCTCGTGAAACCTCTCTCCATGTCGTACGTGTGGACGTCACCATCCAAGAGGGCACTCCTCAGCTCACCCTGCAACACCTGGGCACCATGCTTCGGAGAGGCTACATTCTCTTCAGGCACTTCAAGGGAAAAAAACAAACACTTTATTTGAAAACAACAGTAGATCCAAACTAGTAAATACAATATAACACAGAAATATATACAATTAGCGTTTATGGTATTCAAATCACAGTAATTTTAAGGTGTACATAATACTTAATTCCATGTGGATATATAATACAGAACGGCCTGGAAAATACGAACTTCTAAAATCAGGAAATCTCTAAAACTCTCTCGGACTCTTACGTCCAGTTCGACAGAAAAAAATTTTCAAAACAAAACAAAACAAAAAAACAAATAAATAATAATAGATTAAAATAAAAATGTAAGAGTAAGAGTTCAAAACCACAACTCTACTCGAACAATGAAGCAGTAGATGAAGAGGTAGGGGTGGGGAGTGAATGAAAGCTCATAGCTGATAAGGAAACTCCAGTCATTCTTATCAGTTGCATGTAGATAACAAAGAATATAGAGGGGATTCCCCTCTATATTCTTCCATAGATAAGGCCAGAAGGAGGAGGAATTCTTCTACCACCTTGTTTTTCTCCCTTGTGAAGAAAGAATGGTTCTTTCTTAACCTTGAAGTGTAGAAGGTGGGGACAAGTTCTTTCCTCCCCCAACAAAAAAAGGATTAGTATCAGCTGGTGCAGTCTAGTTCAGAAGCCTGTTTCAGTTATTAGTTGAAATTCAGCTCGCATTTTAAGCCTATATTTTAAGTTTTAATTGGTAATATTATGTTATCTAAACGATTGATCATGGGGAAAATGCCGAAAGTTTGATTTTTAATGTCTCATATTTATTATTTGAAGTGTATATTTATGTTAAGTTGTTGAAATTGACGTCGGAGGTCTACACACGCGAATTTAATCGCGAAATCGGCCTAGTGAATTCGAAACTTCGATAATTCTATCAATTTAAGTAAGGTTTCTAAAATTTGAAATCCGGACCTTCCAACCCCCCAGCAGTCCAGATTTTCGAGGTTGCACTGTATAATTATTTTAAACCATCAAAAGTTAAAATATTTTTTTGCAGCCCTCTTTTGAAAAAAGGTTGCTCACGCTTTATCTTAGAGTAAAATAAGCACTATAAAAATGTTAATACCAATTTAACACTAGAAAGACTGAAACTTAGAATATTGTCCAAAAGCAGTCAAAATGACTGCATTGTTAAAGAATATAATAATGTTTAAGGAAATTTGTTTAATTAATTTTTAATATTTTGTATATTATTTACAACTATATAAGTTATTAGTAAATATTAACAATAAAAAAAGTTTACTTCACTTGGAAAGAAAATATTAATTTATGCATAATTATTTGTAAATTTTTTTTGCAAATGGAAAAGCAGTCAAAATGAGTAACTTTAGGCAGCCTAGTATTAAAGTTGTTTCTATCTAATACATCTAGGTAGGTATACATGGATTGAAAAGACGCAGTTTAAAAAAAAGGCTTCAGAAAGAATTAGGACAACAGGGCACATAGCCAAATCTTTCAACAAAAAATAAGCACCTTTTAAGCACTCTTAAATATGTGCAAGCACCATATACATTAGCAAAATGCAAAATAATTTTTAGAGTCTTTACACTATCAGGATAAATTTTTCATAAGAAACTCTTTTCTTGATTATATTAGCCATTAAAAAATGATCAAGAGATTTTACTGTTCGATTTCAGAGGGTCGAAAATGAAGCTTGAAATAGAGAATATATTGCAAAATGCAGAAGCGTTTCACATGAGAGTGCAATAATCTCACCGAAACCAGCTCACACGTGGACTCACAAGTATTTCATTAAACTTGCAAAATAATTGGAGCTTTCATACACTACGGACCGAGGGTAAGCCGAATTTGATTGTTGACGAATGAATTGTGAAATTGTTGTATAGAACAATGTAAGAACCACGCTTTTGCATGATACGTGGCAAAAATTGACACGGTAAAGAAACAAATCTTATTTTCGATAAGGGAACATTCAGCCCCTTTTAAAAACACCCTGTGAAGAAAGCAGCTTTAAAGGCTTTTAAAAAACGAAAATCAAAAATAAGCACCTTTAAGCACTCTTTAAAAACGTTACGCACAATGGACAATTAAATAAAATTAAAGAGCATACATAAATTAACCACATAGAATACTGATGTAATTTACATCCTTGTGAATCAGATAAGAAAAGTTAAACAATTTACAATACCATTCAACAGGGACCTCAAAGTTTATTTAACAAGAGTAGCAGGTATGGAACAAAATTAATTGTTGCCACAGATTGACTAAACATAAAAAATGGTGATTTGAAAATTGCTTGCCACTTCCTTCCATATCAGGGGTCTGTCCAAAGCAAATTTACTGCCGTTAAACGGTACTTTCACAAAATCAACTTTAGGGAAAATGGTACTTTCACAAATTTAATTTTAGGAAAAACGGTACTTTCACAAATTCAATTTTAAGAAAAACGGTACTTTTACAAATTCAATTTTAGGAAAAACTGTAGTTTAACACATTTTCAAAAAAAATTTAAATATTATTGAAAATATTTTCCTATATTTTTGTGTTGATTTTTTAATATAAATTTTAAATTTCACAAATTATGTCTAAATTGTCACAAAATAGGTACCTCTCAAAAAAACCTAGACAGACCCCTGCACATGGATTTTATAATTATTACCATTCTTCAAATAAATATAGAATTATTATGAATACATTATAACATTATGAAAATTACATTATTTCACATTTTTTTTAATAATTACTTTTAGAAATGGACGTATTTATTTTACCATATCTTGACAAATATGGTAAAATAAATACGTCCACTAATACGTTAATAAATACGTCCAATAATACGTTACTTGATGATTCAAAGTAAAAGTCTTGCATCATTAATAAAGTGATTCTTTTAAATTGTTTAAAATTTTCAATAAAGTGGCTACATGTTTTAAAAAGTGACCACAGTAAAAAAATGCAGTGTAGCAAAACTTCCTAATTTTGTCCCATACATTTACATTCCGTGGCAAGAAAAGGATGTAGTGCATCTACCACTACAAATATATAATTCTAATTCACTAGTGTATAAGACATGTTAACTCGATTCTAAGGAGAGGTACCTTTTCATAGATGAAGGTTGACATTGTCGATAACAACTCTCCCCACATTGGTGACCCGGACGTGATGTGAACACGCCTACTTTGACAGAAACTCTCACTTCGATTTGAACATGGCTACTTTGACCACATTGAACAGTTGACTTGCTACTTGCGACATTGTCCTCCTCAAGCTTTTTCTTCTCAGTCTCGATCACACACAACTCATACACTCGACTGCTAAAGGCAATACAGGAGCCACCGTGAACTTAATACAGCTCTCACAATCAGTACTTTAAAAGTACGGTGATCTTAATACAGCTCTCCCGGCTTCTCACAAAGCAGCAATGAATCGACAAGTGGTATCCATTCATCAAATTCTATCACATATATAATTTTGGTGGGGGAGTACTGTAGTGTATCTACCACTACAAAAATATAATTCTAATTCATTAGTATATTAGACACGATTCCATGGAGAGGTACCTTTTCATAGATTAAGGTTGACATTGTCGATAACCACAAGGAAATCTCTAACAAAACACCAGCAATAAACAAAGAAAGACATACTCAAATATCCTCGATACTTCAAATCCGTGTCGCGGCTCTCTGTCCTGGCTTTGATGGCATCCAAGATGGTGTCCGGGCTGATCAAACCCGTGGGTCGGACAACGTTCAGGAGTTCTGGCAGAGCCATGAGAGGCAACCTGACTGCGGACAGAATTTCCCTGGCATCGACATCGGGGTTTTGGGTGGCCCACTCGCAGACAGCCCTGAATATATCCACTTCTGATGCACAGAAAGAATCTCTGCTGATCATTTCTTTCAAAGCAGACTGAAAAAGAAAAACAATTTTTATTTTTAATAGTACAAAGCAATCACTTCAACAGAGAAATTAGTAGGTAATCGTCATAATAGGGCAAAATTATGAGCTACTAGATAGATGTACAGGGTCGCCACAGAAGAAAAATGAACAAAATAGTTACTTTTAGTAGCCTAAAGCATGAAAATAGTAGCCAAAAGCTAGGAAAATAGTAGCCAAAAGCTAGGAAAATAGTTGCCAAAATAAAAACAAATTTATCAAAAATATGACTAAAATTTTGTTAATGACTTAATTGTCATATACCATGATCCATTCAGTCAAGTTGATGGCCAATATGATAATTTTTAAATAAAGGTTAGTGTTCTAGCGCCAAATTTTCATTAAAAAAAAATTAGTATATTTGCAGAAAATTAAATACTTTTAAATGCTAGAATTAACTCAGAAAAATAATTTTTTGTTAAAAAAAACATACTCTTTCGAAAACAATTTTCCTTTTATCAATAATTGATTTAACAAATATATATATACATAAATTGAAAAGTGATTACTAAAATTCGAAATTCACGCATCATAATATCATATTAAAAATTAGGTTCTTTAAAATCATGCAGAATTTTGAGCGATAACTGTTGAAAAGGCGATTAAGAAACAAAATAGATTCACAATGAAATCTGCGCAAATTGAGAGCATTAAAAAGTGATGACTCATATTTGCAACACAAATTTTTTTTTATTTTTTAAGAAAAAGAATTAATTGTGTTCAGAAGCTACCAAGGGCCGCAGGTTGTCAACCCAGTATATGTTTTTTAAAAAAAAAACATCACTAGAAGCACAGAAAACTCTTCTTTTCTAGAAAATAGTTGCTTATTTAGACTTTTCAGGAAAAAAAAGTTGCCATAGTTGCCTCAGGTCGAAAATAATTGCAATTTAGTCTCCCGTGGCAACCCTGCAAGTACTACTTTGGTCTGAGGAACCAATTAAAAACGAAATTCCTCTCCACTGGTACAAAAGTAAATCTATATAAAACCTTCATCAGACCAATTATTCTATATGGTAGCGAGACCTGGGTAATTAATAAAATAGAGGAAAATAGATTACTCATTTTTGAAAGAAAGATCCATTGGTCAATTTTTGGAGCAGTTAAGGAAAATAATATTTAGAGAAGTTTACATAATCATGAGATATACAATAAATACAGATTACCTAATATTTTGAGGGTTATTAAGGTCTACAGGTTTAGATGGCCAGGGCACGTTTTTTGGTGTGAAGAGTTGGACCTCGTTAAAAAACTTACTTTTTCGAAAATTGAAGGAAGTAGAAGAAGAAGGAGACCAGCTACAAGATGGTTGGACAGTGTTGAGAAGGATTGTTGGGAGTAAACAGGTGGAAAAATCTAGCTCAAAGTCGCCCTGCCTGGAGGCAGCTAATTGCGAAAGCCTTGGCCTGCACTAGGCGCTGTAGTGCTGACGAAGAAGAAGAATCTCCATAATAGGGCAAAATTATGAGCTACTGGCTAGATGTAGCATTTATAACAGGGCCACTTTTTCAAAAAAGATTTAAATACTGTTGACATTCAATTCTTTCGAAATATTTCTCAAAGTATGTTAAAGAATACAAGGCTTCTTTTAAAAAATTTTTTCTTCAAATAAGCATTAAATAAATACATTTTAGTAACATCATAAAATATTCATAATTCCATAGCTATTAAAAAAATAATAAAGTGCAACTGAGGTGCATTTTTGTTAGAAAAAGTGGCGATCGGGTCCATTTCTTACATTTACTTGCCTCGAGGCCGGTAGCAACCATTAATTTTACCAATACCATACAGTCTGAAAAATTCAGAAATTTAGTATTAAACAGTGAAGCTGCTAGATTTTGGAAAGTACGAGGTCTTTGGGATCTAGAAATTCAATAATTTTTTTCTTCAGGAAACAAAGTCTTTATTAAAAATAATATATCCACTAAATGCCTATTTTAAAGATACAAATGAAACGAAAAAATTCAATAAGGAATTAATTTAATAATAATTCCAGATCAATTATCTTTGAAAACTTAAAATTCAGATGATCTCAACTGAATATGAGTCTTCTAGAGATTCACAATAGTAATTGGATAATAAAAAATATAGCATAAATGAAAACAAAGGGGAAGCCATTGTAATGAAACCTGTGAAAATAGACCACTTGAGTAGTTAACTTAAACCGTTGGTCTGTTTAGAAGAAATTTGAGTCCGTTCCTCACAAAATATCTTTTCATAAAAACGGATCCTTCACAAAATATTTTAACTTAAAAAGGACCCTTCACAAAATATTTTAACTTAAAAAGGACAATTCACAAAATGATTTTTTTTTTAATCGGACCCTTCAAAAATTTGTTATCTTCATTATTGTTTTGTTAATTGAATAAACTTTTCCTGGGTAGAAAACAAGAAAGATGGATGTAAACGAATTAAGTTTTGTCTTCGGCAAACGATGCTTCCATTATTCGTCCGAAACGAATATTTTGCATTCAGCAGTATAGGCCAAATATTTGTATGTTGCATCTCTAATTTAGAAGCAGCAATTGCTGTTTATTTTTGAAAATTTAATTTCTTTTATTATAATTTTACAGTGCTGAGCATAATCTTGCATCTATTAACAATTTAAAAACTCCTTGAAAAAGTTTTTTGCAATAACCGGACCCTATTTGCACAAAATCATAAAAGCAGGACCCTGGTTGAAAGAATGTGAGTAATTTTTTCTCAATTTGACAAAAACCGGAGCTTTCACAGAATGTCTGGACAGACCCCTGTAAACAGGTGGTTAAAATATAAATCCAGATTTTTTTATATTATTCTTTCTTATGTACATCACAAAAGCACTGATAGAAAAGTATTTTTTAAAAAAAAAAAAACATTCATAAATTAGAGTACACAATGGTTTTCATGTGAATTTTTTTAAGACATAAGAGTTTTTTTGAGCTGTTTTAATTACATAACTGTCAATCTTAGGAATAAAAAATTAGGAACACTATGTGGGACAAAATTATACGCACCAATTACAAGAATAAGACATAAATTTAATTATTAAATAATAACATTAATAGACATATATTTAAATACCTTATGTAAATTAGTAAAAAAAATTATAAACTCCATCGTTTGTGGGAAATTTATAATATTAATATTTTATAATTAGGAATACTGGTATAATAGTTAAAAAAAACAACCACTACCTATTAATATATAATTATTATTCTCCAAATTATAAAACACAGGTAAATATTAAACTACATCATAAACAAATATTTCTGATGCAAATGTTTAAATACTACAAAAATTTTTTTTAAAAATAATAATAGTTGTTTAAGATTCAATTTAGTGAAATGATCAGCAACAGCTATTGGAATAGTATTTTCCAATAAAACGCTACTAAAAATTACTTCTGCACAATAATCACGATTGCGGCGATCAGAACAAGGGATTGGTTTAAAAGCAAAAATATTGCAATTTTACGAAAATTCTGATTTTTTTTTTTAATACAAATATCAGATTTTCAGATTTGATTTAAAAATTTGGAACAAATCCGAGAAATT
Source organism: Parasteatoda tepidariorum (assembly GCF_043381705.1). Lineage (NCBI taxonomy): Eukaryota > Metazoa > Arthropoda > Arachnida > Araneae > Theridiidae > Parasteatoda > Parasteatoda tepidariorum. Next base: position 86,801,145 of record NC_092213.1, on the reverse strand, counting down.
CTGGACAGTTGGTAGCTATTTAATTGTATTTAAAGGTTTATATCTTATAACACATTGTATATTTTATAAACACTTTCATTAGGCAATACAGAGAAACCTGCCAAGTTGACCACCCTTGTAAGTTGGGCACCTGCATAAGTTGACCTCAATTATCAAGAACGGAATTTTTCCTATATAATATAGGTAACTAGACCACCTGTCTATCTTGTATGTTGACCACTGAAATAAGTCAATTTTATCTAGGAGTATTATGAAATTCTATTCTAAAACCCTCATAAGTTGACCAGAAAAAAAAAATTCAGAAAAGTTTCTGTCATTTTGGCAATGTATGTTAAAATTTCACTTGTTTGGTGAAATAGTGTAAAAAGCTAATCTAAACCCTTTTGTGAGTTGGCCATCAGGGGAAACTGTAAGGGGTCAGCTTTTGACCATTTCTTTCATCCGTTCATTGAAAACAGGTGTGTTAGTTGAAAAGTTGCTCTTCCAGTTGCAATAGTGAGCATTTGAATAAATGAATGCTCTGAAATATGCTTTGATCCTTTATTTATGGTCTTTGATCTTTAAGTGTAGTAAATAAATTTTAAAGTGTTCAAATAATTTTATTTTGTTAAAGTTTTCAAATTACATGTTTTCGTGTTCTGATATTTTAAGAAATTATATTTATTAAACACTTCACATGCATAACTAAGGAAATAGTTTTATTTAAAAAAAAAATAGTTAAATATTAGAATTATATGTATCAAATTGAAGTTCATTCAGGTTTAAACACATTTCTTAAAATATTCATTTGCATTTTTTCTGAATAAAATTTTCAAGTCAAGCAAAAAAAAAATTAATTAAATTTATAGCAACATGATATAGGAAATGAAAAAGTAAACAATGAACCACCCCCTCTATAAGTTGACCACTAAAACAATGCACCACAAGTGGTCAGTTTTACTGTACATTTAAATAATATATGTGTTGTACTCACGGCAGAGAGTGCTAGAAAAGACTCGTGATGTATTATGTCGAGTGCATTGCGATCCACGTAGCTACAACACACTTCGGCCAAGGAAGACAAGTGAAACAAATTAGCCATGTCGTATATCATGCATACGTTGCGTATATTCAGAATAGCCTTCAAATAATCAGAGATTGCTGTCTCAAGTTCAACAAAACCATATTGATGAGCTAAACCTAAAATATCCAATACCATTTCCTCCTGAAATACATAAAACACAATATATTCACTTCATACCTGCCAACATTGAAGAAATATAAAAAAAACCCGGAGGTTTTACTAGCGACATTTTTTAGGCTATGAGTAAAGTTTTGATACATCACGCATAATCATGTAAGTCAAAAAGAGAAATTTAAAATTGGAAATAATATAAGCACTTACATTATGCTAAGTAAAAAATATGTACATAAATCTTCATCTAAAGAAGATTTTTTTCGCTTATATTTTTAAATAATAAGCAAAAAAATATAAATTAAAGATTTTTTAATTTCATTTTGGCCATCAGCGGATATCTTATTGAAAAATATATATTTTTAAAATTTCTTCAACAAATACAAAGAAACTTGAGAATATATGGGTAAACAGCAGATAGTCGAAAATACAGGAGTCTTTGTTAAAAAACAGAAGACTTGGAAGGTATGGGATAGTAAAAAAGAAGAAAAAATAAATGAATGAAAAATAACGATTGGAAAAATACACATAAAAAAGTTAGGACTATTTTATGAGCAGCAAATTTAGTAACCAATTACGCATTTTAATTGCTGTGTTACGGAAGAAAATATGAAACCTAAATAATGTAGGAAAATATAAGCCACTAATTTTGAAATAGAAATCTTACAGTACACAGATCTCTCTTGAAATTACTTAATTATTTAAGCTAGTTGATTAATATTCATTGTATGTTTATTAAATCTATATATTAATAGGCTAGCAATATTTTGTCTCGCTAAAAACTCCCAAACTACGCAACAGAATTAAACAAATAAGGTGTCGTTTTAAAGGTATTGTTATGTAGATGTGCAATAAGGTCTTAAATTATGAAAATTTCCTTTAATTAATTAATAAAATTAATAATTTAGTTTCAACCAATGAGAATTCAGCAAATCATTTTTCGGGTGGTTCGCATAAGCATTGTTTCCGTAAGCATCGTTTGATTTAAAGCATTTCTGAATTAATAGATTGATAAACAAAAATAAGAGTGAAAAAAAAAAACGGAACTGAATTTCTTAAAAAAAGAATTCAATATCTTTAGTTCCTTTGATAAATTTTTAGTTTCATGATAAATTTTTTGTTTCGTTACAATAGAATGGCAATGGCATCGTGCCAATATTCAAACCAAAACAAATGTGCGAATATTCAAACCAAAACAAACTTTCTACAAACAATTATTTTGATTTGAGATTTAAAACGATATCTTAGTTATTTAGTTCTATTTTTATTTATTTAGTGCCTGCTGCCTAAATAAAATGCCTGCTATCAGGCGTCGAAATATCTCTGGCAGACGTCAGAGAAATGAATGGCGGAATTCTAAACGGGAAAGCATTTCTTATTGAGATATATTCTCTGCTACAGCTCCAAATATCTCAGCTACATGAAGAAAAGATAATCAAATTGTGAAGGGGGCAGAGAAGTGTATAAATTTCATTAAGTAATTGATTTCAATATCTGGCATTTTTATTTTAAAATTTAAATTTGTTAAAATGTTTTTATAAGATTGCGAGGCATTATGCAATGGAACTGCGAAGCAGTTCTGGGGGATGGCGAGCGTAGCGAACGGGGGGCGGAGCCCCCTAGTATTTATGATTTTGAAAAAAATACAAAATTTAAAATATGTATTCATGTAAGTCAAAAAGAGAAATTCAAAATTGGAAATAATATAAACACTTACAGTTAGTGAAGTAAAAAATATGTACATAAATCTTCATTTAAGATTAATCTTAAGATTTATTTAATCTATTTTATTTTATAATCGTCGCTGAACAACCAACCCAATTTTGGGTTTACAACTACTAATGTTCAACTCCGTAGCCTTGTAATTTTGAACCAATCCCGAAGACAAGGAAACTCCTGGATCAGTACCCCCAGAGGTATGATTTGTTATGGGAACATGGAGGACTTTGTGACTCGACGAATTTAATGTGCATCAGTTACCATTTATTACACGGGGAGTTTTCAACATACTGCAGTACTGACAATAGCACTATCTGTTGAGGAAAGAGAAATATTTCTCCTATCAGCGGATATTTTATCGAAAAAAAATTTTTTCTTCAACAAATACAGAGAAATTTGAGATAATACAGGTAAACAGGAGATAGTTCAAAAATACAGGAGTCTTTGCTAAAAAACAGGAGATTTGGAAGGTATGTTACTTTGTCTTCAGAATCTTTAAGGACGTGTTTCTTAATTGCTACAAAAAAACTCTTTGTTGAATACATTTCTTTTAAAATTCAAGCTAAATATTAATTGGGTACAAAGTAACACAAATTAAAGTCACTTCTTTTCAAAGATTTCATGTGAAAAACTCCAGAGTGAATTTTATTTATAATAAAAGAAATTCAAAGACAAGAACTTTTAGTAGTGTGAGAAAAACATTCCTGACAAAAGTAAGATAAAATAATGAAATCCTTATTCAGATGAAGAATGCTAATCTAAGTCTTAACAATAAATTACTAATTATTCTACTTGAAAACCATAACTTAACACCTATGGCAGAATTTATTCGAGCTATTTGCGACAAAACTCTCTAGCACTAATATCTTTCTGCATGATGCTTTTAATAATAATAAACATGCATGCTACTAATTCAAAATAAAAAAAGCGTTGCGTTTACCAAAAAAAAAAAAAAACTATATATAATTGTTTCTTAATTGAACATGTAATTTTTATTAGAATATTATAGGTAATTTTTTAAGTAATCATCACAATATAAAATGAAATTAAAAATCATTAAATCCGTAGTAGTACTTGGAAAAAAAAAGATCGACGACAAAATCATGCGAATCGGACACGTCAAATGCGTGTTTCGTTTCTTGATTAGGCTATCATATAAAAATAATATTGTAAAAAAAATATCGGTTTTAAAAACTATGGAGAAATTAAGAGCAATAACTGATAAAATTCGACAGAATTATTGCCATAANATTAAATCCGTAGTAGTACTTGGCAAAAAAAAAGATCGACGACAAAATCATGTGAATCGGACACGTCAAATGCGTGTTTCGTTTCTTGATTAGGCTATCATATAAAAATAATATCGTAAAAAAAATATATCGGTTTTAAAAACTATGGAGAAATTAAGAGCAATAACTGATAAAATTCGACAGAATTATGGACATAAAAAGTAAATACTCAAATCTTCCACATTGTTTATCGGGATATTTAAAATCCACATGAAAATCAATATCAATAACTGCCGAGAATACAATCAAAACATTACATCAATTTACGATACTATCGGCGTACATCGAGCGTGTCAAAAAGTAATTATCTAAATGCATGATTCAAATATAACAGGTAAATTTCTGTCAAAAAATAAATAAATGTTGCTTTTTTTTTACTTTTCAAAAGAAAAATCTTTCTGCAAGAACTCTGCAACATTCTGCAACAATATCGTTGTGTCGCTGCGATTCTGCTACGGGGAACTTTACAAAACTAAATTTAGAATATCATAAATGCCACTTTCATTTAGGTTCAACTGCTTTGCTACATTAAGTAAGACGAAGATTTTGGACAGTTCAGCAACATGTATTAAAGTCCTGCATGATTGTATAAAGTGCTTTTAAGTTAAACGCAGAGGAGTTTAACAGTTATATGGGCATAGCCGCCAACATGGATAGGAGAAAATCCAGTAGATTTTAGAAAATAAATAATGCATAAAAAGTTAAAAGATATTGCAATGAATAATTAAAATATTAAATGAGTTAAAGTTATCCAATCACAAAATCAATACAATTTACTAGGTCAATAATGATAACTAAGAGGAAAAATAAACACACTGAAATTGGAAAAGTGCACAAGGCAGCTGAAACCAAATTTGCATTATAAAAACTAGAAATAAGACATAGGTTTTTAATGATTAAAAATATTTAAAAATGAAATATAATATATAAATGGGTGTTTGCAGAACAGTACTTCATCAGGGGACACACTGCTTGCAAACACACAGGAGCCTTTCTGTTGTTAGTGGAGTTAACCAACTCTAACAGTGCCCCGAGGCCCCTTAATGAAAAGACAAGAAAAAAATGATGTGTTTCATTCAATTGTTGATTTAAAATTTGCACCTTTTAGGTGTGATTCTTTTTCAAATTTATAATGATATTTTTTGTGGTAAAAATTTTTTTTTAATACAAACACACATTTATATATTATATTTTTAAGCATTTTTATTTATTAAGAATTTATGTCTTATTTCTAATGAGTTAAAGTTACAAAGGCGTCAGCATGGATATGAAAAAATCCAGTAGATTTTACAAAATATAAATTTCATGATAATTGTTGTTTAATGAACTAAATATTTAAAATATAGAGAATTTTAAGGGACTGTTATAGTCATCGAAATAGAAAGACTGAAATATTTTCAATAATACCTGATATTAGATGAACTTTAAATATAATGTTTACTCATAAATTTGAATAGTAATAGGCATTTAATTCATCAAAGATAATTCAAAGACATTTTAAATTAATTTAAAAGGGAGTTAAGAATAAACTGATATATTTAGAACAAAGGAAAAGTTTTAAATTGATTTTTAATAATGAGGCTCGCTTCATTATGTATTAGTAATACTTATTTAAATATTCATTCAAGCAATAATCTACCTAGAAGTTCTATTTCAATAGGGATTTATTTTAGGAAACTTCCTCAATTTCAGAAATTTTTTAAAAAATGTACAGAAACCAGTAGATTTTTTTTATTAAACCAGTAAACCAGGACAAACTTCCAAAATCCAGTAGAGTTGGCAGCTATGTATGGGTAATCTACCCAGAAAACGGGTGACATTTTATTGAACTGCGGCCCTTTCCTAGTTTAAAATAAACATTAAAAGAAGGGAATTTATCACAAAATATAAGTGTGCATTTTTGTATTCTAAGCCACAAAAGTTGTTCATTTCAAAATTGTCACTCATTTAACATTTTTTGTATTCTAAGTCACAAAAGTTGTTCATTTCAAAATTGTCACTGATTTAACATCAGAGGATCTTGGTGCAGAGATTTTTGGCTGAAAGAGGTATCTGAAGCAGCGAGAATAAAGAACTTTCTAAGTTTCAAATTTTTTTGTCAATTGAAGGAATAGATTAGAACCTCCAACTTTGGATGGCATCTGGGAAAGTGTATTTAAATCACTTTAAAAAGGTTTTAGGAAATTCCAAATTGAGATAGGAAGAATTCCTAACGTTCATCATGTAGTATTTTTAACTCAAGATCACTTGTACCCTTGTCTTCTGATACTTAATTGTTTAAATCTAAATAATTTACTACACATTTTCTACTTTTCTCAAATTAAGCAAAATTACAAGCAGATTATACTTCACTATTAAAGCTAAATAAAAACAATTATGATCATTGATGAAATATTTTTCTTTCTGAAGGTATTTGAAGTTGTTTTTAATGGATTAACTCTACCGAGCTTCCAAGATGATATTCCACCATTTGAAATAATCATTGAAAATCAGAATTTGCTCTTCCTTATGAGAGGGAGTTCTTAACACTAAACATATCAACAATTTACAACACAATATTTGAAGTTGCTTTTAATGGATTAACTCTATCGAGATTCCGAGATAATATTCCACTATTAGAAATATCATTGAAAATCAGAATTTGCTCTTTCTTATGAGAGGGAGTTCTTAACACTAAACATACCAACAATTTACAACACAGTATTTGATTATTGATCAAATATTTTTCTTTCTGAAGGTATTTGAAGTTGTTTTTAATGGATTAACTCTACTGAGCTTCCAAGATGATATTCCACAATTAAAAATATCATTGAAAATCAGAATTTGCTCTTCCTTAAGAGAGGAGTTCTTAACACTTTTTACCAACAATTTATAACACAGTATTTTGACTGGTTATGATATTTTAAGTGTTCATTAAAATCAGATTCTAATTTCATGGCTCAGTCATTTAGCAATCATGATATGAGTGGAACACAAAATTAGTATGTTGCAATGCTAAATGATGCCTGATTTCATAAAAATTGTGAAAATCAAACTCTAGGTTAGGTACTTATATAAACAATAACACACAATTGAAAAACTTTCAAAGTAGGCACAGTGAATGAAAGTTTAAAATAAATATCACACGACTTTTTAAATAAATTTCTTATATATGCCATAATAGAACACAAAAAATTACTTGGCACCCAATTGCACTTTAAATTAAGAAGCTTCATTTTCCTTATTTCCTCAATCCTATTTCACATTAAAATAATATTTAGTACTATCTAAAGTTCTTATAAAAAAAAACAATAACATAGCTGCCAACATGATAGGAAAAAATCCACTAGATTTCACGAAATAATATAAATTTCATGATAATTGCTGCATAATTTACAGATGCTGCGAGTTAAAATGAGTTTAAACATGATAATTATAATTTTCATTTTTAATACATGTACATAAACATAATGATATTCGCCGTTGCCTCGATTAGAGTAAAGAAAATTACATTTTAATACAGGGTGATTCAAAATTAGTACTGCAATTACAAACAGCTATAACTATTGAACGAAAAAGAATTTTTCGATAAAATTTACACAGAACGTAGAAGGAACTTCAAAAATTTGTACACATGCATTATGTTCGACTTCCCTCGGTCACACGGACAACGTCTAGAGACGGTAGTCCATTTCATTCTGAAACATTTGTGCTATCACCGACACAAGTACCCCATTTCTTCAAACATCTTATGCCATCTGCGTATGCGGTTCCTATATGAACGTTCTCAATTGACGAAATCTGTGCACTGTGATAACAGAATGACAATTGTTAGATTCTAACAAGCAGAACGGAGCCCCGAGGGCACAGGGGATAGAGTGCCCACCTTCCAATGAGACGAACCGGGTTTGAATCCCAGTCAATAGAAATCTGCATCTGGCTTTCACCGACCACAGTGCTGACGTGAAATATCCTCAGTGGGAGACGGATCATGGGTTAGTCTCCTTGCCGTGAGGCTAACCGTGGGAGGTTCTCGTGGTCTTCCTCTCCATGCAACGCAAAAGCGGGTTAGCTCCATCAAAAAGTCCTCCATGAAGGCAAATTTCTACCAATATTTAACCAAGGACTTTCCTTGTGTTCTGGATTGGGTTCAAAATGACAAGGTCACGGAGTTGAACATTAGTAGTCGTAAACCCATAAAATTGGGTCAGTTGGTCAACGACGGTTATAAAATTTCAAAAAAACATACAGAACGCACAGGACTTGCCATTTTCACTAATGAATTCGTGAAGGAATCTGCTTCACTTGGGTAAAGAAAGGTTGAAGTTCCATCGACATTCTCTGTTAATCTTATAGATAAATTATTTTTCATTCAATAGCTATATTAATTTTGAGTTACCCTGTATTATGCATACTATTAAAAATATAAAAACCTTGAGGGATGCTAATGTCATATGACCAGTATAGATGTACTTCAGAAGAACTTTGAAAGCAGTGAGTGAGGTGCCTTTCAGTTCTACTTCAGTTTCTTGAGATTCACGCAGGCCTCCAAATAACAAAGCTCTGGCAAATCATAAAATGGAAGCAAAAACACTATTAGAAAACATGCATGTATACGTATGTAGATAATTACAATAAATGCATGTAGGTACATGTGTACAAAGTTTGTATGTCGAATGCAAGATATGTATACCCAGTGTGTGTATAACTGCGTAAATTTACACTGTGCATCAGAATACATACATTGAAAATAGTAACTTATAAATCATGGTTACAAGTATTTGTTTATATAACTGTAATTGCCTGTAATCTATTACTGTAATCGACACCCAACTCTTTCATTTCATTTATTTACGCATTGTATGAGCTAACTAACCCAGATACATTGCTATTACATAATGTATAAGTAAGTACATTGTGTGAACATACATATTGTATATATGCCTTTGTACGTACGTACATGTTTACACACACATGTGCATTTCATGTGTCTACGTATATTATGTACATACGTACACTGTATGTGCACTTGTACACACATACGTATGCTTGCTTACATACATTGTATGTACTTGATCATACATGCATACTAACATACATTGTGTTTACTACCTATGTATGAATGCACACATAATTTACACATTGTACGTACACTTGAAGAAACAATGTACGTAAGTACGATTTTACTATGTAATAACAATGTATGTAAACATTTTACTCTTTTTACTTATTCATGCAAGCATTCATATGCAGTACTCGGTCGTGAATATATACACATAAACATACAGTATAGTTAAGTGTACACGCATGTACAATATATTTATCTATTTGTGCAGTAAATATTTTTAAAATTATTTGTGCTTGAGATAACTTGTAATCGGCAAACTTACATCATCAGAAAACACCAATTCTTTGAAGAAATTCTATGGTTTTTAACCACATTTCTATGGTTAATATAATAACTTTATGGAAATACAAGCCAAATTATAACCCCTTCCATATGTTTTCCTTTCACTGCTAGAGGGAATTTTATGATAATCATGTCAAAAAATGATCTTCCGTTACAATTTTTAAAATTTAAAAAATTCCTAGGTTTGACATTTAGCTATAAAGAGTATAAAAGTCTAAATATGAATCATTGAAAAAATGTGTTACATTTTTGGTTACAGTCAAAAATACATAGATTTTGTTGTACAATGAGCTGTCAAAATGAGAATAAAATGAGGATAATTTAAAAAGAGGATGTTTTCCACTTTAAAAGTAAAATGGAAATAGAAATATGAGAAAATAAACTGACCTGAAATATTCACTCCTAGAAGCTAAAATCACTTTATGACTAGGAATTTTTTGGCCATCAATAACTAAAGTGATGTCGCTGTAGTCGTCATTGCAATACAAAGAGCCGACATGTTCAGAAAGATGAGTGATGTGCTCTATTTCTCCGAGAGAAGGAGAAGTGCCCAGGGTATGGTGACTATCACTCATATTTAAAACCACCCATGGATTCCTGTAACCACAATATAAAAAAGGTTAAATTATGACATCTTTGTATGATAATGTTTTTTTTTTTAAAGTGATTTCAAAATAATATATATACCCATAATAAACTGACTAGAAATCAGGGTTCATATTTTTTTGATTTAAATCAGATTTTTTTTAAAAAAATTCAAATACACTTTGATTTATGACTAAAAAAGCTTTATAAATGTTAATCAAAATGAAATTAATATTAAAACTATATTATAAGAATATTGTCACATAGAATAAATACGAATTAATCTAGAAAGTTGAAGAGATTTATTTAACACCTTCAAAGTACAGGAAACAATGCAACTGGCGTCTCGGCTTGAAACACCCAGTCTTTTATAGGAATAACAAAGGAAGAGGAAATGATACATTCTAGAAGAAACATAAATAAAAGCTTATTTTAGAGTTCTGAGGATCGAACATTGCATCTGTCTTTCCAGGACTCCAACCTCTCGGCCATGTGACAATATTTTAGAAGCTACCTACAACAGTTTTTCATTATAATACATAGGTTCGAATGCATAGCAACCATTCTGACAAAAAATTCATTATTGAAATTTAAAGACTAGATGAAATAGAGAATTTAAAGAACACTTTAACTATTAAAACAAAGTTACAATTACCAAACCATAATTTTAATTTAAAATTGTGATTTCTTTTTTTCTCTTGATTTTTAAAATGACCAAAATAAATGTTACAGATTGTGTTTCAAAATGTAGTCCTTCATCAAAAAATAAATAAATATTTAATCTATATATTTTTATATTAAAATATTCATTTTTAATCCTTTATCAAAATAGATAAGTTAAGCTAAATAAATTTATTTACAAAAATCTATGTACTCATTGAAATTTTTTTTTCAGAAAGTTTATTTATAGAAAATCTGATAATGTCATAGATACTGCAAACGTATTATGAGAAAAAAATACTTAAATGTTTCCTTTAATCTGTTCTTTCAATCTCAAGAATCAAAAGATTTTTAAAAACATAATTTCAAATGTGTTGGAATTTAACACATGCCAAGAAAGAAAATAATTCCATTTGCAAAAATTAATTAACGCAGCAATAAAAAGTTTTTAAAACTAATGAAGCATTTTTTTAAAGATAAATTTTAAGACTAAGAAAAGAAATAATAATAGTGTCAATAATTTAAAACATTGTTTTTTAACTTTTTAAATCAATATATGCATAAAAAAATCAGATGATTTAAATCAATGATTTTTTTAAAAACATCATTAAATTTAAATCAACAAACCCTGCTAGAAATCATTTAAATTAAGGGTGCACAACCTTTTTGAGTGAAGGGCCACTTCCACAGCAGGTTGACTAACGAAGGGCCGCACGCATATTTAGTTATGTTGGTGGCAAATATGATAATTTTCATCTCAAAATTGGTGCTATGAACAATAAATATTTTCATCAGTAAACTTAGTAACAAAAAACACATTTTCCAACATATTTTCCTAACATTAAATACCTTAATTATTAAAATTCACTCAATAAAAAAAATATTTTTTATTTTTCTTGCTTTTTTTTTATTAATCGATATATATATATATATATATAGCAAAATAAATACAAAAAAACACGAAGAAAGTTAAGAAAAACAATAAGTTTCATTTATTGCGCATAAGCTGCAAGTAAACAGAACTCATTAGATGAGTTCAAAATGAAGATAAAACAAAGGAAAATTACAGACATATGAAAAAAAAAAGGGGGGGGGAGAGAAAAATAATAATAAAAAAATGACAAACTGGAGAAGAAAAAAAGGATAATTTTTTTTAAAGAATCCGGAAAAAAAGATTACCCGGGTAAAATAGTAAAGTACTTTCATAGCCTCTCACAATCCACTATGTGCATTTTAAAATCAAATTTTTTAAGTCANATATATCTTAGCATTTTAAGCATTTATTTATATATATATATATATGAGGAAAAGAGATAAGATATAAAATCTAACAAATAAACTACAATGCTAATAGAATAAATGTGTAAAACAAACTACATACATAGTTATTTTAATGAGTAATATAAATTTGAACTAAATATTTTAAAGAAAATTTATTGGGTTTGAGCAAATATTAAAACTTAACTATCATAGTGTATATTAAGATTCAATATTTTGTAAAGAGAAATTCAAAAGATTCCAAATTTTTACTTTTCAAAAAGTATATTATATGTATATTATATATATATATATTGTTTTTAGAAGTTATTGCAGGCCGCATATCAACAGTTGGAGGGCTGCAAGTGGCCCTCGGGCCGCAGGTTGAGCACCCCAAAATTTAAATAATTAAGAAAATGATATAGGAAGGAGCAAATGAAAAAGGATGTTACTTGGAATAGTACATAATATCCTTCCTATCTTAATATACTATAAAATTTCACTTTTAAGTCACTTTCTGTTTTTTTTTTTTTTGTCAGAATATAAATCAGGTTGCGTAGCCAAATTATTCAATAAAAAATAAGCACATTTTTAGCACTTTTCAAGCACTCTAATAATATCTTTAAGCACTTTAAAAGAATATCATAACTAGGTAGGGTTGGAAAGTTTTTGACAATTGACGGTTTTATCAATTTTTTGACAATTGAAGGTATCTGGTTTTAACAGTCATATCAAAAAAAAAACATTCTTTTGGCATTGTTTTCAACAATTGTCAAAATTTTTGAATTATGCAAATCGAATGGCGTTTTTATAAGCAACGGTTTGACAATGCGCCGAAATAGATTGGGGTTGAATTGATTGTGAAAACGCTAAATAGAACAATGTGAACAGTGTCTTTCTGCATAATTTGTAGAAAAAATCAGCATCGTAAAGAAACAATCTCAATTTGGAAAAGGGAAAATGAAGCACTTTTTAAGAACACCCAATGAAAAAAGCACCTTTAAGGACTTTTAAAAAACGAAAATCAAAAATAAGCACCTTTAAGCACTTTTTTAAAATGCTACACATCCTGTACATATAAGAGGGGAACTTTATTGTAACCGGGTAAAATAGTAAAGTACTTTCATAGCCTCTCACAATCCACTATGTGCATTTTAAAATCAAATTTTTTAAGTCAGAGTAACAAATCTCCTAATGCTTTACAAAAGAAATAGCAGATTCCCAATACGGTGATACATATATAATCAAACACATGATTTAAATCTCAATTCCTATTTCAACCAGAAGAATACAAACAATTGCAAACAAATAATTGACATGGCTGATTTTTTGTACAATCCAATAGCTTAAACAAGTTTATTAAAAAAAAAATTAAGTATGAATTAATGTATTTTGTTTGAATTAAGGTATTTTAAAAGCCTGATTTTGAAGATATTTCACTAAAAAATAATGATAAGGATATATATCTATAATTTTTATATTTACACACATACTCCTTTCATCATTTTATTTTTAAAAAAAGGCTTGATTTAAAAAACTGATTTTTCTTTTAAAAATGAGGTTAAATAATCTGATTTATTTTAAATAATAATTTAGATATAAACGGTTTTTTTACTCAATTTAATAAAAAATGCAATACTTGGTGTGTGATTTTTTTTTAAAGTTTAATTTCTTCTTAAAGACTTAAATAATAAATGGGATATGCATGCAAGTTATTTCATAAATAGACTTTAAAAAATGAAACTAAATGTGGATAAGAATGTCATGAAACTTTTAAAACTCAATTTTCCATATTAAATGTATGTAAAATAAACTGCACACAAAAAGACAATTTTAATTATATCCATTTAGTTTTATGCTTATTTAAAATCATTGCTTTGAAAATGTATCAATTATGTAGTTCGTATATAACTGGAACAGCTTAAAATGACTTTTTTCCAGTTTTTTTTCTGACTCATATATAAATATTCTTCATTAAATATCTGCCAGTCACCCAATTTTTAACATGCAAAAGTTAAGCTTGAAAAACACAACTAGGAATTTTTTATATTCAATGATTTGAGTAGTTTTTAATAATTTTAACCATTCCAATAAGAAAATTTAACTATTTTAGCTACGATATTGCTATAAAAGAATTTTAAGTATTAATACGATATCTTATCAGATGTTTTGGTTGGTAAATGTAATAAAATTAAGCAAATCTCGCTTACATTCAAAAAACCAGATTTTTTTTTTTAAATCATGATTTTTGTCTTTCTTGAACACAAGATATAAAGAAATTTTAGGAAAAAGATTCTGTGTGCTTTAGTGCTAAACTTAATTAAAAGAATTTATGAAAGGAAAGTTTTTAAAGTTGTATTATATAATAAGAAAAAATACTAGTTTAAGTTGAAAAGTTTTTTAATCAATGACAATCTATTTATTTTGCAGTTTAATAACAAATACCGAGCTATTCTAATTTCAATTGTAAACATAATTTGAAATGAATTCAAACAGAATATTCTACGTATGGATGAAACTTTCAAATATTAAAGCACTCACTCTATCAATTAATTAGAAATTATCAAGGAAAAATATACATATGAAATAAAAAGTGCACAAGTTTCTGTTTAGAAAAACGACTGACAGGACAACAAAGTTATAGTTGTAGTAGCAGCGTTGCAGTTAAAATTGTGACGAAAGAGATTTATAAGTTGACTGCATTTAAACGCTTATAATCTTTACAACTCGAGTATTATGACTGTTGCCATCTCAGACTAACTTATTTAATCAATTACTCATAACTAGAACCGTAATTTACATCAATTTCATCAATTTTGAAAACAACTGTGAATGGTGTCCAAGCTTGTTTTTGTTCATACTAAAGTTTTTTTAAATACTGAATTCTTATTTTTGTGTTTTTTTTCCTCCAATTTAGCATAATTTTAGCTAAATACTAGGTTCAGTGGAATGAAGATATTTTGAAGATCCCGAAATAAACATGTTTCTCTACAATTTAACTTTACAACGAGCTACCGGCGTAACGCATGCTGTACATGGAAATTTTGCTGGTACCAAGCAGCAAGAGATTGCTGTATCTAGGGGGAAAATATTAGAACTATTAAGGCCGGATCCTAATACGGGAAAAGTTCATACGCTGCTTACAGTGGAGATTTTTGGTGTCATCCGCTCTATGATGGCATTTCGTTTGACTGGAGGTTCCAAAGGTATTTTTCTCTTACATTCTATGTAGTCTATAGGAAAGATTTCCATATCATAACCTGCAGCAGAGTTGACCGTCGATTACAACTGTAATTGATTACAGATAATTACTGCTATGTAATCAATTACTTGTAATCACGATTACAGGTAATCGTGATTACAAGTATCATAATTTTTGATTACATCAGAGTAGAGTATTTTTCACTTCTTACAGTTATCAATTACTTGTAATCATGATCACGAATTTTGATTACAACTGTAATCATGATTACATAACCAATTACTGTAATCAATTGTGATTGCAAGTAATAAAAATATATAAGATTGCATGTAATTATGATTACATGTAATGTAAATATATGATTACATAGCTTATGCATATTTATATATGATTATATTTTACAGTAGATAGTATAATGTACCTTAAAATTCTACGTTTTGTATTTACATACAGCTTATGTACGAATGAATATAACTAGAATGCATGTACTTATGTATCTATTTAATGCATAAGTAGATAAATATATATGTACCGACTAGAGTTGTAAAGGTTTAGGACAGAATGGATTAATCCACAGTTTAAACCGTCCTGTCCAAAACCCTTTTGTTCAAATTCTCCAAGACCCTTTTGTTATGTCACGATTTGAAAAATAGATGGTTAATTTTTGAACAAGAATCAGAATAAAGATATTTGTTTTATTAAAAAAGTTTATTATTATTTTTAATATTGCACTATTTATCTTTATGTAAATACATAATTTATCAGTATTAAAGGCATATTTAAAGGATAAGGTATTCACCTTTGTTATTAGGTGAATTGAGCAGCTTCAAGAGTTATTAAACTTTTCATATTATATTACATATTGTTTTCCTTTAATAATTTAAAGAAAAAATATCTTATATTTATTAACATATGTAATTATTATGTGTATATAATCAGGGATCTGTCCAGACATTTTGTAAAAGGTCCGTTTTTCGTGAAATTGTGAAAAAATTACTCACATTCTTTCCGCTTTTATGAATTTGTGCAAATAGGGTCCGTTATTGCAAAAAAAAAACTACTTTTTCAAGAAGTTTTTAAATTGTAAAGACATACAAGATTATGCTCAACACTGTAAAATTATAATTAAAAAAAATTAAATTTTCAAAAATAAACAACAATTGCTGCTTCTAAATTAGAGATGCAACATGCAAATATTTGGTATTTAGCCTATAGTGCTGGACGCAGAATATTCATTTCGGACGAATAATGGAAGAATCGTCTGCCGAAGACAAAACTTAATTCGTTTACATCCATCTTTCTTGTTTTCTGCCCTGGAAAGGGTTTATTCGATTAACAAAATAATAATGAAGATAAACAAATTTGTGAAGGGTCCGATTAAAAGAAAAATCCTTTTGTGAAGGGTCCGTTTTTAAG
>NC_092213.1:86710560-86783956 GCF_043381705.1 Parasteatoda tepidariorum | reverse complement strand
CTATGCATTTTTGACATATAAGGAACATATAACTAATATTTATAAGGAACTTACAAGTTATGTTGTATAAATACAAACTTGATACAAGTGTATAAAAATTTTTTTTAATGTTATACCGAATATCTTTATTATCCAGTATGTTAATTTGAATTTAAAAGTAGTTATATTTATGAATAATGATAAATGTAATTCATATTGTTTATTATATTTATTTATAATTATTACACTTATGTCTTAATGTATGTAAAAAGCAATAAATAAAATGTAAGTTAACTGATAACAACTCAAGCAAGCTAAATGACAAAATCAAATGATATTTAAGTTTAGTTTTCAGCTATAATTGTTCTATATAATTTTAAAATTGTTTGAATAAAATATAATTTTCAGGTATTTTCTTAAAATGTTTGACACTACAAATTTATTTTGTTACAACATAATACATAGTTTATAGAAATTTTTAGATGAGATAAAACCGGTTAATTTTACATGTGGAAATAATATTTAGGAATTTAAAATAAGATTATCGTATGCTTTCCAAAAAAATAAGAGGTTGAGTTTTATATGTCTTAGAATAAATTTTAAAACAAACTTTAATAACTTTACTGTTATAATTTTTATAATGCATGCACAATGTATGTGTACATTATAAATACACATATTTAAATACCCACATCTATTTATACATTAAATGTCAAAGATGTAGTGCAATATAGTGTAAGGCCAACAATATTAATGATTTGAATTGATGGATACATTGATTTACAAGATCCTTATAGTAATAAGGTTAAGGGTAGTATAAAACTTAATAATAATAAGGTTTTATTATAGAAATTTTCAGGACGTTTGAACTAGGGTTATTTATTCTATAAGTTGATATAAAACATTTTCTATACAAATTTCTAAATTTCTGATTAAAGTAAATTTCTTATTTCATTGCAGATTATTTAGTCGTAGGATCTGATTCTGGAAAAATTGTCATTTTGGAGTATAATGCTCAAAAAAATTTTTTTGAAAAGGTAAATCAAACATTTATTACTATTCATTGTATTACGATTCATCATTTATTACTATTTATCGTGTTATTCATCATTCAACTCTTCACATCCTTCTTTGGGGAGAGATATTTTTGTTAAATACTTTATACAGGGTACATAGCGTTTTTAAAAGGTGGTTAAAGGTGCTTATTTTCAATTTTTGTTTTTTAAAAGCCCTTGAAGGTGCTTTCTTCATTGGGTATTTTTTAAAAGTGCTTAATTTTTCCCTTTTTCAAAATAAGATTTACATGCATTTAGTCCGTAGCTTACGAAAACTCCATTTGTGTTACATGATTCAAAATTTCATGATTTTTGACAATTGCCAAAAGGTTTATTTAATTATTTTTTTGACGTGATTGTTAAAATTAGACAAAAATTACCAAAAACTTTCCAACCCGGCCTAGTTATGATGTTTTTTTAAAGTGCTTAAAAATATTTTTTGAGTACTTGAAAAGTGCTTAAAAGGTGTTTATTTTTTGTTGAATAATTTGGCTACACACCCTGTTTATATGATTTTGTAGTTTTAAAATTGTAAATTAGATATTTGAAGAGTATTTTTGATTATTTAAGAGGTAATTTTTTAATATTTAGAGAGGGGTGATAATTTTTTAGTGGGGGATATTTGTCCAGTCAAATTATATCCTCAAAGTTTTGCTTTGCAATTACAAAAATAACAAATTAACGGAGCACATGCATCTGGACTGGAGTTTTTGATAGCTGATTAGATTTCAAAATAGTATTATTTGCGGGGCATACTTTTCGGATTTTTGTTTTTAGGGGGGGGGGGGNGGGGGGGGTCGTTCTTTCCAGCCATGTTCATTGTATCTTCAACTCAAAATTTACATAAAGAGGAAGGGTATTTTTAAAATCCTTTTTTGTTGGTGTCACAGTGTCCTATGACGATAATTTTTATTATAGCCATTTTTTTTCTTTTAAGTTTTGTTTCGGATAATTTTTTAAAAATTTTTTTGTTTAAAATTTATTTATTTACCTTTTTAGTTTCATTGGATGTAGGTTTTCTCTTTGCTTAATTTTTTATTTAGCACTTTCTCTTACCATCCTTTTATAATTTTCGCAAATACGATGGCTCAATTAAGCCAGTCAAAATCCTGTATTTTTGTAAACGTAGCACGTTTTGTTACATGTAAAAATACAGGCTTTTGATTGGCCAAATTTGACCATCTTAATTGCGAAAATTTAGTTGAATTCCGCCCTGAAAAGTTGTGGATTTTCGAAGTACAGATTTTATGTTCATACGATAAATTGATGAAAAGGCTCAAATAAAAGTGACAGATTCTACACTGTACTGATATTTTGTTTAAAAGTTCATTAATAAAGGAAACCTAAAATAAACTTTCAATTTGATTTGTTTGCCCCCTCTGTTGTGGGGCCCAGGGTCAGGCTCTGGTTCCACAGTCCCTGGTGGTTGCCGAGGCACGCCTCATTTACTAAGAGCAGAATTAGAAGACATGTGTACATGATTATTTTCAGGTTCATCAAGAGACTTTCGGAAAGAGTGGATGTCGACGCATAGTGCCAGGTCAATACTTAGCAATTGATCCCAAGGGACGTGCTGTTATGATAGGTTGGTTCATTCATTTTCTTTACTTTATTATCTGTTGGATATAGTTTATGCAACCAGGGATCTAATTAACACTTAATTTGGTACTTTGAGATTATCCTTTAGACATGTGTCAATGCTCAAATCCTTTGGCGCCATCATAATGAAAAGCAATTTCCAAAATAAACACTCAATTTATCAAATAATAATAAGATGATAATAACCAAAAAAAAACATACGTGTAAAAATTCTTAATAAAAGAGTGTAGCAAAAAAATCAAAACAAAGTAAAGACCTCTATATTTTTATAATTACGCATTAAATTATTCTTTAATCTAACTGTATAAATTATTATAAATCATTTCAACAGCCAAAATCGTAGTGCAAACAAACAAGTCATTATTCTTCTGCAGTCGCCTCCACATAAACTCGTTTTAATACAAAACCAAGTGTTTTCGAGTAGTTGCAGCCGAATTAAAAAAAAAGGTACATTTTATCATGCTAAAGAAAACTATCTCGCGTAGTCAAGGTTTACATGGTAAATAAAATTAAATTTGCTGTTATTGACGCAGAAGCTCCCTTTTGGCGATGATATCAGGTCTGCCAAAATGGTCAACAGGATTGTCGAAAGTACTTTTAAATTTCGAATACAATATTTGATTATAAATTTTAATTATTTTTTACAAGAAAAAAAATTGACAAATTTCATCAATGCAACTAAACAAATAATTTTGACTATTTGTTTTGACTATTTCTTTGCCATCAAAATACTCTAAGAGTAGATTATTTAAGCAACTCTGCATAAAAATCTCAATCTCTGCTTTTCTAGGTGTTCAATTTAACATTCCATTTTGCTATGCTGTACTAATACTAATATCCTTAGAAATGGGAATAGTAAATTTGCATAGAAAAAATTTGCAAATGCTGAAAATTGATAAATATTTTTATACTTTGTTTAGGAATAATTGTTTAATAATGAAATAAATAAAATCATTGAATTCCGAAATAAGAAAAGAAAAATCAGGAGTATTTCTTTTCTTTCCAAGAAGAGTATCTTTTTTATGCAGAATATAATTCTGCAGAAAAAAAAAATATGTATATTTATTATTTGATTTTGTATTTTTTTCAGCTGTTTGATTGCTTTAACTCTTTCTTTACCCTGTTTTTTAAATTTAAGATCTATAAATATGAAGATGCAGATTATAACAGTTATGGTTACACATATCATTTCAATTAATGTCATTATAATGCCTTTTTAAATGTATTGATGTGTTTTTGTCGGAGAAAATAGTAACTTCGTTAAGTCATGAAAAATTCTTAGAATTAGTCATGGATTTTAAAATCTAAAATGTGGCAGATGATGTGGTATATATGTCCAATTTTTATTTTGACTTTGAGGTAGAGTTGCTAGTTGTGAACTTAATGTTTAAGTAGCTATTTACTGATTGATTGTTTTGTAATAAAATAGGTGCAGTTGAAAAGAAGAAGCTGGTTTACATATTGAATCGAGACGCTGCTGCCCGGCTGACGATATCTTCTCCTTTGGAGGCTCCCAAATCTAATACGTTGGTTTATCACATGGTTGGTGTTGATGTTGGATTTGAAAATCCTTTATTTGCTTGCTTAGAAATGAACTATGAGGTAAAAAACCTTTTTTATTCGATAGTTTGTTTCAGAAATGCTTCCCTAAAAAGAAAAGTATTTTTCTTATTCTGGATTTTCTTGACACTTTCAATGAAAGTATAAAATTCACTTTCAATTGAATAATTTTGTCTTAAAGTGGTCTTTCCCTGGGCAGAATCGTGGCGACATTGTTGCTGAATATTTTATTTGGGAAGTAAGGAAATTTAGTTTTTTTTTCATCTGCAGAATTTTTTGAAATATTTTTTACTACAGGACTTTTTTTCCCCTTTCTGCAGAATTATATTCAAACAATGCCTTTCTCGCGTATCAGAAGTGGAAAAAAAAGCTTTTGATTTTTTTCCTACTTTCTTTTGAGAATAAAAAAATTCTGAAATTATTGGCTTTAGCTAGAATTTCAGATAGAAATTATAAAAATTAATTTCCAAATAGCAAACATTTTTTAAAAAAAAGGTTAAATATACAAATATTTTTTTAGAGCAGGAAAATATCCCCAATAATATTGTAAAATGTACTCATTTGTCTTTATATTTAAAAAACATTCTTACATTGATAATTAAAAAGAATATATACTGTTCTGGTATGAAGGTTTTTTTGTAAGCAGAAAGTGCTTCTGTTACTTTAAATTGGTAACATATATGTTTGCTAAAATTAAAAATTCTGCCACAGGGGTGGTCTCAGTTGTGTTATGATTGAATCGTGATATGATTTAATCATGATAAATCTCATATTGTTATCATATTTAATTTTTTCTGTAGAAGAATAAATGTGATTGGAAATAAAAGTAAAGTTAAACATAAATTTATTTAAATTACGTTGCATATAATTTGTTTAGAATTTTATGTTTTGAAAGTATCAATGATTTAAATTTATCAAGACAATTATTTTTTGAAATGCTTCATTAATGATTTTACTCAAGAAATTTTCAGGATTTTTGAGTTGGACTAAATATCACCCCTGACTGATTTCGAAATCAAAAATAGTGAACAATTTAAAATCACACATCTCAGTTCGTATTTACCCAATTTAGAAATCTATTGTGATTTATGTTCACATATTTTAAAAATGTAATATTACGGTTTGTATTTTCAGGATTTTAAAGTTGAATATATCATTTTGTATTTGTGGAATTTTAAAGTCTCACTTAACAGTTCACATTCAAGCAATTTACAAATTATGTATCATCTTGATTCGTATTCAGGCAGTTTATTTCAGAGAATTTAGAATACAAATTCCATGGATTAAAGCAGAAAAATTAAGCTAGTTTTGTATCTAGCCTACTTAAACCGAAAACACATGTATAAAATTTGAATTCTATGTATAAAAAAATAATTTTCAGCTTATTTCAATGCTGCTATATTTTAATTTTTATTACTTCTGACCAGAGTTGGAGTTTTGGATGTCCTAAATTGAGTAAAACTGTCTTAAAGTGTCCAAAACTTTGAATATTGGAAGAAGGTAAAAATTTTATATGTGTAACCATTATATACACATAATAATTACATATAACCATAAAAATTTGATATTTTTTATACAGTTTACTTTAACTTATTAAAGGAAAATATTATAATATAATAGGAAAAGATTTATAGCTTTTGAAGCTCCACAATTCATTGGACAGCAAAAGTGAATATCTGATCCCTTAAATATGAATTAATATTCTCTTAATACTGATAAATTATGTTTTGCATAAGGAGGATAAATAAATAATATTAAAAATAATAGTTTTCTTTATAAAACGAAAACTTGCTTTCATTGTGTTCGTTGTTCAAAAATAAAAATTTTATTTTGCACAATATTTTTTTAAGACTGTGACATGATTTGAGTAAAAAGGTTTTGAACAAAGGGTTTTGGACAGGATGGTTTAAACCGTGGATTAATCTATTCTTTCATTTGAAGAATGTTGAAGGAACTTCAACATTTTGTATACTTGCGTCACAAATTTTCTCTTTGATTTCCCTTGGTCACACAGACGTAACATCTAGGAGGTAGTTCATTTTGCGCTGTGCATTACAAGTGTGCTCTTTGAGTTCTTTTGTTGTTTTGATTGAACCGCTGACGAAATCTTCTCTGCTCTGTGATAACAGAATTGACAATTGTTAAATTCTAAGATGCAGAATGCAGGGCACTCTTCATTTTCACTAATGAACTTGCTCACAATTCCACTGCACTTCGCCTTACGCAAAGAAATTGTGAAGTTCCATCTACATTCTATCAGGGTTTGTTGATTTAACCCAGCTTGATTTGAATCACAATTTAAATCAGCTAATTTATATATATAACTATCAATATATATATATTGATTTAAAAAGTTAAAAAACAGTGTTTTAAATTATTGATACTTTTATTATTTCTTTTCTTATAAAAATTTATTTTAAATAGTTTTAAAATCTACTATTGCTGCCTTCATAATTTTAGCAAACGGAATTCTTTCTTGGTATGTGCTGAATTCCTACACATTTGAAATTACATTTTTAAAAATCTTTTGATTCTTGAGATTAAAAGTACAGATTAAAGTAAACATTTAAGTATTTTTTTTCTCATAATATGTTTACAGTATCTATGACATTATCAGATTTTCTATAAAGAAATTTTGTGGAAAAAAAATTTCAATGAGTACATAGATTAAAAAATTTTTTTTAGCTTAACTTATCTATTTTGATGTAGGATTAAAAATGAATATTTTAATATAAAAATCTATAGATTAAATATTTTATTATTTTTTGATGAAGGACTGCATTTATAAACACAATCTATTACATTTATTTTATCATTTTGAAAATCAAGAGGAAAAAAAAAGAAATCACCATTTAAAATAAAAATTATGGTTTGGTAATTGAAACTCTGTTTTAATAGTTAAAGTATTCTTTTAATTCTCTATTTCATCTAGTCTTTAAATTTCAATCATGCATTTGTTTCAAAATCATTGCTATGCATTCAAAGCTATGTATTATAATGAAAAATTGTTTTAGGTAGTTAGAACTTCTAAAATATTCTTATAATATAGTTTTAATATTGATTTAATTTTGATTAAACGTTTATAAGTTTTTTTAGTCAAAAATCAAAGTTCTTACAGTATATTTGAAGAAAAATCAGAAAAATTCAATTTATATCAGAAAATCATGAACCCTGCATTCTATGTTAATCTTATGGATAAATTACTTTTAAATAGTTATAGCTGTTTGTAAACACTATATTCATTTTGAATTACCCTGTATTATGATTTATAACTTTAATAATTTTTATTCATTCATACTTTAATAAGTAAGTATTTAAATTTCATGAAATATGATTAAGTGAATATCTTTTTTTCTTTTCTCATTCAGGAGAATTACAAATTGAACTCATAATTTTCTAAGCTCAGTTTTCCCCTTACATACCATTTTTTTCCTGTCAAATTTAGTAGTTTTTTAATGCTTTGATTGTAGAATTTGTATTCAATTTTACTAATTCTAATCAAAGTTTTTTTTTGCACTTAATAAAAATAAATTAAAAAATCATTTCTTGTTTTGATCAGGAAGCGGATAATGATCCTAGTGGAGAAGCTTCCGCTACAACTCAGCAAACTCTGACGTTCTACGAGTTAGATTTAGGGCTGAACAATGTTATCAGCAAGCATACTGAACCATTGGAAGAACATGGCAACTTTTTAATATCAGGTTAGTCTTAAATTTTTTTTCTTGTTATTTGAAATATATAAGGGCCCGTTGTTGGATGCTGTGCTCTGTCTGCTACTTTTACTGCCCTAACACTGGTCCTCATTCAGCAGTGTAACTTGGTAGGTAGGTACTTTATTTACTTCGTGTTAGAGCTGCACAAAGGGCAACGGTCTGGGAAACATCCCTCAGGATGATCCGAACACATGACTTCGCAATTTTGATCCTGTTGCTTGTTGTTGTTACTTATTCCACTTGGCCCAGAGCAAGGCTAGACCAAGTTTAGAAGACCGTTCACTGACAGAAAATCATATACCATGCCAAACTCTCCAAGATAAAATTCTTCTCTAGCCCCATACAGGACAGCAAATGATCAGGTGTAGTCAGGTGCACATTACATTTTAGGCATACAGGGAAAGTCTTTTGACCCTGAACAAATGTTAGTCCACGGGTATGACCACTGATTAGTCTTGTGATAGCTGTCTGCGGTTTCCTGTCACCTTTTAGCTCCCAGACTATTTTGTTGATACCAATCATGGCTAGGTGGAATCCTCAAAGTCCTGTTATTGTCGGCCTTTACTTTTGCATAGATTTCATTGTATGTTAGAAGGCCACTACTATCTATAGGATCATTGGTGCCCTCCTTGGCCAGTTCATTAAAGTAAAGGTTTACGTGGGAGGGGATCCACTGTAGGTGTATGTCATTGTGAGAAGAGTAAGTCTTCAAATTGTTAATGATATTCAGGCCAATTCTGTCACTGATGTTTCGCCAATTGCTCAGATATTGTACTGAGCTCTTACTATCCTTGAAAATCCAGATATTCTCTGTACTCTGTTTTGATCCTTTGAAGAGGAGATGACTCCCCTGCTTTGGTAGTCCGTTGACCAAGGTTTGAAAATACCAGGGTTTATTTTATTTTTTTTGGAAAAACCCAACCCGCCTGGATTTTATTTGAAAAAATCCAGGGAAAATTGGGGTTTTTCATTTAGTAAATATTAACTTAAGTTTTACTGCGTAAATAATTTTATTTATTAAATAGTGATGTATAAGCTTAAAAATAGAAATAAATCCAAAACGTTAATATAAAATACATATAACAAAATTAAAATAAGTTTAAATAACACATTTCCACTCATACATATTTGAATCCTCTTTACTGTTAAAGACATAAGGTTTCACAATTTTTAACTCAAGCTTTATAAAATATAAGTGTAATGTAAAAGGAACAAGTTTATTAATATTTTTGTTTTCACACACATTTATTTACTATATTAACCATATATATATATATTACCTATTATAAATTTATAATTAGTAAAAACTAAAATTTAATCTGACTTTTAACTTTAATAAAATAAAACTGAAATAAATATTTAATGGTCTTCCATGATTTTACAATAAGATTAATTGAAAGTGAAATTAAAATGACATATAATTATAAAGAGTATCAGTTACTGGCTATGAGAAGGCAGCCGTCTTGCTGAAGAACTTTCACCATTAGAGAGTTGAACAATCAAAGTAAAATTAAAAGGAACGTAAAGCATGTTTTTTACACCCCCAATTAAACCAATTCTTAGAAGTCACAAGAAGAAGGAAACACAGTTTCCAAATGAGATGAATACCTTATTTAAAACCTTCAGAAAGAAACGTACAAAAATGGTGACGGGATACTTCGGTTTCATCTCAACGCAATTTAAAATTCAAATTCCCAAATAATAAAAGTAATTGATATTTTGTCTGCATTTTTTTTTATATCATGGATTCTGCTTTAGACCAGCAATGATAAGGATAGGTCTTTTTCCTCACTTTCATGTTTATTGAATGGTAACATCAAAACATATAGTGGTCTGAATCACTGATGCAATGTCAATAGGAAAATTTGAATATTGTTTAATATCCGTTCTTATTCTCGAAATGATTTTCTTGGAAAACTAAAACGAATCATGGTTCCTATGGAATGAATCCCATTAGGGGTTAAAATAATAGTGTATCTATGAAATTGCATTTCATGTAATTCATTGTCAATGGGAAGATTTGAATATTGTTTAATATCTGTTCTTATTTTAGAATTTATTTTCTTGAAAAACAGAAATGATTCATGGTTTCTATGGAATGAATCCCATTGGGGGTTAAATAATAGTGTAACATGATATTGCATTCATGTATTGATCATTATTAAGAGTTATACTAAAAAATTTTAACTTCATCAGTTAAGATCAAAGTAGAGGTGGGGTGCACAACCTATGGCCTGCCAACCCTCAATGTGGAGCCCTCTGCAGCAATGAAAACAAAATGAGAAGGAGAAAAAAAATTTTGAGAGCGAAATTTTAAAAAATGGCGAACTTTGAAATTAAATCGTTCTCGAGGCATTCAATCTCAATCAATGTGGTTTTTCGATTGCTTTTTTTCATCATTTTTAATTTTAATAGTTTGTAATAATTATATTTTAATAATTTTTAACCCTCCTAAACTTTCTTTAAATCAAAGTTTTTAACTTTCATTTGTTTTAATAACTGGAATATTTATTTATTCATTTTTTAAATTTAATTTATGAACAAGTTTTTTAGTGTTAAAATGAACTTTTGTATTATGTAATATGATAAAAAAAACACGAAATTTCCCGTAGTTTAATTACTTGTATTAATCTAATTTTTTTTCTAATAAATTGATTCTGATTCTGTTTCCCCCCCACCCTAAGTAATCAGTTTTGCAGTCTCTAATTTTAAACATTTAAAAGTATTTAATTTTATGCAAAGATATTACAAGGTTAACTGAGAAAAAAGAATTTAGTGCCTGGAACAATGATGTTTGTATAACAATTGCTGTCAATATGTCTGTCTAAATACTTTGTCATGCGGCCCTTCATTGGTCAATCTGCTGTGCATGTGGCCCTTCACTTAAAAAGGTTGTGCACCCCTAGATTGAAGGAAATTATTCTACCATGTGTTTGTGTAAAAATATTTTCGGTGTGATAAAAGTTGTTTTATGGGAATATAAGTTAGTACAAATAGACAAAGTGGAATGTGGTTCATTTGTTTCTGAGTTCTTTCATCAGAAAGACATTGTGTTACATTTTTCTTTTTTGAACAACCTGAAAAAGTATTTGAAGTTAAATTCTCAATATTGATAACGTTAACTGTTTAAACTGTAAACATGAGTTGTGTTCTTTTACATGTTCATTTTCTAAATTTATGTATTTTCTTCTAGTCCCCGGTGGAAATGAAGGACCCAGTGGAGTTCTCATATGTTCAGAAAACTATATAACATATAAAAGTGTCGGAGATTTGCACCCAGACATCAGATGTCCCATTCCGCGAAGAAGGGTCTGATTTTTAGTACTTTCTTTCTTCTTCTTTCTGTTGGTTATAAAGAGTTGTTCTTACTTAAGAAATCTTCTTAAAAATAAATAAATAAAAATAATATTTTTTTTATTTGAAAGTATTTTAACATGCCATGAAATATGCCCTCAAATTTTCAAGCTTATGTCACTGCTGTGGACACACATCACAGTTAATGTCACAGAGTGAATTTATTAGACTTTTTTTTTATAATTTTTTAAGTGTAATTCATTAGTTTGTAAATTGTACTCATACAGGGTTGCCACTCCACAGGGAGAACAGGGAAAACCTAGAAAATACAGGGCATTTAAAAATCACCTAAAATAACATGGACAATTCAGGGAATTTTGAATTTTTCGTTTCAAACTAGAAAAATACAGGGAATTTTGTTTCTTATTCTTGTCTTTTATAAAATGGTGACCCCTCAAAACGTAATCTATGGGATATTTCTGCTATACTAAACTATTTCCTTTACTCTAGCATTATTTAAGTATGTTCAGCTGTTTTTCCGGCAATTGAAACTAATAATTATAGTTAGCTCACACAAGAGCTCAGTCATTGTTGTCTTTCCTCTTAACATATTGTGTATAATATGTACAGGGAAAACGTAGAGAATTTTTTATCCAGATTTGAGTAGCAACCCTGACAATAAATTATAAGTTAAAATAAGTTCTGTTAACATGTTCTAAAATAAGTTAAAATAAATTCGGGGAATTTAGATTTTTTTTTTTTTCCGTTACAAACTGGGAAAATACAGAGAATTTTGTTTCTTACTTTTGTCTTCTTTAAAATGGTGACCACTTAAAGTTTAATCTATGAAATATTTAACCATGATATTTCAGCTATACTAGACTGTTTTTTTATTACTATAGCATTGTTTAAATATGTTCAGCTGTTTAACCAGCAATTAAAACTAATAAATATAGTTAACCCAATATAGCTCGCACAGGAGCACAGTAATTGTTGTTTCCTTTTAACATATTGTGTATTATATGTATAATAAATTATTATTATGTCATCATAAGTTAAAATAAGTAGGGAGTTGTGCTATTGTGAAGTTAAGAAGTATTAAAATCTATATAAAATCAGTAAAAATAATACTAATAACAATAACTGAATCTTTGCAACAAAAAAAAAATATGTGATGTAAATTCATTATCAAAATTTAATTCAAAGCTTTAATTTTGAATTAGTTTTTATTATTGTTTGTTTGTTTTTTTATTTTTTTTTTATTGTTTGTTGAGGTCATAAAAGACAAAATCAGGTCAGCAAAAAAATATGTATTATGAAAAAAAGGCAGGACTGAGAAATCTTCATTCATTTTTTTATTTTAATATTTTTTTTAAAGAAAGCCCAACCCAGGTGGGTTTTTCTTTAGATTTAATTGTTTTGTTTTTATTTATTTATTTTTTTAATTGGATGTTATTCTTTTGAGAGGATGTTATTCTTTTGAGGGGAAGGAAGGCAAAAAGATAATGAAATAATTATATTAAATCTATAACAGCATACTGCCTTAATGTTGGGAGATATGTTAAGCATGACATTTATTTTAAAAACCTAACAAACAAATAAAATAACTATACATACCATTTTTTTCATTAGATAAAAATTAGCTGAATAAATTGATTTTATTTTATTTAAACTCAGTCATTTGGATATTTTTAAATTTAGTTTGGTAAACACCAAATTCTCTTTCCAACCCATTTTTTACATTTTAGTTTAAATTTCTTTAACAGTCACATTGGAAAACAGAACTTCAATAATTGGCAGCTATTGAATGCATATTTTCTAGATGTCTCTTGGTAGACATTTTAAGAGTGACCTCAGAAAAAGCTAATACGGAATGTGGCATTCATTTTATTTTTACTTAGCCAATACGTGGTTAGTTATGGAATGTAAATTACAAAATTTTCATATAAGTACAATAATAATGTTATACCATTGAGTTTGAAAAATGTTGGTAAAATATCAAAGCATATGTGTTTTATTTCTTTGATGTTAAAATATTTAAAAACATTTCCATTCATGACAGATATTAAAAAAGGTAGAATAGTTTGAAAAAAGTATTCAAAAACTTGTGAAAATATAATAATAACTTTAGTAATGATAGAGAAAAAAAAACTAACTTATTTTTTATCATTATTATGCTTTTTATTAGATTTTTACATAATTAAATTATTAAAATTTTAACTATCAATTCTATCCATTCAAACTGAACAAAACATCATTTTGTAATGTCCCTTATTAAAAAAAAATTATTTCTTTCAAAATAGCCCAAGCAGAGATGCAAAGAAAAAAAAATTACTTATATCAGGGGTCTGTCTAGGTTTTTCTGAGGGGTACCTATTTTGTGAAAATTTATACATAATTTGTAAAAGTTAAAAATTATATTAAAAAATCAACACAAAAATATGGATTTATCGTTTCTAACGGGATGCAAAAGTAAAATTTTAAGAAAAAGTATTTTGTGAAAGTACCGCTAAATGGTAGTAAATTTGGCCTAGACAGAGCCCGGTATATAAAATGATTCTGACGCTTATCTGGAGAAAAAAATGCTTAAATTTTCATTATTTTTTCCAATTGCAATAGATGTGAGCAATCTGAAGTAAACT
Source organism: Parasteatoda tepidariorum (assembly GCF_043381705.1). Classification (NCBI taxonomy): domain Eukaryota; kingdom Metazoa; phylum Arthropoda; class Arachnida; order Araneae; family Theridiidae; genus Parasteatoda; species Parasteatoda tepidariorum. Next base: position 86,770,114 of record NC_092213.1, on the reverse strand, counting down.
GAAAAGTAAAGCAATAGTTTTTCTGGTATTTTATTATACATTCTGTATCACGATTTTTAAAATGTATAATTTTGGCTAAGCTCTCCTACCTGGTAGAGCTGAATTTGAGCACTTTCTATCATAGCTGTTGAATAGTACTTTTTTTTAAAAAGCCAATTGATCAATGCTGTGTCATTTAAACACAAATATTTGTATATTGCTGTTTTAATATTATATCTTTTTTTCTTATCTAGAATGATTTGGATGATCCAGAAAGAGGAATGATCTTTGTTTGCAGTGCCACTCACAAAACAAAGGTAACCCTTTTTCTTTTTTGTGCTCCTTTAAGTTTTCTTTCTCCCTAAAATCTATACAAAAAGTTAACAATTTAAAAGAAAAAAAAATTTTTTAAGCATTTTTGTAGTCTTAAAAGTGATTGTACAATAAAAGATCTGTCTTACCCATACTTGCCAAGTCTCCTGTTTTTTAACAAGGACTCCTGTATTTCACAACTATCTCCTGTTTACCTGTATGCTCTGAAATGTCTCCGTACTTATTGAAGAAATTTAAAAAGAAAAAAAATGGTAATAAAATATCAACTGAGGGCAAAAATACTTCTCTTATTCCTCAACAGATGGTGCTATTGCCAGTACTGCAGTATGTTGAGCGTTAATTGTTTAAGTCGAGCCTTGATGGTTCCGGGGATAGAGCGTTCACCTTCCAATTAGGTGAACCCAGGTTCGAATCCCAGCGATGACTGGTCGATACGAATTCTGCATCTGGCTTGCACTGACCACAGTGCTGACGTGAATTATTCTCAGTGGTAGATGGATCACAGGTTAGAGTTCCCTCGTCATCAGGAGGTTTTCGTGGTTTTCCTCACCATGTAACTCGAGTTAGTTCCATAAAACATCTTCCTCAGAGCAAATTTCTCCCAGTACTTGATTCAGGAGTTCCCTTGTCTTCTGGATTGGGTTCAAAATGACAAGGCTGTGAAGTTAAACACCGGTAGTCGTAAACCCAAAATTGCGTCGGTTGGTAAAATCTCCGTTATTTTATTTCTCCAATGTTGGCAGGTATGCTAACCGCATTAACTGTGCGTGTGTAAGCAATAAAAAGGAATTTCTGTGACTAAGCAAGAACTGTTAACTTTTTGCCGTATTTGTCAAGTGGTTGCAATTTCGAAAACAAATCGAATTTGTTTATTAGTTCTAATACTGTCATAATTTTCAATTTGTTTTTGTAAATAATAAATATTTAAGTTAATATTTTGAAGCTCTTTAAGAATTAATCCACACTAATTATCGTCAAATTTAAAGATATGGAAAATGATCTATAATAAAATGCTAAATCTCACATTTCAAGGTTTGCTTTACTAAGGTCATCTAGTATTGTTTTGCTTATTAATGTCATCTTACATTTACTTGTCATCTTACATTTTGGACTTGTCATCTTGCATTTTGGACCAAACAGAATGAAAATTAAATTCATGACAGCCCAATGTATTTTAATATCACTTCTTGTGTTTAATGAGGAAAAATAAAATCTTGTCATATATGGTTTAGATTTTATCAAAATAAATAAATATTTCTAATATTTTTTTTGTTTCAGTAAAATCTTTTTGGGGAAAAAGTAATCTCCATGTTGCATGTTTTTATTGATTTCATATTATTTATTATTTTTTTTAATCAATTATAAAGAAATGCATTTAAAATCAATTCAAAAGTTTTTAGATAATTGTGCGCAGTTTTACATTTTTAAAAGAAAAATTTATAAAAGAAATTCACATTTTTAAAGGAATCTTTTTTAGGAAATAGTATTCTCCATGTTGCATAGCATGCTTTTATTGGTTTTATATTTATTATTTTTTTAAAATCAATCATAAGGAAATGTATTTAAAATCAATTCAAAAGTTTTTAAATAATTGTGCACAGCTTTACGTTTTTAAAATGAAAAATGTCAATGAATTTAAATGTTCAAAGGAATCTTAGAAAATGTATACATTTCAGTTTGACTTTCCTTGAATTTCCACTTTTTTTTCCAAAAAAAATTGTTACTCATGCTAAAATATATTTTCTGATGCTCGATTCAGTTTATATCATATATGGTCATAGTTATATCATNAGCATGTTTTTATTGATTTTATATTATTTATTATTTTTTTTAAAATCAATTATAAAGAAATGCATTAAAATCAATTCAAAAGTTTTTAAATAATTGTGCACAGTTTTACATTTTTAAAAGGAAAATTTTCAAAAGAAGTTAACATTTTAAATGGAAAATCTTTTTTAGGAACAAGTATCCTCCATGTTGCATAGCATGTTTTTATCGGTTTTATATTTATTATTTTTTTAAAATCAATCATAAGGAAATGTATTTAAAATTAATTCAAAAGTTTTTAAATAATTGTGCGCAGTTTTACATTTTTAAAAGAAATTTACAGTTTTAATAGAAAATCTTTTTTAGGAAAAAGTTTTCTCCATGTTGCATAGCATGTTTTCATTGGTTTTATATTTATTATTTTCTTTTGATCAATTATAAAGAAATGCATTAAAATCAATTCAAAAGTTTTTAAATAATTGTGCACAGCTTTACGTTTTTAAAATGAAAAATGTCAATGAATTTAAATGTTCAAAGGAATCTTAGAAAATGTATACATTTCAGTTTGACTTTCCTTGAATTTCCACTTTTTTTTTCCCAAAAAATCTTGTTACTCATGCTAAAATATATTTTCTGATGCTCGATTCAGTTTATATCATATATGGTCATAGTTATATCATATATGGTCATTCAGTTTATATCATATATAGTCATATATGGTTTAGATTTTTCTAAATAATTAAATATTTCTAATATTTTTTTTGTTTTAGAAAATCTTTTTTAAGAAAAAGTAATCTCCATGGTGCATGTTTTTGTTATTTTTATATTATTTATTATTTTTTTAATCAATTATAAAGAAATGCATTAAAACCAATTCAAAAGTTTTTAAATAATTGTGCACAGTTTTACATTTTTAAAAGCAAAAATGTCAATGAGTTTAAATGTTCAAAGGAATCTTAGAAAATGTATACATGTCATTTTGACTTGCCTGAATTTCCAATATTTTTTCCAAAAAAAAAGAAGAAAAAAAAACTCATTACTCATGCTAAAATATATTTTCTAATGCTCGATTTTGATTCTGTTTATGTCAAATAGATCTTTTTAAAGTTTTTTTTTCTTCTGAGCAACACATTTGTATTTATTATATTATTTGCAAAAGTAATTACATAATTATTTTATGAATTTTAGAGCTTTCCCATGGTCCTTAAAAGTATTTTTAAAAAAAGTCATTCTCTTATCACCTAGAATGAGACCATGCTTTGAGGGTCGATCATTTTAGAGAGATATACTTTTTGGCATAACTTAATATTTAGCATGATTGTCCCACAATTGAATACGTGATGCGTGCCTAATAGTGAAATATAGAAACTAGTTTTAATAATTTTTTCAATGTTTTTCACAAATTTCTTGATTTACTCTTTTTTTTAAATGTATGGAAAAAAAACTGCAAATCTTAATTTCTGCACTTAATTTTCCGATTGAATTTCAATGAAATTATTAAAAATGGAATACGGTTTAGTTTCATAGAAATTGACATTTAGCTATCTGAAAATCTTTTTTTAAGAAAACCCAACCTGGGTTTGCAGAAATTACCCGATCCTACCTTGGCAAACCTTGTTAGTTAATACAAATATATGTTAATTATACCATTATAATAAAATTNAATTTTTTTTTTTTTTTTTTAATTTATTGATTTTTTTAAGAGAGGTCACTATCACTGGTGGTATATTCGATGATAAAAGATCATACTATTTTTAAGATCCTTAATTTTTCGAAAAAGTCCTTCATTTTTTTCGAAAAAATAAGTCCTTCATTTTTGCTTTATTTAGAGAGTGTGAACCCTGTTTTACGAAATATTTTTTTAGCGGCAAGTTAATTTAACATTTGATAGAAATTATTTTTGTATTAAAATCAAATCAATCTTCATCGTTGAGAAAACTGCATTTCATCATTGACAAGTATGTTAATTGTAACACAAAATGATAAGACATTTATTCACGTAAATAAAAGTGTTTAATATTATAAATGATTTATGGTTATATCTAAAATATATGTTGTAAACATATTCTCTCTCTTCTTTATTTTTAGTCGATGTTTTTTTTCCTCGTGCAGTCTGAACAAGGTGATATCTTCAAGATTACTTTAGAAACTGATGACGATGTTGTAAGTATTATGCATGGATGTAAACAAAAATAGTTTTAATCGTTATTTAAAAAAGCCTTAGAGCAATCGGTTTTTTCATTTTAGAGCAATTCATTTTTTGTGTGCCCCTTAAAAGTTTTTTTTTTTTTTTCAAATTAATCAAATGGAAATTAATCTAGTATTAAGCCCAATGGTAGAATCACCGACACACAATCACAGAATGTTCCAGAGTTCTTGCAGAAAGATTTTTCTTTTGAAAAGTATAAAGAAGAAAAAAAAATTCTTTTCTACTGAAATGAACACTTAATATTTGGATCATGCTCAATTAGCGCCGATAGTACTGTAGATCGATGTAATGTTTCGATTGTATTTTCGGCAGTTATGCATATGGATTTTCCTTGGGATTTTAAATATCTCGATATATTTCAAACAACGAATCGTGCATTTGCGTATTTACTTTTTAAGGCAAGAATTCCATCGAATTTTTGGTAGCTATTGCTATTGATTTCTCCAGTTTTTAAATCCGATATTTTTATACGATATTATTTATTACAAAAACCTAATCTCAAAACAAAACACACATTCGAGAAGTCCGATTCGCCTGGTTTTGCCGTCCATCGTTTTTCCGGCAATTACCACTCCGGATTTCATGATTTTTTATTATTTTTTTATTGTGGTGATATTTTTGGACACCGAAAGAAATAATTTGTGTGCCCCTCCCCAACAAAATTAGAGAAAACCACTCATAATATTGGAGTAAAAAATTATCACATGTTCAGTTAAAGAGAAAAATAAAAGTGCAGGGTGCGTAGCGTTTGTAAAAAGTACTTAAAGGTGCTTTTTTGGGGATTTCGTTTTTAAAAGCTTTTAAAGGTGCTTTTTTCAGCTGGCGTTTTTAAAAAGTGCTATTTATCCGAATAATTTTTCCCCCCTTCAGTGATATCTGGTGGATCCCATGCATTTAACGAAAAATTTAGAGTTTGCTACGCAATCATTCACGCGGACTTCAGGCTATGCTTCATGTCGTACCCACGTTATGACTTGCGCATGCGCGCACACTAGTAACCGAAACCCGAGTGCTCCAATTCGGGTAAAGAATATCTGATCCTTATGAAATGTTTTTCTGTTTAATTTATTTTAATTTTATTGTTTATTTTATTTTACTTCTAACACTTTTTTTGACGTAGGGGGTAAGGGTACTTTTGTTCTGAGTTCAGGGTCAAGTTGAATTCACTCGGTGATGTGGGAAAGTACTGATTGTTTCGATTTACGCTCGTATCTTTTTGGTTTTTTTCAACGCTGCAACTGTTTATAAAAAGTTTTTGTTTTTCAATAGTATCATTGATTGAATATGGATTTTTTGAGTGCTTGAACATTTTTGTAAAGTGCTTGAAAAGTTTTTAAAAAGTGCTTATTTTTGATTCAAAGATTTGGCTACGCACCCTGAAGTGTTAGCGCAGCACTTTTGTATTTTAAATTAGTAACATATATGTTGCTATTACAAGTTTCTTGCAAAAAGATATTAATGCTTNAAACCACTCATAATATTGGAGTAAAAAATTATCACTAAAGAGAAAAATAAAAGTGTTAGCGCAGCACTTTTGTATTTTAAATTAGTAACATATATGTTGCTATTACAAGTTTCTTGCAAAAAGATATTAATGCTTGAGAGTTTTGTCGCAGATAGCTTGAAGAAGTTCCTGCCACAGGAGTATTATGTGGTGTTCAGATTTAAATAGTCAGCATTCAGACTCTTGTTTTAACATTTTAGTAAATAACACTATTAAGCAAGCTCTATTATAATGAGTTTAAGTCTTATTGAGAAAGCACATAATAAATTTAAAATACTGAGTGCGCATGCAGAACATATGGCTGAATTTAAAAAATTTAAATGAATCTTATAGGATGCGAGGATTTTTTAAATCTGATATAAATAAAAATGAAAAAATATATATATTTTTTTTTTGTCAGGAAAAAAAAAGACCATTGCTAATTTAGATTTGGCAGTTTTATCATTGTCTGTAATTTGATTAGTACATGTGAATGTATTCCGGGGTTTCGTATCATCCTTCCGGGTCTAAAAATTAGGAGCCGGGCAAACTATTTTTCAGAGATACTCCACGTTTCTCAAGACCATTAGTTCTCGGATTTTTGCTTGTGGAAAACATAATCTGACAAAATTTTTACGAAATTCTACAGTCTGAAATTTAAATTCTGAAACTTCCGCTAAATCCTGTTAATGAGACATTTACATTATTACGTGTGATTTTCGCCATTTTGAATATCTGGAACTGCTCCGGGATCCACTATTATCGGGGTTCTTATTCACATGATTTTAAATATCATGTGAATAATTGATTTCCTTATTTACCTAATTTAAAAGTTATAGCAGGGTGCGTAGCGTTTGTAAAAAGTACTTAAAGGTGCTTTTTTGGGGATTTCGTTTTTAAAAGCTTTTAAAGGTGCTTTTTTCAGCTGGCGTTTTTAAAAATGCTTTTTTTTTCCGAATAATTTTTTTTCCCCTTCAGTGATATCTGGTGGATCCCATGCATTTCAGGAAAAATGGGGAGTTTGCTACGTAATCATTCACGCGAACTTCATATCGTACCCAAGTTATGACTTGCGCATGCGCGCGCACTTAAACCGAAACCCGAGTGCTCCAATTCAGATAGAGAATATCAGCTCCTTATGAAATGTTTTTCTTTTTAATTTATTTTAATTTTGTTCTTGTTTATTTTATTTTACTTCTAACACTTTTTTTGACGTAGGGCGTAAGGGTACTTTTGTTCTGAGTTCAGGGTCAAGTTGAATTCACTCGGTGATGTGGGAAAGTACTGATTGTTTCTATTTACACCCGTTTCTTTTTGTTTTTTTTTTAACGCTAAAACTGTTTATAAAAAGTTTTTGTTTTTCAATAATATCATTGATTGAATATGAATTTGTTGAGTGCTTGAAAAGTTTTTAAAAAGTGCTTATTTTTTATTCAAAGATTTGGCTACACACCCTGTATAGGTTGAGATATATATTTAAGTGATTTAAAAATCATACATAGTGCTTCATATTCACACACTTTTAAAATCCAGTATTGCAACTTGTATTCCCATAAGTTTAAAATCCATTACCACGATTCATATCCACAAATCTTGACCAGTTCCAGAAATTCATATCCAGTAATCCTGACAGTTCGGTCTGAAGAGTTGACTCTTTCTCGGGTAGATAAGTGTTGCTACCAATATAAATCAAAAATTAATTTGAATATTTAAGTAAGTTGTAAGGTTTAAAAGATAGAGCCAGGGTGCGTAGTGTTTTTAAAAAGTGCTTATTTTCAATTTTCGTTTTTTAAAAGCCCTTGAAGGTGCTTTTTTCATTGGGTGCTTATTTTTCCTTTTCATGTAAGAAAGTGCTTATTTTTCCTTTTCCAAAATAAAATTTTTCCTTTACCTTGTTGATTTTTGCTACGAATTATGCAGAAAGATGGTGTTCACATTGTTCTATTCAGCATTTTCACAATTAATTCAACCACAATTAGTGATGTAACGAATAGTGATGGGGCCGAATACTTACTTTTTAAAAATTTCTCTTTTGATTGTCATTTTGTAATTAAAGTAATTTTCAAATTTTAAATTAAAAATGAAATAAATATTAACAAAATTGCTTTTTTAATCTTTGTATACTTAAAAATTTTTTAACAACTTGATTTATTTTTTGTAATAATTTAAATATCTTGATGCCAATAACAAGGCAATATGGCTTTTATAAATCTAAATAATTAATAATAGCATATTTTAGTTATATTTATACTTGTAATTTATATGCTCTTTTATTTAAAATAAGAACTCATTACTACTGTTAAATGTATTCTTAATTTTCTCTTTTGTCAGAAAAATTATTAAAACCCAGAAATTTAAGAACTTTTTAAAAAGTTTCACTTTTGAAATTTTAATTTTGTAATTAAATAATTTTTAAATTTTATGGAACCAAACGAAACAGACTTCTTCCTATAAATGCTGAAAAAATATTATTCTTGCATCATAATTTTGGACATTACAATGATAAATGATTTTTTTATACCTGTAAACCATATATCTCATGTAGCTTGTTTCTCTAAGTATCAAGACATCCATTAAATGGATAATTAATGTTTTACATTTATAATAAATAGTTATATTGTCATATATTTATAGTGCATATTATTGATAAATAGATATTATTAAGGGAATCACAAATAAATTTTAATTGCCGATTCAGATAGTATTCACGCTTCTATTTAACAAACTATATATATTTGTATTTTAATGTAAAGGATTCCAATGCTTGTTTAAATACATCTGATGATAAATTTGCAACAAGAAAACGTTTTTATTTATGTAACATTATTAAGTACACTTATGTATTATACAATTTAAATTGAGTAAATGTTAGATTTTCTAATAATTAATGCAGTGAAATGTAACTCTGCAATATTCATGATTAAATGTATTTAAAAGCACATTAAAAAAACATCTTTCTTTATTATTATGAATTTATTCAGCCAAATATCTAATAATATTCATATTCAACCGAATAACTTCAGTATTCAGCTAGGCCGAATACTGAATATTTGTTACATCCCTAACCACAATCTATTTCTGCTTATCGTCAGTCCGTAGCGTATTAAAGCGCCATTTGATTTGCATGATTAAAAAAATTTTGACAATTGTCCAAAACAGTGCCGAAAGTTTTATTTATTTATTTTTTAAAACCAGGTAAAACCGTCAATTTTCAAAAACTTTCCAATCCTACCTAATTGTGTTTTTTTTTTAGTGTTTAAAAATATTTATTTGAGTGCTTGAAAAGTGCTTAAAAGGTGTTTATTTTTTGTTGAATAATTTGGCTACGCACCCTGTAGAGCTGATAAAATTAATAATGTTGCATTAAATGTGGTTCAACAGAGTGAAAATCTAAACTTTAAAAAAAAACAAAAAAAAATCTCATATAGAGATGCATGAGAATGAAGATAACTCTTAATGTAATTTTAATGGATTTGAAGCTTTTTATAAATTACTTTTTTTATGTTTTAAGAGAAGTCATAGTTTATACTAAGAACCATTAAATGACTCTGCTATGTATACATGTAGTTTTCTAAACTTTAGTGTTTATTTTACAGGTGAGTGAGGTTAAGTTGAAATATTTTGACACTGTGCCTGTTGCGTCCTCTTTGTGTGTATTAAAAACTGGTTTTCTTTTTGTTGCATCTGAATTTGGAAATCAGTAAGTTACATTAGTTCTTAAATTTCTGGCCTTTTATATACTTAATTTTTTTTAAAAATTATTATGTTATTTATACGCAACATAAAAAGCTGCAACTAATCTTTTTATGTTTCATCTAAATCTTCCTTATTTAATATTCTGAACTAAATGCTCTTTCTTACACTTTACTTTTCACATCCTGTCTTATAATCTATTTTTGGCTTCAAATTATGCATTTTTGATTTTTTTCCTTTAATTGAACCGGAGGGAAAGACTTTTTCTCTCTACCTATGTAATAGACCAATTGTAATGACTCAGATTTCCCTTATTCTCTAAGACAAAACTTATTACGGATTTATTTTGCAAGAGCTTTATTGAGGAGCCTTTGATTTGTACATTACTTGGAAGATTGTTCTATTTCTAATAATAATTAAATAAATATTGCAGGGGTGATTGTGCTCCGGAAAAAAATCCGGATTTCCAGATTTTTCGCTAGCTGCGATCCGAAAGTTGCCAAAACTCCAAAGTCCAGAAGTAATAAAATACGAAGTTTCAAATGATACTCCAACTATTACAGTTCCTTTGCAATTTATTTATTTATTTTTTTTTACAGAGAATTATAATTTCTTCAAAATAGTCCTATTTTTGAGCTATTTCCTAGAGCTTTTATTACTCTAATTATGACAGAAACAACTCAAATATTTCTAAATCAGACCATTTTTTCATGCAAATTCTAAAGTTTTATGCTTTATCAGCACCTGTTATCTATTCAATTCTCAGCTAGATTGCCCTTTTTTTTCCCATGACTTATTTTACATTTATGGTAATTTGTTTTTTCTCCTTTTAGTTCTTTTTTTGGAATACTGGAACTTTATTTTTTATAGATAATAAGTTTGATCTACTTCTTTCAATATAATGTGTCATATTTTGTACAAAATGTCTCAAATTTAGCAAATGACTTTTTATTCTAAAACTACTAAAAGTGTTGGTAAATCAATTCTCAGCTTTTTTTTTTTCCATGACTTATTTTACATTTATCATAATTTGTTTTTTCTCCTTTAGTTCTTTATTTGGAATACTGGAACTTTATTTTTTATAGATAATAAGTTTGATCTACTTCTTTCAATATAATGTGTCAAATTTAGCACAAGACTTTTTATTCTAAAACTACTAAAAGAGTCGGTAAACGAACTACTGAACGTACAAAGTAAATGTACTGCTGAAAACTGAAACCAGTCACCTCAGCTTGGTAAATAAGAACATCAATGTAGAATGCTTGTAAAATAACATTTTAATGTTCTATTAACCCTTTGATGGTTATGAACGAGTTGGTTTTACTGTCTACAGATGGCAGTACGGGTTCCATGAATTTTTTTTCATAATGAAGGGGGAATTTTTTTTTTTATGCTTATTTTGGCTCGATTTTTAGAGTGTTTGTAAAGTAAAATAACTCAAAAGCGAAAGTTAAATAATTATGATGATGATTATGATTCTTAAAGATTTTTAGGTAATTACTGTAATTTTTTATAGCGTGTACAAAAAGATTTTTATTTAATTACTTTCAATTTCCTTTCAATTTAATATTTGTCTTATATTTATAATTAACTATTATCATTTATATAATTGATTATAATTATTTATAATTTAATATTTGATAATCATTTTAAAGTTTGTAAAAGCTGTTATTTATGTACTACAAATACTTTAAGAAATTTTTTTAATGCGTGAGGCGAGTTATCTTAGGCATCGCCAGAGAAGGGTGACATTTTCGGAAGAACGACCGGGAAAAAACAGCTGCCACTTTCGACTACTGTTTACTCATTGTACTGCTCGTATTAAGTGAATGAAAACTGCTCATTTCCCTAACCGTCAAAGGGTTAAATCTGTGTTAATAATTCTTGCTTTTGTATATATTATTAAAAGCATATTAAACATTTTCCATTTTAAGTTACCTGTACCAAATTGCCCATCTCGGAGATGATGATGATGAGCCAGAGTTTAGCAGCGCCATTCCCCTGGAAGAGGGAGACACGTTCTTTTTCGGACCGAGGGCTTTGAAAAATCTTGTTTTAGTTGATGAACTGGAAAGTTTGTCTCCCATCATGCACTGTCAAATAGCTGATTTGGCCAATGAAGACACCCCTCAGCTCTACGTTGCCTGTGGCAGAGGTCCAAGGTCTACATTAAGGGTTCTGAGACATGGATTAGAGGTGAATATCTTTTATTAAAAACAGGGTTTTGGACGTCCTAAACTGGCTTTGGACAGGACATGTGGGTTTTAGTGTCTTAAAGTGTCCAAAACCTTGAACTTTGGTAGAAAGTAAAAATTCTATGGGTGTAACCATTGTACACATAATAATTTCATGTATCAATAAATATTTGATATTTTTCATACAATTTACTTTAACTTATTAAAGGAAAATAATATAATATGAAAAGGTTTATAATTTTTGAAGATCCATAATTCATTGAACAACAAAATTGAATACCTTATCCTNACAAAATAACTGAAAAATGTAATAACAGTTTTGAAGGGCATATCATCATGAATGAAATAAAAGTATTCTTGAATAGTACTACTATAGATAAATAAACCTGTTTATGACTAACCAAGCATTTAGTCCCTAATAGCTTAACCTGTATGGCAAGGTCAAACTTCAGTTATGTACTATTGTATGAGAGGACCCATTGAACTTGATTACTGATTAATCTTCATTTGTTTAATGTTTAAATTGAAGAGTCAAGCATTATTAATAAAACATTATACTTTTAAATTAAAAACGAATATTCTCTAGTAGATTTAATTATCAATGTGTTATTAGTTCTATGTTTATTTTATCTTTTAAATATTGTTCAGATAAAATTGTGACATAATTTGAGTAATAGGGTTTTGGATAGGACGGTTTAAACCGTGGATTAATCCATTCTGTCCTAAAACCTTGCCAAACCTGATTAAAAATAGTAACAATTCTGTTTATTTGTTGATGATCATGTAGATGTTGCTTTCTAGGAGGGCACTTCATAAGAATTGTGTGGCAGCCACTTTCCCAATTGTTCCTCTGTCTGCTGTTATCTTAATGACTCGATCAGACGCCTACTCTGCTTCACGTTTACACTGTTTCCTCTTCGTAACATTGTTTTGAATTTATGACATCTCTGGTGCTACAGAGGGTTTCACATTCTAAAATTTTGTATAGACAAAAGTTTAATTCATCAGGTGGTTGGAATGCTCTTTATTGCCCCTTTCGTCAGCATTGCTCTAAATCCATCATTGTATAAATTTGCTTTTCAAATATATTGCATCTATTATACAAGTATATATATGGTTTGTGAAGCAAGGGAGGAAAAAAGACAATAGTTTAATAATGAAACTAAACAGATTTAACAAAAAAAAGGGGGAAGGAAGTTTAAAAGCGATATGAACGATGAGAGCTGCCTACAGGATAAGGACTGATTGCTAAATTAGATTGTTCTTTATAAAGGAGTAAAATAGTAATTAATATTCAGGATTTTTCCCGACTGGTTGCTCTAGAGCAGGGATGGCGAACCTTCATGCACCAACGTGCCATTTTTTCTAAAATGTATTTTAATGAGGTCATAGACGCGCCGACAAATAGTTTTGACTTCGTGATTATTGGGTAAATAATAATACTAAATACTATCAACTCAAAACTCTTTATTTACTACGAAATTTTTTTTTTTTTTTTTGCAATGTCTCAGTTATACGCGTAATTCAACTGAAAGTAGCATAAGTGTGACTTCTGTTGTTGCAGATTAGATGACAAATAGCATATATTAGGGTTATAAAATGTTAGTTTAAGCAGAACTGTTAATTTTTTATGCTAGTTATTTATTGTTCGCTTGTATTTTATGGTTATTAATTACTTTTTGGCATTAATTGTTATTTTTTTTGTGAATTTTAATTGAATTGTTAATATGCTTCATAGTGAACTTTGTGATCGGTGGCGTGCCCAAAATATTGTGCCTCGTGCCATAAGTGGCACGCGTGCCATTGGTTCGCCATCCCTGCTCTAGAGCCTTGGGTTTTGGCACTTTTCCCTTCTGGATGGTCGGGCACCTTTCAATGAGGAAGTAGGTGGTTTCGAGGATGATAGATGATGAAATTTTACTACTACACACTCATATATATGTGTGTGTATGTATATACATATATCAGGGTGATTCTGAAAAGATGGGCAAAATTTTAGGAAGTGATAGTATATACCCAAGCAAAAAGTTTTTATCAAAAAAATGCATGGTTGAAAACAAAATGCAAAGGTACTGGCTCATTTGGAAATTGTTTGATGCAAATGTGAAAGCTCCATTCCTGTTGCGAGTTACTGCACTGCGTTACTTGTCGCCAAGCTTTCGGCCACTTCAGGGAAAGTTCGTGATATGCCTGGTGTGTTTCAGAATGTTCGCCTATCTTTTCTTCGCTGTTGCATAGCCGCTGTCGGCCACTGTTTTGAACACTTATTGTAATCACGTGCCATTAAATTTGCTTTTATAACTAAAGTTCATCGTTCTTTGAGTGTTTTTGCTTCATATAAGAACTTTGAACAGAACTTCATAAACTTTGACACCCTCTAGCGATTTTGCGTTTTGTTTTCGACCATGCATTCTTGGGTAAAAATTGTTTGCTTGGGTGTGTACTATCACTTCCTAAAATTTTGCCCATCTTTTTAGAATATAGAGAGAGATATTAATTAGAAGAAAATTCATGAAATAATATCCATTGACTGAGAAATTGCGCTGAATATCCGGGGGAACTATAAACAAGCAAATAATAGAAGGCACTGAGTTTCAAAGCAGCTTCAGGATCATGCTCTGCAATGCAGGATAGCAGGGGTGATTGTATTCTGGGTGTACCGCGAACATCAACTAAATCTATTAACTTTTTCTTTCGTAGGTGTCAGAAATGGCTGTCTCAGAACTTCCTGGAAATCCTAATGCTGTCTGGACTGTAAAAAGAAAATCTGATGGTGTGTATGATTTTAATTGAAACACCCTTTTCCCCCACCATCATTGATATTAAAATATGTATCCCCTTGAATGGATAATAATAAATATTGAACCTTCAAGGGACCGAAATTTCGGTTCACTATAACCGGGAGTTCACTATATCCGTTAAGTATGCAATTTAACTAATGGTTTCCAAACTCCTCCCTTTTATTACGCATTATTCAAATAAATGACTGAAAAATATTATGTAGTAGCAAAAAATGTGTTATTTTATGTTATTTAAAAAAATGTGTTACTCTTCGTCTTGCGTACAAAAAAAAGTTAGTAATCTTTAGCTGATGAGCAATCCTCAACATCAGATATGGAAACACTTCCTGACTCTCAGATAAATATTCCTGAATTTCTGTTATTCCGCTTTTTAAACCTGCCTAACCTGTCATTCGAGCACATAAAAGTAGTCTCATAAAATCGCTTAGCAAATTAATTGACATTTGTCCAGATACTTCGATTGGTGAACCACTTCAGTAATGCTTCTACAACATCCTTGTGATCTGCTTTTCTCAACTTTTTCTGCCATCTAAATTTTTTTCAGGAGCAGAAATTATTAATTGCCTATTTTTCCATATATTGCAAACTGCATATTTGGATAGTTTATATTCTCCTTCAAATATCAGCTTGATTGCACCCATTTTCAATTTTTCTGATTATGCTATTTTTATCATCAATGCAGAACGTTTAACTGAACTGAGAGCAAAAGGAGTTGAAATGACGGCCTTATCAACACATGGTGTCCAACCCTTTGACCAATCATGAATAATTACTCATTCCCTCTGACAGAAAATGCGTATTGATCCCCCTGACTCCTTACAGGTACATTACTGCCTGAGTGGGAAACATTTGCTTGGTTTGTTTAGGGATGGGAAAGTGAGATAGAAGAAGCCAACAGGAAAAAATGCTTATCGCTGCATTCCCCTCTATAGATGGTTTTAAAAATCGGTATACGTATTTATTTCGAAGTAGAAATTTCAAAATTATTACCAAAAAAAATGAAGAAAAGAATCAGTCGAAGACAGAAAAATGTTCATTATATTCTACTTCTTCACTTTTTTGGTTCACTATATCCACAAAAAATAACATTATACGTGTATAGCAAGGCAGGGGACCGAACATTTTCAGGGATGAGATTCTTCCGCGGATTCGCGGATTTCCGCTTTTTTTTCAGATTTTTCCNTTCACTATATCCACAAAAAATAACATTATACGTGTATAGCAAGGCAGGGGACCGAACATTTCGTTCATTATATCCGGGAGTTCACTATAGCGGGGTTCGACTGTATTACCCTGGTATGGATTATTTTCACGTTGAAACATTAGGTATGTTATTTATCAAAATTAACTTATTAGGACTAGCCTATTATTTTTAATGTATTTCTCGCCTAGACATTCAGCAAGTGGTCACTATAGCAGATAAATTCCTGTGTATTTCTTAAGGTCACCTTACTCAGGTGGTCACTTTTACAGGTTACACTATAATTCTCAATGAACTTAGACACTCTTTCTGAAATAGAATACTTAGAAACTGTATCCAAATTTAAAATTGCTAGCGGTCGCCCATCATGTCTGTAAGGGTTGTTACAATGTCTGCCTGTATAATACACATTGTACGATATTCTGAAAGTGTTTAAACATTTTAAAGGTTTTTTTTTTTTTTTTCAAATTTTATTCTAAATATATTCTATCAGATCTTTATTTTTTTATGAACTTTTTTTTTTCTCTGCAAAATTGTTCGCATGATGAAAATAACTTTTAGTGCTGTTAAATGCTTGTGAAATTACTTTAAAAATGATAGGCCATATTCTCTTTTAATTACGCAATTATTAAATCATTCCAAACTAAACATTCTTTTTTTTTTCTTTGAAAAAGTATCTAGTATCGATCGTGTTTAAATAAAGAATCGGTGCACCTAAAGAGTTTCACATTTACTGATGATGTTTCAGCTATATTAAACTATTTCATTTACTATAGCATTATTTGTTTTAATTGATGATCATCCTTTTTTCCTTAATGTTTCTCAGCAAAAATACATAGAATTTTGTTTCTTATTTTCGTCTTTTTAAAAAATGGTAACTACTCAAAGTGGAATAGTTAAGGATGATATAAAACTAATTCATTTAATCACAAATATAGCATTAAGTATGAATAGCTGTTCTGATTAAACAAGTTTATTTTTCAGCAATTATAACTAATATAGTTAACCCAATACAACTCATACAATTGTGATGTCTCTTTAATATAATGTGTACAATATGTACTGGGAAAACACAGGGCAGCTTTTAAAGCTCAAACCGATATTCATGAAGAACTTAATATAATTTGACTATTTTATATTTCTGTAACCATGATTTCATTGCAGAGGAGTTTGATGCTTTCATCATTGTGTCTTTCGTCAATGCTACTTTGGTCTTGTCGATTGGAGAAACGGTTGAAGAAGTGACGGACTCTGGATTTCTCGGAACAACACCCACTCTGGCTTGCGCTCAGATCGGTGACAATGCCCTCGTCCAAGTATGTCATTTATTGCTCAGTTTTCTATACTATATTGTGTTTTTCTTTCATTGCAGGGCTGCCACAGGTGACTAAAATACAACTATTTGCAACTATTTTCAGCATGAGGCGACTATGGCAACTCTTTTTGCCTGAAAAGGCTTAAAAAAATCAACTATTTTCTGGAAAAGGAAGCTTCTCTGTACTCCTAGCAGTGTTTTTTTTAGCATAAATTGGGTTGAAAACCTGCAGCCCGCGAAATCTGAACACACTGAGTTTCTTTTCTTAAAAAATAATAAATAATTAAAACATTAAAAAATGAAACATTTTAGATTACAAATTTGAGTCATCACTTTTTAATGCGTTCAATTTGCACAAATTCAATCGTAAGTCTATTTTGTTTCTCAATCGCCATTGCAACGGTTATTGCTACACGATTTTAAAAAACCCAATTTTAAATACGATATTACGATGCATGAACTCTGAATTTGAGTAATCACTTTTTACAGTGTATATATATATATATATGCTAAATCAATTTTTGATAAGATGAAAATTTTCTTAGAATAAGGGTGTTTTTTTTAATGAAAAAGTATTTTTTGAATGAATTCTAGTAATTAAAAGTATTTAATTCTCTGCAAATATACTAATTTTTTTTATATAAAAATTTAGTTCTAGAACACTAACGTTTATATAAAAATTATCATAATTGCCACCAGCTTGACTAAATGGATCATGGTATCTGACAATTAAGTCATTAACAAAATTTTAGTCCTATTTTTGATGAATTTTTGTTCTTATTTAGGCAACTATTTTCCTAGTTTTCGGCTACTATTTTCATGCTTTAGGCTACTAAAAGCAACTAATTTGTTAATTTTTTTCTGTGTCAACCCTGTATATTGTGTTTTTCTTTCATTGTAAAAATAAAAATTGGACCTGTTTAATTCCAGATATATCCTGATGGAATTCGTCACATACGAAACGACAAGCGAGTGAACGAGTGGCGCACGTCGGGCAAAAAAACGATCACAAAATGTGCCGTGAACCAGCGGCAAGTGGTGATATCACTAACCGGTGGTGAACTAGTTTATTTTGAAATGGATCCTGTGAGTTATACCTCTTTGATTTATTGTTTTCAATTTTTATAATTTAAGTACATGAACATTCCAATTTAAAGAATTTAATGTTATTAGTTTAATTAAAAAAAAAAACCATTTTTTTGTAATTTCGAAACATTTTTCTGTCAACAGATTTTAAAATAAAAATTCTTTCCTCACGTGCAATGCTATATGAGTCAAATCCTTATGCTTAAAAAAAGTTCTTTTATTGAAATTATAACAATGTTTTAATCAATATCTTTAAACTAGAAAATTCAGGATGGCCCGTGAAATCAGGAAAGTTTATCCATCTAGAAATTTTGCTAAAAAATTAGGGAAAAATAATAAATTTGTGCTCAAAATTTCCTCCATAAAAATTGGTCTTGTAAATTTTTTTTTTTAAAAAAAAGCTCATTTTCAACCTTAATGGCACGTATAAGTGTTTTGTGTTAAAGAATTAAGATTATGGATTAAGGAAGAAGAATAAAATTTATTCCATGAGTTGCTAAAATTTGTTTTGAAAATATGCTGAGCCCATTTTACATATACAGGATGCGTTGCGTTTTTAAAAAGTGCTTAAAGGTGCTTATTTTCGATTTTCAAAAGCCCCTTAAGGTGCTTTTTCATGAGGTGTTTTTAAAAAATGCTTATTTTTCTTTTTTTCAAAATTAGATTTTTCCTTTACCATGTTGATTTTTGCTACGAATTATGCAAAAAAAAAAACAGCTCACATTGTTCTATTCAACATTTTCACAATTCATTCAAACCCAATCAATCTACTTCGCCGTATTGTCAGTCCGTAGCGTATGAAAACTCCATTCGTTTTACACGATTCAAAATTTCGTGATTTTTGACTATAGTAAAAAACAATGTCAAAGGTTTTTTTTTCGACATGTAGGTTAAAACAAGATAGAACTGTCAATTGTCAAAAACTTTCCAACCTTGCCTAGTTATGATATTTTTTTAAAGTTTGCCTTTCCTTGCTTTGCAAATTTTAGCGTCGCCTTTTAATTCTATTTGATAATTGTTTGTTTTACCACTTTACATCTTTACCTCCTTTTGTTTTACATTTGAGATTTTCTTGGCTCCTTACGCCTTTTTTTTCTGTCTTACCTGTTGTCAATTTGTCATGGACTGTATTGGTTCTTTGACCTATATTAACTTGGGACCTCCGATTAAATGTGACCTTTTAATGTTTTCTTATGTTCACCTCAGGTGCACGTTTTTTTAGTGGTTCTCTTTATGTTTTACTGTTCTTGAATACATCAACAGTTTATACTTTGTGTCATTTATTAACCTGTCACAATGTTATTGATAGCTTTGGTTTAGCGACCCAACTTACTCTGTATTATTACTTGTTTTAATCCTATGTACTGCCAGCACATGATGCATTGTATGTCATACTGTACTTTCCTGCGATGTGTTGTAAAATTTTTCATTTGTGTCTTTGGCTCACTATAAGGGAAGTCCCGTTGGCTTCGACACTATAACAGGGTGGCCACCCACCTTGAAAACCTGGAATTACCAGGGAATTTTTTTTATACTGGAAAAAACCTGGAAATATCAGGGAAATTTGGATAAAAACCTGGAAAAATCAGGGAATTTTAAAGAAAGGCTGGAAATTTTTTCTTTGATAATTTTTTTTAATTTCACTTATTTAAATTATTTACTAATTTTCTTAATTTAAATTATTTCATCCATTATACCCACTTTTTTTAAACGGAAATGTATCGCCAAACAGTTGAAATATCATCAACTTAGCGATACTTTGCTTGCATCAAAATTTGCTCCATTACAGCTCTGTTAAACTAGAATGCCACATAAAATTCTCCCACGGTTGCTAAACGAATGTAGAAACCTTTGACCGCTATGGGACTGTGCAATTTAGGAAAGATTCTGGTGGAGGTGGAAAAAGGGATTAGGATATTAGCTTCTGTTTTTAAATTCTGTCCTTGGGCTGAATCCATTTATGGCTCAAGTTTGTTCCGATGCTTTGGTGGTAATTTTTTTTTTCTATTTTGACAAAATGTTTTTGTATTTTTAACTTTATAAAATTCTCCAAAAATTAGTTGGTTATAATTTAATAATAATAGATTTTATATTGCACTCTTTTTCTGAAAGCTTTTCTACTCCCATTCAAAGAAATCTGTGAATTATTTTTTCTCAGCAAACCAACCAATCACACATTTTTTTACAATCGCTAACAGCAATGTTTGTCGACAAATCGTTACAATTGTTGCATTAATGCTAATTTTTTTTATTTCATTTTAACCTTTTATAACATATTTTAATTTTAAAAAAAAGTTTTTTTAAGAACCAACTATATATTTATATTTAATTTTACTCTTTTGTTGGTCAATATGATTTTTGATTCGATATTTTGTACCAAAACATTAAAAAATAAATTTAAAAAAATCTTGAAAATTGTCAAAATAAATTATTTTTTTCAAGATGATATGTTAAAAAAATAACATTTTGAATAAAATATTTTATAATATAGACACTTTTCTTGTGCACATCCTACACTTTATAAGAAGAAAAAAACAAAAACCTGGAAATTTTAAGATTTTTATCTGGAAAAATCAGGGAAATTTGAAATCTGATTTGAGTGGCCACCCTGTATAAGGCGGGACTCTCAGAGCATTTTAATTGTTTTACTGCTGTTGCCATCAGACTGTAATGTTTTCGTATTTTTGTATTTTTTGTATTTTATGTACTTTTCTGTTTTTCTTGATTTTAGTAAACATTTACCCGTATACCCTAAATTGGGGCAGGTCGGGGTAAATATTTCATATTTTTTAAAAGTGCTTAAAAGGTGCTTATTTTTTGTTGAATAATTTGGTCATACACCCTGTATAAAATAAAAATTCTTTGCTCAAGTGTAATGCTATGAGTCAAATCCTTATGCTTAAAAAAAGTTGTTTGATTGAAATTATAACACAATGTTTTATTATCAATATCTTTAAACTAGAAAATTCAGGTGTCCAGTGAAATCAGGAAAGTTTATCCATCTAGAAATTTAGCTCAAAAATTTAAGGAAAAATAATAAATTTGTGTACCCTAAGCTCAAAATTTCCTCCATGAAATCTTGTAACAATATTTTTTTTTTTTAAATAAAAGCTTATATTCAAGCTTAATGGCACATTTTTTGTGTGTCATGGGTTAAAAAAAAAATTTCTTCCATGAGTTGCTAAAATCTGTTTTGAAAATATGCTGTGCCCATTTTGCATATAGTGTAGTCTCTTCATTATAAGCCTATATTACTAGGTTTCTTATTTGACTAACCTTTTCAGTCAGGCCAATTGAATGAATACAAGGACAGAAAAGTGATGACCGCAGATGTTATATGCATGGCCCTTGCCAGTGTGCCCAGTGGAGAGCAGAGAGCCAGGTTTTTAGCTGTGGGGTTGCTGGACAACACAGTCCGCATCATATCTCTCGATCCTTCGGTGAGTCACTTCTCTCTTTGACCATTTACTAAAAATACTTTTTTTTTTTTCATTTTAATTATGGCATTTAATCAGCATATCATAGTTGTCAACTGTTCAGAATTTTACGGATTTGTTCCTAATTTTTAAATCAAATCTGCAAATCTGATATTTTTATAAAAATTCTGAATTTTGGTGAAACTGCAGTATTTTTGCTTTTTAACCAATCCCTTGTTATGATCGCCACTGGCACGCTTCCTCTGATTATTTCCCAGAAATAATTTTTAATAGCTTTTTATTGGAAAATACTATTCCAATAGCTGTTGCTGATCATTTCACTAAATTGAATCTTAAACAACTATTGTTACTTTTTAAGAAATGTATTGTAGTATTTAAACTCTTGCATCAAAAATATTTGTTTCTGACGTAGTTTAATATTTACCTGTGTTTCATAATTTGGAGAAGAATAATTATGTATTAATAGGTAATGGTTGTTTTTAAACTATTATACCGGGATTCCTAATTATAAAATAACATAAATATTATAAATTTCCCACTAGAGATAGTGTTTATAATTTTGGTTTACTAATTTACATAAGGTATTTCAATATATGTCTATTAATGTTATTATTTAATAGTTAAATTGTTGTCTTACTCTCGTGATTGGTGCGTATAATTTTGTCGTGCATTTTAATATTGCTTTCATATAAAAATCATCACCTATTCAAATTCCGTTTCTATTCTCGCATTCATATTGAGATTAACATGGTATCCGCTCAGCTTAAAAGTCGTGAAAAATCATTGAAAGACATGAATTTCAGTTTTGAACAAAATTTGTCATGAAATGTCATGACTTTAACTATTTTTTTTAAAAAAAATCATGAAAAATCATGAATTAAGTTGCCGAAAAATCTAATTTTTGAAATTGAATTTACCCCTCCCCCCAGTTTCATGATGTTCTGAATGTCTGAATTTGTAACAAAATCCCCACTCACAGTCATATTTGATTAAAATATAAACTGTTTTTTTTCGTGTTCTTTAAAAATTACGGTTTTCTTTAAAAAAATGAAAGAAAAAACATCATTTCTAGAGCAAATTATCTTTTAAACTTCTGTGATTTCAGAATTATTTTTATTATTTTTATTTAATCAATTTAAAATTTTAGCTGAAGCATGCCAGTCATTGGCAAATTTTTTTTATTCTGAAATGAGAACAGAAAAATAANAAAATCATTGAAAGTCATGAATTTCAGTTTTGAACAAAATTTGCCATGAAATGTCATGATTTTAACTATTTTTTTAAAAAAAATCATGAAAAGTCATGGATTTAGGTTGCCGAAAAATCTAATTTTTGAAATTGAATTTGCCCCTCCCCCCAGTTTCATGATGTTCTGAATATCTGAATTTGTAACAAAATCCCCACTCACAGTCATATTTGATTAAAATATAAAATGTTTTTTTCGTGTTCTTTAAAAATTGTGGTTTTCTTTCAAAAAATGAAAGAAAAAACATCATTTCTAGAGCAAATTATCTTATAAACTTCTGTGATTTCAGAATTATTTTTATTATTTTTATTTTATCAATTTAAAATTCTAGCTGAAGCACGCCAGTCATTGGCAAATTTTTTTAATTCTGAAATGAGAACAGAAGAATAAAAGTATTTCTTTCCTTCTGATGAACAAGAAAAGTATCTTTCGAATATAATTCTGCAGAGAAAAAAACTTTTTTGCTTTTGTATTTTTTTTCCAGCTATTTTATTGCTTCAACTCTTTCTTTACTCTGTTTTTTAAATCCATAAATATGAAGATGCAGAATATAACAGTTTTGGTTATACATATCATTTCAATTAATGTTATTGTAATGCCTTTTTAAATGTATTGTTGTGTTTTTGTCAGAGAAAAATACAGGGTATCCTCACACCTGGAAAGTCATGAATTTCAGTATTGGACAAAATTTGTCATGAAATGTCATGATTTTAACTATTTTTTTTTTTTTAAAAAAGCATGAAAAGTCATGGATTTAAGTCGACGAAAAATTTAATTTTCAAAATTAATTTTACCCCTCCCCCCAATTGTTCGAATGTCTGGATGTGTAACAAAATCCCCACTCACAGTCATGTTTTATTAAAATATAAAAGGTTTTTATCATGTTCTTTAAAAATTATGGTGTTTTTTTTAAAAATGAAAGAAAAGGGATCATTTAGAGAGTGAATTATCTTTTAAACATCTGTGATTTCAGAATTTTTATTTATTTTTTTTATTTTATCAATTTAAAATTTTAGCTGAAGCAAGCCAGTCATTGACAAAATTTTTTATTCCGAAATGAGAACAGAAAAATCAGGAGTATTTCTTTCCTTTCTGATGAACAAGAGAAGTATCTTTAGAATGTAATTCTGCAGAAAAAAAGGGAAAAAATTAATTGCTTTTGTATTTCTTCAGCCATTTTATTGCTTCAACTCTTTCTTTACACTGTTTTTTAAATTTTAAATCCATAAATATGAAGATGCTGAGTGTAACAACAGGGGTCTGTTTAGAAGAAATTTGGGTCCGTTAACGGACCCTTCACAAAATATCTTTTCATAAAAACGGACCCTTCACAAAATATTTTAACTTAAAAACGGACCCTTCACAAAATGATTTTTCTTTTAATCGGACCCTTCACAAATTTGTTTATCTTCATTATTATTTTGTTAATCGAATAAACCCTTTCCAGGGCAGAAAACAAGAAAGATGGATGTAAACGAATTAAGTTTTGTCTTCGGCAGACGATTCTTCCATTATTCGTCCGAAATTAATATTCTGCGTTCAGCAGTATAGGCTAAATACCAAATATTTGTATGTTGCATCTCTAATTTAGAAGCAGCAATTGTTGTTTATTTTTTAAAATTTAATTTTTTTAATTATAATTTTACAGTGTTGAGCATAATCTTGTATGTCTTTACAATTTAAAAACTCCTTGAAAAATTTTTTTTTTTGCAATAACGGACCCTATTTGCTCAAATTCATAAAAGCGGACCCTGGTTGAAATAATGTGAGTAGTTTTTTCACAATTTCACGAAAAACGGACCTTTCACAACATGTCTGGACAGACCCCTGAACAGTTTTGGTTACACCTATCATTTCAATTAATGTTATTGTAATGCCTTTTTAAATGTATTGTTGTGTTTTTGTCGGAGAAAAATAGTAACTTTGTTAAGTTGTGAAAAATTCTTGGAATTAATTATGGAAAGTCATGAATTTGAAAACCTAAGATGTAGCAATTACCCTGGATTAAATTCTTACTAAATAATTCATTTCACTTCATTCCTTACTAGATTATTTTGAGACAAAAGCAAAGGCTCATGCAGTGTTTTCACCACAGCGCGAGAATCTCGCACATTTTTTTCTTTTCTCGCAATAAAAAATTATAAACGCGAGAAGTTCGTGCACTCTATTAATCAATTTCAAAATGCGAGAATTTTGGAAATAATTTCTGCCATTTTGAATAAAATCCGTTTCACTTTTCTTCCTTGATCTTTCATTATTTTGAACATCGGTCCTTGTTATCTAGCTTCCCTTTTTTCCAGTATTGTTTAGAATCGGTGTGAACAGCAGAACCCTTTCCCAAACCACGGAACCCCTTTCAGAATGCATTTCTCTGCAACCACGTGTTCACCCTAGGTAAGGTTTCTTCATGTCAGACGTTTACTTCTTTTGTGCATGAATGTCGGATGGACAAATACCTTGTTAAGGCAACATCTTCTGCTAGGTAGCGGACAAATGAAAATGAAACAAATGTCGGTAGAAACGGTCAAAACGAAGCAAATAAGGATATTTTTCAGCCAAATAAATCTAATAGCTGATGAAAAAGTAGATATAGAACATTTTCCATATGATGATGCAGCAAAAATATTCAATTAGAAGATGTTAAAAATGTATTATAATTAAAGAAATAATTTTTTTCCCAGTCTATTCGTGTTTTTTTAATTTTTAGAAATCTCACTTTTTGAAATCTCACCCTGTTTTTGAGAATGGGTGAGAAATTCTCTTCCATTTTTTTTCTGTAATGGAATCACTGATCATGCGATTTTATTTTTACAATTGCAGCTTTCTACTGGGGTTCACCGTAATAAATGCATTTATAGAACATTGATTTATTTTTTTTCAGGACTGCCTATCTCCCTTGAGTATGCAGGGTCTCCCAAACACCCCAGAGTCCCTGGCAATTGTGGAAATGGGAGGAGGTGAGGGGACGGGAAGAGACAGCAGTGGACAAGGAACTTTGTACTTGAACATTGGACTGCAAGTATGTACATTATTAAAAATCACACTTTTCTTCTATTTCTGTTACATTTATGCCGTCATCTATTTGTTGTTACTCCTGCATGGTAAAATAATATGACTTTTTTTAGCAACTGCCCGGAGTTAAATTTTATTCTCTACACCACTCCCTAATTATATTTTAGCTTAATTGATTGTTTCACTGAGTAATGCTCAGGGTGCGTACAGACTCCTTATACTCCTTAGAAACCCATTGGAAATAAAATAAAAAAAGACTCCAAGGAGTTCTTGGAACTACTTAGATTTCCAAATTAATCCTTAGAAACTCTTTAGATTATTGTGTTGCACAGATGAACTTACTAAGTCTGCTGATGAATTCCCTGTCCAAGCAGAGGAAACTAAATTATATGACTTAGCTGTCAAAATCTAATAGTTTAAGAAAGAAACTTTCAAAGAAAAAAAAATTTTAATTGCAAGAGTTAAAAGAAAAAAACAACAGCAAATAATTTTAATTTCACATGTTAAAAACAAACTTAATTAATAATCTACTGTGATTTTTTTTTGTTTTTGTATAAAATGCCTTAGGTTTTCTTATGTATTGAAATTTAAAAATGTAAGATTGCTAGGTTTTTATGTTAATCTTTAACATCTCTACTTTAACAAGATTTATTAAAATATTTGAAACTGGACAATGTATTTATGTGTGAAAGTGATCACTTTATTTATTTTTCTTGATGAAGTTTGCAAAGTTAACATTTATTTCAAAAGGGCTAGAAAAAAATATGCAAAATATTCGTTTTTGCGAGTTCCTTGTAATAACTGCTTTTTAATTTTAAAAAAAAAAGACTGTCCAGTTATCCTTTACACAAAGTTTTTTAATTTTTTAAAAGTCCTTAAAATTTTGGACTTCTTGGATACTCCTTGGATTTTTTTCTTATGATCTCTGTATGCAGAGCTCATTCTAGGCAGGGTAAACAGGTTCTTCTAGGCAGGGTAATCAGGTTAAACTAGGCAGAGTTCTTTTGACTAATAGGGCGAAGCACCCTGCTGCCCTTTTAGTCAAAAGAAAAAAGTATCTTTCGAATANCTTTCTTTCCTCAACCCTTCTTTATTTTTCCACCAAACTCTACAATGGATTTCTTAAACTTTTCAACGCTTTTTATTTAGTTTGTCGTTGCTGTCAATACATAGATTTATATACGAAAGGAAAAATAGCACTTGTCTTTGAAAGTTTGCAGTTACTTCCACTATCATTAAATCATAATTATTAATCATTTTAATAATTAAATCATAACTACAGACACTTAAAAACATACATTTATTATTTTATTAATATATGCATGCATTTTAAATAAATTACTAAGATAATTAGCTCTTTAACTTGGTATACATGTTAATTTATTAATAAAAATTAGTAATTAATATGACTGCTTTGCTACTTTTAGTCAAATTAAAAATTAAAAAAAATTCTTTTACTAATTGACAATGTTTTTTAATAGAATGTGTAAGGCCCATAGAAAGAAATTGTTGCCTTTTTAGAATAATAATGCCCCTTTCTTCTGCCTAGAATGAGCTCTGCTGTATGAACCCTTTATCTCTAATTGCATTGATTTTTCCAGAACGGTGGTTTGTTGAGGACAGTTTTGGATCAAATCTCTGGTGACTTGACTGATACGAGATCTCGATACTTGGGTTCAAAGCCTGTTAAATTATTTAAAGTCAGAATGCAGGGGAATGATGCTGTAAGTAGTAGTTGTTTCAAGTCATTAATACAGTATTCCGGTATTTGTCATGTAAATAAATATTTCGCTCCAACAGGTGGTTGCCATATCCAGCCGCTCTTGGCTCAGTTATTACTATCAGAACCGCTTTCACCTCACCCCACTCTCCTACGAGACTCTGGAGTATGCATCAGGTTTTTCATCGGAACAATGTCCGGAGGGCATTGTTGCTATTTCCCTCAACACTTTAAGGTAATTGTTTTAACTCACCATTTTATCTCTCAATTATTTAAACGTAAAACATCAGGATTGCAAAAAACCCAGGTTTTTGTAGAAAAACCCAACCCGGGTGGGTTTTTCATGTTTTCATGGGGGCTTTTTCAAAAGAGAGGGCAGGGATAAGTACCTTATTTTAAGAAAGCTTATTTTAATATTAATAATTAAGTTTAATTTTATAAATTGACTTCATATAGATAATTAATACAAATAAATTGAAGTCGTTTCTTCTGACATCACGATACAAAATGTTATATGTACATTTGAAACTTATTTTAACACAGGATTACTTATATTTTAATCTTAGAAAATATTTGAGGAACATTCTTTATTTGCATAGAAAGCGAATAAATGGCACTGAATAATCAATGACCATACAGTCAAATCTAGTCAGCAGGGTGACTCTCCAACACAATTTTTTTTTAGGCTGGACTACATAAATATCTCAATAGAATAGCTCTTTAATATAACAGAGGATAAAAAAAGAAATCAATCTTAGAAAAACCCACTTTAGGGTGGGTTTTTTGCAGCCCTGTTAAACATCCCAGCATTGTTGGCCTGCGGCATAATCATAAGAGTTCTTGCAGAAAGATTTTTCTTTTGAAAAGTTCAAAAATTTTAGTTTTTTTTTCCTTCTTTCTACAGAAAAATACACATAATATTTGGGAATCATGCATTTAAATAATCACTTTTTGATGTGTTCAATTTATGCCGATAGTATCGTAAATCGATGCAATGTTTCGATTACATTTTCGGCAGCTATAGATATTGATTTACGCATGGTTTTTAGATATCCGCATGGTTTTTAGATAAGGTCCGTTTTTGTAAAATTGTGAAAAAACTACTCGTAATCTGTGAATATAAAATAAGCGTTAATTCATATTCTTTCAACCAGGGTCCTGCTTTTGTGAATTTGTGCAAATAGGGTCCGGTTATTGCAAAAATTGCTAAAAACCTTTTCAAGAAGTGTTTAAATAATATATAGATACAAGATTCTACTCAACAATTGCTGCTACTAAATTAGAGATGCAACGTACAAACATTTGGTATTTAGCCCATACTTCTCAACGCAGAATATTCATTTCGGACGAATAATGGAAACGAAATCATCCACATTTTTAATAATTTCAATTTACATATTTTTAATAACACAACTTAGTAATGTATCACTTTTGATGTGTTACGCATTGAGTAAGTTTAAAAAATTGCCAGAAATTAATTTTTATTTACATAATATTCTATTAATTAATTTTACGAATAAATATAAATTGATCAATTAATTTATTATTAATATATGTTAATTTATTATTAATACATTTATTATTAATATTAATTTATTATTAATATATAATTTAATATTGATAAGAATGCGCACAAGATGTTAGTAAAAGTTGAAATATTTTCTTAGATTACTACATTTGGAATTTAAACTTAGGGAAACTTAGTTTGTCTCGAACCGTCTTTCTTCCCCCTCCCGAAAGGGTTTATTCGATTAAAAAAACAATTATGAAGATAAACAAATCTGTGAAGGGTCCAATCAAATGATAAATTATTTTGTGAAGGGTCCGTTTTTATGGAAAGATATTTTGTAATGGACCCATATTTCTTCTAAACAGACCCCTGCTGATAAACAAATTGTGTTGGCAGAGTGGTTCCAGTTTGTTATTTTCACCAAAATTGATTCAGACTATTAAGTTAAACTGTGTTAAGAGCTTTCACCGACCTTGCCAAATTTT
This sequence comes from Parasteatoda tepidariorum, assembly GCF_043381705.1. Classification (NCBI taxonomy): domain Eukaryota; kingdom Metazoa; phylum Arthropoda; class Arachnida; order Araneae; family Theridiidae; genus Parasteatoda; species Parasteatoda tepidariorum. Next base: position 86,740,642 of record NC_092213.1, on the reverse strand, counting down.
TTTACGTTCCCCAAAGTGTTCTTTCAGTGCTATAAGTTTAAAAAACTTCATGAAAATATAAAATTAAAATTTCATGTCCTGATTTGTTGTGTAGTACTTATAACAGAGTGAGTAGCGTTTTTAAAAAATGCTTAAATGTGTTTTTTTAAAAGGTGCTTAATTTTCCCTTTTTCAAAATAAGATTTTTACTTTACTATGTTAATTTTCACTTCGAATAATGCAAAAAGACACGGTTCACATTGTTCTATTCGACGTTTTCACAATACATTCAACCCCAATCTATTTCAGCATATAGTCGGCCCGTGGTACCTGAAACTCAAATCTTAAATCAACTGTCAAAAACAATGCCAAACATTTTTTTTTTACCTGACGGTTAAAACAGGATAAAACCGTCGATTATCAAAAACTTTCCAACCCTGCCTAATTATATTTTTTTAAAGTGCTTAAAAATATTTTTTATGTCCTTGAAAAGTGCTTAAAATGTGCTTATCTTTTGTTGAATAATTTGGCTACACACCCTGTTTCACCGAGCTTGACAAAGTTTTTTTCGTTCCTCAAAATGTTCTTCCAGTGCTATAAGTTTTAAAAACTTCATGAATATATAAAATGTCATGCCATGATTTACTTTTAAATATATATTTTAAAGCTGTTTGTTTATGCTTTCCCAAAAGGATTTTAGCTTTAGAGAAATTAGGTGCAGTTTTCAATCAAGTGGCCACTCCCCTCGAATACACTCCCCGTAAGTTTATCATCCATCCTGAGAGCAACAATTTGATCCTCATTGAAACAGATCACAACGCCTACACAGAGAAGACTAAAGGAATCAGAAAAAGACAGATGGCTGAGGTATTCTTCCTTTAAATAGTAATAAGCAACACTCTTCAGGTCAAATATTTAACACTATAATATACATGGTGCATAGCGTTTTTAAAAAGTGCTTATTTTTTATTTTCATTTTTTTAAAGCCCTTAAAGGTGCTTTTTTCATTGGGTGTTTTTAAAAAGTGCTTAAAGAAAACAAACTCATGGTAAAGGGGACAGCTTCTGTTGATCAAAGGATCAGGAGCACCGGTGGTAGAAGTTTGACTTAACTCCAAAAATGCCTGCAGACATTAGCTGGGCAAAAATGGAATGGCCTTTGCGCCTAAGGTGGCCCTACCAGGAGAAAAATTCTTCCGACGTACATCACCCGTCCCGCCCAGGAACACCCCCTTGCTGCTGTTAGGCCGTCTGCCGGACTCTAGGGGGGGGCCTTTTACTCTGAATTAATTTCTATTCGCAAATCTAAAGTTAATAAAGCTTGGCTTGTTCCACCGGATCACAATTGGTGTCCCCGTAAGCATCCTGAAGGAGCCCTTGACCTTCAGGCTACACGTGCCGACCAAACCGCTACCTGCAGATTTGTCCGTGGGCATACTAAGAGCCTCACTTTCAGTCGACAAATTAAACTTTTTCCATCTCGTAAAAAGTGCAACTCCAGCGAGGCTAGTCCTCACCACCTACTTGATTGCCTGGATTTCACCATGGAAGAGGATCTTGAGAGACCTCTCCTTTTCCTCGATTTTTTGAAGACTCACAGCCTCATGGACTTGGTATAGCTCCGCTATCCCAGCTGGGATTGGAAACAACACAAAAAGTGCTTAATTTTCCCTTTTCAAAAATGAGATTTTTTCTTTGATGGTCGATTTTTGCCATGTATTATGCAAAAGCGTGCTTTTCACATTGTTCTATTCAACGTTTTCACGATACATTCCACCACAATCGATTTCGGCGTACCGTCGGCCCGCAGCGTATGAAAGAGCCAATCATTTTACATGTTTGGTGAAATACTTGCGAGTCTGCATGTGCGTCTACTGAGCTGCGCACTCTCCTGTGCAACTCTGCTGCATTTGAGGTCAAATAACTAACACTATAATAAAGTTATAAGTAACACTATAATAATGTAACCAGTAACACTAATTAATAAGTAACACTCGTGGTTTAAATAAGTAAGAGTCTCAACTAACCAAAGTTTGAAAATTCTTAAATTTTGGTAACTATGCACACTTTTTCGATCTACTTTAGTAAAATTCTGCAAATAATTTATTTTTAGTTAAAGGTCTAAAAAAAAAATATTATTAAATTTTTAAAATAAGCATTTATTAATTCAATTTTTAATTTAAGGATTAAGAACCGAACTTTTTTTTTTCTTTTATGTTTTACTCCATTTTTCTGTTTAGTTTAATGATTTTAATTAGAAAACATGTTTAGAGATAAATTAGTTACGAAAGAGAATTATTTATAGAAAAAGGTGAACTCATTGGTTGTGTTCTAGTAAAATGAAACTTAGGAGAAATTATTATTTGTTAACCCACTTTGTTAACTATCATTTGTTAACTCACATGAAATAATTATTGTGTTTTGATTTTTGTCGACTTGGAGAAAGCATATCTTAATATGATTTTGGTTTTCTTCTTTTTTTTGCAACAGCCTGCACGCGACTCTTACCATAGACCCAATTTGTCTGTTAGATCTCAAACTAAAAATAAATTTTTTTTAAATCAGGAAACATGATAAAAAAATTATTCTAAGCAAAACAAGTCTTCTTCATTATTCATGTATACTAACTACATATTTAGTAAATTTTAAAAGCATTCGCATTTAATTTAAATAAATATAAAACTAAATGGAAGTAATTAAAATATGTATAATGAATAAATAAATATTTCATATATAACTAGTGGAAAATTATAATTTTGAAGTTTTACATCACTTTTATCAATGATTGGTCTGTCTCTTTTTGTTATTTGTTAGACTATTTTAACTCCTTCTCTGATGGATTTTTTTTTTCCGAAATTCCAACCAAAAAAGGGCTTTTTTTTTCTTCTTATTGCTGAAAATTAATGTATGTTTTATCCTAAATTCAAAAATGCAAAACATTTTTGTCATCCAGCAGTTTTTTTGCCCCATCTATTGATGGTGATGTCCTGTCCACTGATCTCCAGTTTTCCCTACAATGCGTCCAAGTTTTATTTTTAAAAAATACACTGTGATAACATAGTTATTAGCTATATTGCTTATTATTAGCTATATTGCTACATCTAGTTATAACTACATCTATATATAAGATGTAGCAATCTAGTTATTAACTATAGTGCTATACCTTATATAATTATTAACTATATAAGATGAATGAGATAAATATCTGCATGAAATAATTATTAAAACTAGGTAAAAAATATTTTGGAGAATAATTTCATAGCTAATGAAATAATTTTATAATAATTACTACTAATAACTAATTAATAATAATAAATTTTAACACAAATGAAATGAGATAATTTTAATACTAATGAATAGTTTTGAAAAGAAATGACTAAGTACAAAATGATATTGATTACAATTCTAGATGGGAAATCTCACAGTGAAAATTGTGATGAAAGTGGGACTAGTTGCGCCATCTCTTAGCAATATTTAAAAATAATTGTGTGATTTAAAAAGATGTGTAGTTAGTGATCAATTAAATTTCAATGATGCCATTTTCCTCTTCGTCACATGCTGTGCGACGGCAACATGCTGTGATAAGGCAAATTTGGCGTCTCTCATTTTTTGTTGTACTGTAATTTGAAAAATAACTTCATTGAATATGTCTGACTATTCATATTTGATGTACTCACAAGCAATCTGTGAAGGCCAAACTTACTCATTCAGTCTTTCTTACAAAAATAAAAATAAAAACTTTCACCTTAAACAAAATGTATTTATTTTAAAGAAATCAATAAAAAAAATTTATGAGAAAATGAAGCGATTTAAATCACACAATCCTGATTCTAAGCAAGTAATTAAAAGTTGTTGTTGTTTTTAAATGCATAAACAAAATATGAACTAAGGAAAGAAAGAAAAAATGTTTAAGCTATTCAAAAGTTACTCATGCACTTAGAATTAAGTTTTGCTCTGCATTATTTCTTTAACTTGTTCTGCATGCTAGTGTTAACAGTATGACAGGAGGAATCTTATTTAATAAATCCTTTCTAAACTTTTGATTTTAGATTATTTTTTTCACAATTCTTATTGTCTTTTCTATTTTGAGTAATTTTTGATGGAATTAAAATAACACTTCAAATAATAGTTTTTAAATTTTATTCTTTTTTGAATTTAAGGAAATGGTAGAAGCTGCAGGAGAAGAGGAACAGGAGTTAGCTGCGGAAATGGCTGCCCAATTTTTAAGCGAAAATCTTGATGAGAAATGCTTTGGTTCACCCAAAGGAGGAACTGGCATGTGGGCATCAGTGATCCGTATTTTGGATCCCATTGAAGGGAAGACTATTTTCAAAGTTCCTCTCGAACAAAATGAAGCAGCTTACAGGTATTATATATTTACACAGCTGCCAACTCTACTGAATTTTTACCAGTTTCTCCTAGTCTACTGATTTAATAAAAGTTTTTTGTACATTTTAGAAAATTCCCTTAAATTGAGTAAGTTTCCTAAAAAAAAAATTTTAAAAAAATCTAGTTTGAAATAGAATTTTAGAACAATTCATTGCTTGCTTCAATAAAAATTGCTAATTAATTAACTAATAAATTAATTAAATAAACAAAAATAACCTATATATAATGAAGCCTTAATTATAGTAAGCATTTGTAAGCTCTTTTTTTTTTCTTATTCCAAAATTTTCAACTCCCTTTTTAAATGAATTAAAAATTCTTTTAGCTATCAGCCATAAATCACTTGTCTATTGCTATTCAAGGTCATGAGTTAACATAATAAAATAAAACATTTCGAGTTCATTTAATGTCAATCAGAAATGAATAATATTGCAAACCTTTTCACTCACGGGCTGCAGTAGCGGCACAACTCAAAAAATCAAGTTTTGAGATAAGTGGGTTTAAATTTTTCATTGCTAAGAAAATGCATAAGAAATTATTTAGTTTGCTTAAACGAAGATTACATTAAAGTTGGATTATGAGTTGTGCTAGTATTGCTGCTGAAAAGAATGTGTATTTTCATATTTACACCTGTTCTTAGTTCAAAATGCATGTTTTTTGAGTTGTGCCACTATTGTAGCCCATGAGCGATTTATAGTTAGTGGTGTTTCTGTATTTTGATGACTATAAAAATCCATACATCTACATAGCTGCCAATCCTTCCGCATTTTGCAGAAGCTTTCTGCATTTTTACTTATTTAAGCTAATTTTTTTTTTACTCGCAGAAGATAAGATCTTCTGCATTATACCCGTCCTCCCGATAGCTAATATTTTCTTTAAGTCAGATGTCGATGCTCCTCTAGTAATGGCCTTTGGAGGCCCACTTGCGGTGATCTTCCCTTTCCTTCCATTTATGTCACATCGTTCAGTGTGACGTAATGGATTTCTCTCTTCTACCAATGAGAGAAGGAATTCTGTTGCAAGAGCACTTCCCATTACTCCATGACTTCCTGTTTGCCGGCGCGAAAGTAAACGTTAAAAGAAAATGGCTTGTGTAAAATCAAAACAACAATTGGTTTATGGCGGTATTTATTTGCTCATTAGATTAGTCTTGTTAATTTATTATGGCTGAACAAAAACAATACAAACAGGCCTTTAAGGAGTCTTATTCTCTTGAATTACCATTTATTTCTAGATGGAATCTTGGAGTACATGATGTACGTTGCTACGTATGTGAAAATGACTTCAGCTTCGCGCACGGTGGTAAAACTGATATAGTCAGACACGTAAAATCGACAAAACACCAGAAGAACAAATTTTTTTTCATGCAATTTTTTTTTCCGTATTTTATATTAAGTTTATATATTGTGCATACTATTATATTGTAATTAAACTAATGTTAATATAAGTCTTAAAGTATTACATGTTTCTCTTTAATCACGAATTAATAAATGAATATTGTACCATCAAGTACCTGGTTTTAAATTTTTTCCTTTTCTTGTTTTAAAGAAAAGTTGAGTATTGCTTTTTTATGCTCATATTATAGTGGATTTATAAGTAAATAATTAATTAAAATCCACTTTTTTTAAAAATTTATTAGTATGCAGTTGCAAATCTTCTGCTTTTTTTTTTTACTATCTTCTGCATTTTTCCAATTAGAGGTTGGCAGCTATGCATTTAGTTCAAACAGTTATCATGAAATTTATATTATTTCTTTAAGTCTTTTTTCCTATTCATGTTGGCAGCTTACATATTTGTTTGAAAGTGAAAAATCTCTTTTTCAGTTTGTGCCTTGTGAAATTTGCTAGTCACGGCGAAGAACAGTTCCTTCTGGTGGGAATTGTCAAAGACTTACAACTTAATGTTGGACATTGTAATGGTGGAGTGATCCACACTTACAGAGTTTTGATTGACGGAAGGAAGCTTGAACTTTTGCATAAGACGCCAGTCGATGGCATGCCCGTTGCCATATGCCCGTTTCAAGGAAGAGTTTTAATTGGTGTTGGCAGCATGCTGAGAATCTACGATATTGGGAAAAAGAAACTTTTAAGGAAGTGTGAAAACAAAGTGAGCTCATTAATTGAAACTCATTTTTATTGTGTATGCTTGTCCTTCATTGAACCTGTATTTGTGTTGAAATGTCATACAGTAAAACTTGTGTAAGTTGACCGCTTGTGGTTCATTGTTTTAGTGGTCAACTTATAGAGGGGGTGGGTCATTTTTTACTTTTTCGTTTCCTATATCATGTTGCTATATATTTAAAAATGTGTTTTACTCTACTTTAAAATTTTATTTAGCAAATAGCCAAATGAATATCTTAAGAAATGTGTTTAAACCTGAATGAACTTCAATTTGTTACACATAATTCTAATATCCAACTAACTTTTTTTTTCAAAATTTTTTCGTTAGTTATGTATGTGAAGTGTTTAATAAAAATAATTTCTTAAAATATCAGAACATGAAAACATGTCATTTGAAAACTTGAACAAAACAAAATTATTTGAACCCTTTAAAATTTATTCTGTTATTACTACACTTACAAACCTATTTGTTACAAAAATATTCCCTCAGTGTTGTTTGGCGCTGTTGTTTAGATTTTGCATTAGCCCAATGTTTTGAATGAAAGAATAGGTCAATAGCTGACACCTACTGTTTCCCCAGATGGTCAACTCACAGAAGGGTTTAGATTAGATTTTTACACTATTTCACCAAACAAGTGAAATTTTAACATGCATTGCAAAATGACAGAAACTTTTCTGAATATTTTTTCTCCTGGTCAACTTATGAGGATTTTAGAATAGAATTTCATAATACTCCTAGACAAAATTGACTTATTTCAGTGGGCAACATACAAGATAGACAGGTGGTCAAGTTACAAAAGTTTTGCTTCTTTATATTATATAGGAAAAATTCCGTTTATGATAATTGAGGTCAACTTATGCTGGTGTCCAACTTACAAGAGTGATCAACTTGGCAGGTTTCACTGTACGATAAGGACTGCCGTGAAATTTAATTTATTTTCTACAGTTATTAATAAAGCAAGGTGTATAACCATCTTAATAGCTGGGAAATTTTTTTATTTCTAAAAATATATTATAACGAGGATGTTCACTTTTACGTTTTCAACTTAACTTCAATTTATCTTTCTACTGTCATATTTCAGAAGAAGAAAAAAAAGGAGATAAAAGGTAGTATAAAACATAATTTTCATACTGTATTCACTTTCGTCCATTTTTTTTTCTTGTACAAATTGTGTTATTTTAAAATTTTCTATTTTAGTTAATTTATTTTATCGTAGACAGTAATTAATTAAACACAGTGTATAACCATCGGAATAACAGGAAAAGTTTTCTGAAGAAAAAAAAAACTATGCTTATAATGAAAATGTTTAACTTTTAAGTTGAGAGAAAAAAGTTACCAGCTAAAAAAAATCATTCTTTTTACCTTTAAGAAGGAAAAAAGATAGTTTGTGAAATTCTGTTATAGAAGCATAATTTGCATACTGTATGCATTCATTTCGATAGGGACCATTTCGTAAATGATGCAGAAGCTCATCTGTGTATTTCAGACAAGAGTTAAAACAAAGTGAGAATATCTCCCAGTCTTGTGACAGATGCATGACATCACAGACCTTTTTATTATTGTGGAGTTAAAAATTACTAGAATTCATTTTAGAGAAAATTCTTTTTCTAAAAAATTTCCCCTTTTAAATTAACGCATCATAATATCGTATTAAAAATTGGGTTTTTTAAAAATCATGCGGAATTTCGTGGCAATAACAGTTGAAAAGGCACCCGAAATAGACTTACTATGGAATCTGTGCAAATTAAAAAGTGATGCCTCAAAATTTTTTTAATTCTTAAGAAAAAAATACTCTGTGTGTTCAGAAGCTCCGGAGGGTTTTCAACCCATTATTGTACAGTTAAACAAATAATATTACTAAATGTTGCAATAATTTTAAACTATTTTTTTTTTTTTTTAAGAAAAACAAATGTTGTATCTTTTAAAGTAATATATTCGAAATTTTAAATTTTATTCATAAAAATTTAATTTTTGTTACAGAAACCATAATTTGATACCTTTTTTTGCTAATATATTTAGTTTTTATACTCAAGTACATCTAAAATTAATTTAAAACAGTATATGTGTTAATGCACTTTATTTTTCTTTCCCCTTATTTTTCATTTGTGTCGAATATTTTGTAGCATCTGCCCAACCAGATAGTTACTTTGCAAGCAGTAGGCAACCACATCATTGTGGGAGATTTAATTTGTGTGCAATATTTTTGTATCTTACAGCTATTTTAATAATTTACTTATGAATATTTGCAGCATCTGCCCAACCAGATAGTTACTTTGCAAGCAGTAGGCAACCGCATCATTGTGGGAGACGTGCAGGAAAGCTTTTTCTATGTCAGGTATAAGCGTCAAGATAATCAGCTTATCATCTTTGCTGATGACACCAATCCCAGGTGGGTGACTTCTGCCTGCCTTTTAGATTGCAACACAGTGGCTGGAGCTGATAAATTTGGAAACATATCTATAGTGAGTATTTAATGTTTTACTTCTAAAATCTTATTTTTAAGCCTGTGAATTGCTATCCTATTTGGGTGATCAACTAGTACCAAAACATATTCAATATCCCTGGCAAATTTACCCAATCTGTAATAAAGTAAAATCCTTAATAAAGCAAAAACTTTTACGTCCCTTTGAGTTGGTGGTATTGATTGGAGAAATCTAAGCTTGTGGTGGAATAAATACGAGAAGATGCAAATTATGGAACTTGAACATCACCCCCTGTGATAGCAATGCAAGTCTCACAGATTTTTTTCTACTAAGCAGGGTTTGTTGATTTAAATAACGATTTAAATCAAATAATTTTTTTTTTAAATCATTGATTTAAATCAACTGATTTATGTATATATATGTATACTGATTTAAAAAGTTCAGTAACAGTGTTTTAAATTGTTGATACTTTTATTATTTTCTTTTTTTAGTTTTAAAATTTTTTTTAAATAAATTGCTGCATATATATTTTAGTTAAAGAAATTACTTTCTTTCTTGCTGTGTGTTAAATTTCAACACATTTGAAATTACATTTTTAAAAATCTTTTGATTTTTGAGATTGAAAGTACAGATTAAAGTAAACATTTAATTCTGTCTTAATATAGACTTGCATAGCTGTAGAAAGTAATCAATTAACATGAATTTTTTTCCCCCAAGAAATACAAATAATGTTAATTAAAATTCTACCTTTTGATTGAAAAAACATGGAATTAAAATCTACATTATATTTTATTGGTGGAAAATGTATATTTCTAAAGCTTAAGGTTATCTTAAAAAGAAATTACCCTAATATGCCAAAAATAGGGTTTAAATTCTCTATTTCATTTAGTCTTTAAATTTCAATCCTGCATTTGTTTCAAAATGGTTGCTATGCATTCAAAGCTGTGTATTATAATGAAAATTGTTTTAGGTAGTTTGAGCTTCTTAAATAATGTAATTTTAATATTAATTTAATTTTGATTCATAAAGTTTTTTTAACCATAAATCAAAGTTCTTACAGTGTATTTGAAAAAATATCAAAAAAGTCCAATTTAAATCAAAAAAATCTGATTTTTTTTTTAAATCAAAAAAAAAATCACAAGCCCTGCTACTAAGTAGAAAAATCTACCTAATCTATAAACTAAATGAAACAAGTGATGACCATATTATTCTCTTAGTTTAGTTAAATTATTTTTAACAGATGGAATATCAATAATTCATTTGAATCAGAAGTGCATTCAGAGGGTTTTATGTATAAGGTATATCTTAAAATGAAAGATGGAATTATAATATTATTGATTTAATAGTTTAGATTATTACAAATTATTTTTTGTATTTAAATTACATATTTGGAAAACACAACTCTATATTTGTGTTTTAACTAGTGTAAATTCAGGGCTAGAATTATATACCAAATCATGTGCACAAAATTCATTTGTCATTTTAAATTCATCAGTAAGAGTAGACTTTGGAATATACGGTACTGCAGATGTCTTATGAATCGTACTTTACATGAGGTAATTTCACTTAAAATTTGCAAATTAGCTTAAGATTTTAAGAAAATATGAAGAAATTTTTTTTTTCTCCTATTCACATTTGGTTCAAAGATATTACAGGCATTGATACTGCTTTTTTAAACAAAAAATTTTATCAAAATAACAAATTTATCTGCATTATAATCAATGCAATAGTTTTATTTTGAACTTTCTGACACAAAGAATCAAGATAGCTTTTTTAAGCGAATTGCGTCATCTTCAATCTATACATTTTGGCATTTTACTGAACTCTTCTATTTCCTAAAGCAAATGGACATACTATAGTTTCAGTTCTATAAACAAGAATCTTCCCCAGTGTCTTAACTCCAAACAAAAATAGAAAAGTAAACAAGTGCAAAGTGGTTAAACCAGTGGGGACAGAGGTACAAGCTTGAACTAGACTCGGGAGGAGAGGATTGTACGAATTGTCCTTCTGGGTGTAAAAATTAGGAGCAGGGCATATGATTTTTCTGGGAATATCAAGTTTCTCAAGAGCAATGTTTCTCAGATTTTTGCTAATCAAGAACTTAGAATCGGACATTTTGATTACTTGGAACTGCACCGGAATCTGAATCAACTGAACACGGTTTGAATACAAACATCAATTTTTGTAATTACCTCATTGAAAAGTTCAAGTGCGATTTGTGCTCAATTTGTTCAAAAATCGTACATCGCAATTCATATTCGCGCATTTTTAAAATCGAGTGACACGATTCATATTCACACGCATTTAAAATCCAATGTCACAATTCGTATTCTCGCCTTTTCAAACTCCAATTTTACAATTTGTATTCATGCATTTCTAAATTTAATTATTGATTTTCGTATTCACGTGTTTTTTAAATTCAATGATGCGATTCTTGTAAGAACTAAGATTTTTCTTGAATTAGTTACTAAAAGTGTGATATTCTTTATTGGTAGGTAATTAAATTATAAATTTATTTCAAAAACATGTTAAACGTGAAACGTGTAGTTCTTTGTCAGAAATTAGTTATTTTATCATGATCTTGAAAATTGTTTTGCATTTTGTTAATGTGTTTCAAAAATACTTATTTTTTTGTTGAAAGATTTTGCTTGATTCCCCTTTCAGTACTTTTCTATTAATTGACAGTTTATTTCTTTAGATTCGTTTACCTACTGTGATTAGTGATGAGGTTGAAGAAGATCCCACAGGTGTCAAGGCTCTCTGGGACAGAGGTTGGCTGGGAGGATCTTCACAAAAGGTTTTCTTAAACATAGCTTTTAAGATATTCTCATTTTTTGTTTATACAGTCGGACCTCTATTTAACAAACTTCCATTTTGCGATTTTTTTTTATTGAGGAACCAAGAACATTTTGGAAATTTCTTTGTAAAATAGCGGTGTGAATTTTCCCTTTAGCGAACTTTTCTTTGAGATCCACTTTTTCTATTTCCCAAAATATTTCAGAACATTTCAATCTTGTTAACGTATTTTGTGGAGAAAGTGAACTTGAATTGATTTTTAATGCCACTTAACGTTTAGAGAAAACAGTAAAATTCCTTTCCTTTTTGTTTACATTTCATACGAAAAACTCAAATGAAATTAACGGATTTTATCTGTAGCAATTAAACTTAAGAACACATGTGGTAATGCATGCTTAGCATTACTTTTATAATAAAAAAAAACTATAATTTTAGCTTCTTTTTTTTTGAGTTGAAAATGTATGTAGCATGATAGTGTAACACTGGATAATGTTTTGCTCTATTCTTGATTTCCATATAGATTTCTTTTATGGTTAAGATTTATAAAATAAATAGTACATACTAGTTTACTATAGTTAAAAGTGTATCAATTGCTATTTTTTAATTTCGTCTAGGGTTTACGAATTTAAAACTTGTTTTGTGTCATTTAAGTATATCAAAAGATGATTTTTCTATCTAACAATATTCATTTTATTTCTAAAATATTCATTTTATTTTTTTTAGAACTCTCTTTTTAAATTAATTTTTAAATAAAATCTTTTAACTATCTTTGTTGAATTAAATGCTTTTTTGTATTCGAAATTATGAGTAAACATAATACATATCATTTCAAGTATGTTTAATTTGAAATCAGGGAAAGCCTGGAATTGTCAGGGAATTTTGTTTAAACTCCAAAAATCTGGGAATGGTCAGGGAAGTTGCAATTCTTTTACGAAAACCTGGAAAATTGCTACATTATACCTGGTAAAAAACCAGTCTTAAAATTGTAAGTAACAGTACTCAGTTGTTGAGATTCCCGTTAAATAATTCTAACATCTAATACAATTATTTATTGTAAAAATTTCACATTTTTGACAAACTGAAATGCTTCCTTCCTNTAGCATTATTTAAGTATGTTCTGCTGTTTTTCCAACAATCAAAAGTAATAAATATAGTAAGCTCACATTTTCTGATGAAAAATCTCATAGCATAGATAAAGTATGGTATTGATTTTCATTGAAATATACTTGGAAAAGTCGGGTTTTTTTTTTCTGAAATTGAGTGAGAACAGTTAATGATAACTGGAACATTTTGAAATTTTTCTATTTTGATGGCCATGAAAATCTCTAAAATTCCCTATATTTAAAATATTTATTACTTTACGCAGCAATTATCGCGAAATTTATATTATCTCGTAAAATCTACTGCATTTTTTACCTGGTTATGTCGGCAGCTATGGTTGCATTTAAAAATAGAGTTTAGAATTGCAATTAACATTGAAAACAACTTTTGGAATCGTAACCAGGGTTCGTACAGACTCCTTATACTATTTGGAAATTTAAAAAAAGACTCCAAGGAGTACTTGGAACTACTTTGATTTCCAAATTAGTCCTTAGAAACTCCTTAGATTATTGCATTGCATAGATGAACTTACTAAGTCCGCTGATGAATTTCCTGTCCAAGCAGGGAAACGAAATGATATGACTTAGCTGTCAAAATCTAATAGTTTAAGAAGGAAACTTTCAAAGAAAAAAAATTTGAATTGCAAGAGTTAGAAGAAAAAAATAACAGCAAATAATTTTAATTTTTCATGTAACATGGCAAACTTGATGATTTACTGTGATGTTTTTTTGTATAAAATGCCTTGTATTTTCAAATTTGAAAAAATAAAATTGGTAGGTTTTTATGTTAATCTTTAACATCTGTACTATGTTCTTTAACAAGATTTCTTAAAATATTTGAAACTAGAAAATATATTTATGTGTGAAAGTGATAACTTTATTTATTTTTCTTGATGAAGTTTAACAAAGTTAAAATTTACTTCAAAAGGGCTAAAAAAAAATTCCTTATGCAAAATATACATTTTTGCAAGTTCTTTATAATAACTGCTTTTTAATTTTAAAAAAAAAAAATTCTGAAATCCCTAACATTTTGGACTCCTTGGATACTTCTTGGATTTCTTCTTCTGATCTCTATATGTAAAATATTTATTATGTTACGCAATAATTATTATGATGTTTATATTTTCTCGTAAATTGTTCTGGATTTTTTTTCCTGGCTATGTCGGCAGTTGTGGCGTTTAAAAATAGAGTTTAGAATTACAATTAACGTTGAAAACAACTTTTGGAATTGTAAGATTTGAAAATGAGTCTCAAAGACTAAATATTTCTTATGTTACGCAACAATTATCATGAAATTTATATTATTTTGTAAAATCTACTGGATTTTTTCCTGATTGTGTTGGCAGCTATGGTTGCATTTAAAAATAAGAGTTTAGAATTACAATTAACATTGAAAACAACTTTTGGAATCGTAAGATTTGAAAATGATTCTCAAAGACTGAATTATTTTTATAGTGTTATAATTCGGAATTGATTTTATATTAAACAGGCTGAAGTGATTTCGAACTTCCACATTGGGGAAGTGGTTCTATCTCTACAAAAGTCTACTCTCATACCCGGAGGATCGGAATCGTTGGTGTACACGACACTCTCTGGATCTATTGGCGTGTTTGTCCCCTTCACAACCCATGAAGTAAGTCTTTGATCTAAAGTTGTCCTTAAAAAGCATGGTGCGTAGCGTTTTTAAAAAGTACTTAAAGGTACTTATTTTCATTTTTCAAAAGCCCTTAAAAGTGCTTTTTTCAGTGGGTGTTTTTAAAAAGTGCTCCATTTTTCCCTTTTTCAAAATGAGATTTTTTTCTTTACTGTGCTGATTTTTGCTTCGAATTATGCAAAAAGACACAGCTCACATTCAATGTTCTCACAATTAATTCAACCCCAATCTATTTGGGCGTATTGTTGAAGCGAATCTAGTGTCACGTCATCATTGACTCACAGTCTTTTATTGACGGCAGAGAGTGAACGAAAGATAAAATAAAATAAATGACTCATTATACATAATTAATTCGTCATCTGAGTTGTTAATTCATGTTAAAAGTAAAACAGGTGCTGGGATAGCCTAGTTGGTAGGGCTCTGGGTCCATGTTCGTAGATTCGAACCCCGTCGGCCGAAGTCTCACCGTTTAGTAAGAGAGGGCCTGTAGTCAGAGGAGACCTGGGCAGCAGAACACTTAGTGCAGATTTTGAAATGTTTATTACCATCGATATAAGTCATTGTTGACAAATGTCCACTGAGGAAACGAGTCATGGCAATTTGTTCTCGTCTACTGCTGCCCCGAGCCAAGGAGCCCCCTCGGCACCTACTCTGATACCATGAGTGTACCGGCGGGACCGTCCAAATGGCCATATTCTTTGCCTTACATTTAGAAAAAGTAAGTAAGAGGAGCGACAGTCATAATGGCCTCTTTAGCACCTGCTTTGGCCCAACTGTCAGCAATCTCATTTCCAGCTATATCGACATGTGACGGAATCCTCTGAAAGTAGATCCGATGAGAAAGGGAAAGTTGTTTTAGTTTCCCTAGAATGTCAGCACCAACAATGTCCCTGACATTATGGTCTGATTTCTAATGGATTTTACTTAAGAGGGATAGCCTGGTCGGTAGGGCGCTGGGCCCATGTGCGAGAGTTCGTGGGTTCGAACCCCGCCGGCCGAAGACTCCCGTAGTAAAGTGACTGATGCACGTTCAAATCTGCTGAGTCGCGAAAGTCCTCCATGCACTCAGCACTGATGCACGTTAAATCTGTCGAAGTCCTCCATGTTCCCATAACAAATCAATACCTCTAGGGGTACTGAATTGGAGATCGATCGTTCTCTGATTCAGGTCAAAATAACGATCTGTGGATGAATGAATGGGTCCCCCCTATAAACGGGTGCAACGTATGGTGTGGCAGAAGTCGAATTCTCGGCCATAGATGGCGCCACTGGAAAATAAGAACAATCGCACCCCCTCTGAGTAAACAGGCATAGGTCGACAACAACACCATCTACAGGGTTGCCACTCCACAGGGAAAACCTGGAAAATACAGGGAATTTGAAAATCACCTAAAATAACACGGTAAATGCAGGGAAATTTGTTTCTTATTTTTGTCTTTTAAAAAATGGTGACCTCTCGAAGCGTAATCTATGGGATATTTAACTATGATATTTCAGCTATACTAAACTATTTCATTTATTATAGCATTATTTAAGTATGTTCTGCTGTTTTTCCAACAATCAAAACTAATAAATATAGTAAGCTCACTATAGCTCACACAAGAGCACAATAATTGTTGTTTCCTCTTAATATATTGTGTATAATATGTACAGGGAAAATACAGGGAATTGTTTTTTCGGATTTGAGTGGCAACCCTGATCTATTTCAGTGTACTGTCGGTCCATAGCGTATGAAAACGACAATCATTTTACAAGTTTGATGAAATACTTGGGAGTCCTCATGTGCGTCTACTGAGTTGAGTTCAGTGAGATTATTGCTCTCTCGTGAGCAACTCTGCTGCATTTTGCGCAATATTCTCAATTTCAGGCTTCACTTTCCACCCTCTGATATCAGACCGAAAAATCTCTCGAGCATTTAACCCTTTCGAGCTGACTGTCACATATATGTGCCAGCAAGAAACGCGCTCACTTCCCGACCGACACACCCGCGTGTCAGAGAGTTTTTTCGTTCACCCCCGACCGTCACTTATTTGTGCCAGCGTTTCGGAACGTTTTAAAAAATGAAATTTCTTCCAAAAGATGGCATTGTATGTCCATATGGTTTCAGATACATGTAGATTTGACCTTCTACTCAAGATGAAAGTACATTCACGTGGTTTTTAGGGGAAGGAGTGGAGGGGGGGAATGTTTTATGAGGGCTCTTTAAATTAGCACGTGATATTTATTTACAGTAAGTAAGGGAGTTTTTTTTTTCTCTCGCTACTTTCGATTTTCGGATTAGTTTTTAGTGGATAATTAGATCTTGTAGGCTTGAATTTTTTTTCTTTTTACCGTTAGAATGTCGAAGCGTCGAAAATTTTTAACTGAGCTGGAAATAGAGGAAATTATGCAAAATATTTAAACTTATTAATATTTATATTACATTTAAACAAGAAATAACTTAAGTAAATAAAGTATCCATAGAAATATATATAAAGCATATGTCACTTAAATACTCTACAGAACAATATTAAACAACCCGCTGATATTTCGGTAATTTCATGGAATTAGGCTTAACATCAAAAAACCCTCCGGCCCTGGGGAGACACACGCTAAAGAGACTGCCGGCCTCAGCAGTAAGCGCGCTTTGCGTCGCGAAAGGGTTAATAATGGCTAATGTAATCAGGATAAAGATTTCTTTGTCAGAAACTAGTTATTTTATCATGAAGATGTAATGCCTTTGAAAATTATTTTGGATTTTGTTAATGTATATAGTGCTTAAAAATAATTTTTGAGTGCTTAAAAAGTACTTAAAAGGTGCTTATCTTTTGTTGAGAGGTTTAGCTATGCACCCTGAAAAGGTTTTAAACCACATTTGAATAATACAAACTTAATTTGACTGTTTATTTTAAACGTCAAATAGAACTAAAATCATTGTCATAAAGACTTGTGAAGTATATGGCTTTCACTTAACAGGCAGAATCCAACAAGTCATTTATTTCACTTAACTTTCATGAATTGGTCCAATATTTTGTATTCACCTATTTAAAAAAAAAATTTCGAGGTTTGATCAAGATCAACCTTATTAATTTTAACTGTTAATCTAAAAATAATTTTTTAATTTGTATCATTAGTATCTGTCTTTTTAAAGAAAAAAATAATAAATCTAATGATTTGAATTATAATTAGTGCCTCTCTTTTTAAAGAAAAAAAAAATCACATTTTGAGATCTGTTTAACAAATATCCTTAATAATTTTTATCACAATAAATCTATTAATGGGAATTATAACTACTCTTTTTAAATGAAAATAAGAGGATGCCATACGGTGGTCGGAAGTAGCATACTACAACAGCATTTTTTAAAAGCCCTTAAAGGTGCTTTTTTCATTGTGTGTTTTTAAAAAGTGCCCAATTTTCCCTTTTCCAAAATAAGATTTTTCCTTTACCATGTTGATTTTCGTCACGAATTATGCAAAAAAAACGCAGTTCACATTGTTCTATTCAACATTTTCACAATTAATTCACTCCCAATCTATTTTGGGGCATCGTCAGTCATAGCATATTCAATTTACATGCTTCTGACAATTGTCAAATCAATGCCAAAATTTTTTGTTTTTGACATGATGGTTAAAACCCTCAATTGTTAAAAACTTTCCAACCCTACCTAATTATGATATTTTTTTTAATTGCTTAAAAATATTACTTGAGTGCTTAAAAGGTGCTTATTTTTTGTTGAATAATTTGGCTACGCACCTTATCTAACTTTATTCTTACTTAATTGATGAATAAAAAATAGCCTTACTTTAGTAATTTTTGTATTTTATTTAAAAAATTTTATTTCCTTTTCACTTTTTTTACTGTGTTATATTTACATAAAGATCATCCTTCCACTTCATATTCACTGATAAGCACATGTCACTGATAAGCACTTCATATTCACTGATAAGCACATTCATTACACCTTGTAAATGGGGGAAACTGAATCCTTTTCCATTTGATTTGATTGTTAGCTAGTCTAGATAGACTCTGTAATGGTTCTTCACTGGTCACATTAATGACACCACATGTCATTCCACAATCATTATTGAGTTTAGTCTTGGAGAAAACACTGCTTATTTTTCTGAAGGAAAATATCTACTTTTAATATTTTTTTGCATACAAAGAGGAAGATTCCTCATATTTTTTATGACACTATATTTTCATCATATGATCATGTTACGAGTTATTTCACTTTATGAAATGAAATCCCGGAAGCCGTCAATAGACACGCTTCAAAAGTCATGGCGGGGAAAACCAGCGGATTTCTCGAAACGAGCCATTCGTTCTTAAGATCCACTACTGTCTGTCTGACTAGAGAACTCTCTTTGCCTGAGCATTTTCTGTTACTATGGTTATAAGGTTAAAGTATGGCACTGTTTTAAAGACCTCATTACTGTAGTCACCCACAGTGCTCTGGATAACCGTGGATCTTGAGAGTGATACTTTTTTTCTTGAGAGTAGAGTGAGAATTATCTTATCTTTCAAAAAAATGTGTGCATTTTAAAAATGAGTGAACTACAATGCTTGATTTGTGTTTCAGGATCATGATTTCTTTCAACATTTGGAGATGCACATGAGGTCTGAGAATCCCCCTCTCTGTGGAAGGGATCACCTTTCTTTCCGTTCCTACTACTATGCAGTAAAAGTAAGTCTCTTCATAGGGTGTCTCAAATACACATTGTCCAACCTCTACCCTTAGGACTATATTCTCAGAGCATAGTGATTCCGCCATACCTTTCAGGGTCCTTGCACTCCTTAGAAGAAGTTTTTGAATCTAATCAGGGGTTTGTTTAGAAGAAATTTGGGTCCGTTAATGGACCCTTCACAAAATATCTTCTCATAAAAACGGAGCCTTCACAAAATATTTTAACTTAAAAACAAATCCTTCACGAAATAATTTATCTTTTAATTGGACCCTTCGCAAATTTATTTGTCTTCATTATTGTTTGGTTAATCGAATAAACCCTTACCGGGGGGAAGAAAAAGGAAAGACAAATGTAAATGAACTAATTTATGTCTTCAGCAGACGCTTCTTTCTTTATTCCTCCGAAGTGAATATTCTGCGTTCATCAGTATAGGCTAAATATCAAATATTTGTAGGTTGCATCTCTAAAATAGAAGCAGCAATTGCTGTTTATTTTTGAAAATGTAATTTTTTAATTATAATTTTACAGCATTGAGCATAATCTTGTATCTATTTAACAATTTAAAAACTCTTTGAAAAAGTTTTTTGCAATAACAGGTCCCTCTTTGCACACATTCACAAAAGCAGGACCCTGGTTGAAAGAATGTGACCTAACGTTTATTTTATATTCACAAAGTATCTGGACAGACCCCTGCTAATTAGTTTTACAAATTGTCCCTTAGAAAGTCAGATTCTTGCGATGCCAATTTTTTTGTAGCTAATACTGGTTTTAAAATCAGGGACGATCATTGCCTAGGCATAGGCCTAGGGCCCCGCACTTTCTGGAGTTAAATTAGTAAAAGGTCCACAATATTACTTTAAAAAAAAAATACTGAAAGAAACAGTTTTTCTCAAAAAAGGCATTTTTTATTTCAAATTTTCTTTATATTTTGATAAAACAAACTCGTGTAAACATATCAAACAAACTAATCAAATTCGAAAGTAGAACTGAATTGTAATGGGTGCCATTTTTACTCCAGCGACTTAAGCAAATGCAACAAGAATGCATATTCGCAAAGTCTCTTATAATAAATGATTAGTGTCAACAAGAACTAAAAGCTTATTCTTAACAAATATTTGAAGCTGAAGATAGAAATAATTTAATTAACAAATAAATTTACAATCTTTGCAGTTTTATAACAGAGAGTTACTAAATGAATTAAATATGCCCCATCATTTGCATGTGGAAGATGTAATTTAAAATCTCAAATCTCCCATAATTTAAAATATCAAAAGGTACCTCTGTTATTTTAAGCAAGATACACAGAAAGTACCTCCTATATTTTAAAACACTCCTCTAAAAAAAATGAATATTTTGCTGCAGCCATTAGTTGACAAAGTAATCTAAATTGATTAAAGAATGCACTTTTTTATTTTATTATATATTAATGTATTCAGACTGTTATACATAAATATTTAAACAAGCATCTAAATTTTTCTATCATGCTTTCTAATTTTTAGATATACAGTGGAAAGTTTCGTATCCGGATCAAATATTCGGACTTCTAGAATTCCGAATATTAAATTTTTAGGTATGATAGACCCCCAAGGTAAACAAAGCTTTAAACGATCTGAATCTAATCAGCAAAAAATAAATAAACAATTTTCGGGCAATCATGTTTTAGTATTAGAATGATATCTAATCAATCGAAAACAAAATATTAGAAAGAAAATAATTACTGCTTTAAATATAAAAAAACGAACAAAAAATTGTTGACATATTAATTGCTCTATCCGCCATTTTGAACTAGAACGATTCAAGCAAGAAGGGGAAATTCCCATCATTCATTAAGGTGGGTAGGTGTAGGAGAAAAATTAATTTCTTCCTTATTTGTCATTCAAGTTGAGGGCGGGGAAGTGACAATTTCTTATTTTCTCTCCTATCATTGGCTATCCATCAAGCATAAAGGCGCGGCATGCTGATTGGGTTCTCAATTTTTTTCTTGTGTGACTGAAAGTGACTCCCCCTCCGCTTTAATGTTTGTTGCGTTTACCCTTTTTCACAGTATTTCTTCTTTCCCTAACACTCTAATAAAAAGGAAATGCCTCTTTTTCTAGCCAGCTGCTGCATAGGAGAGAAGGGATTCAGTTATTTATGGGTTCAATGCATAAATCACTAGAAGCTAGAAAAGGAAAAAAGTGTCAAAATACCTCTTTTTTTTTTAAGAGAGGGGAAGATGAAGAGGTGTTTGTTTATTTTGATTGTTAAAAAGTGTCCGGGAATCGACCCTTCCGGAAAAGGGACGTTACATTGTGTATCTATGTCTTCTGAACAAATCTGTGCCTGTTTTCTTAAATAAAAATAAAAAGGACTAAGTAAAGCATTTTTTTAAGCGAAATTTAGACTGAATGCAATAAATTTAAAATACAATTAAGTAGCTGCCAACTGTCCAGAATTTTTCGGATTTGTTCCTAATTTTTAAACCAAATCTGATATTTTTATTAAAAAATCCGAATTTTCGTAAAATTGCAGTATTTTTTGCTTTTAAACCAATCCCTTGTTCTGATCGCCGCAATCGCGGTTCCTGTGATTATTGTGCAGAAGTAATTTTTAATAGCGTTTTATTGGAAAATACTATTCCAATAGCTGTTGCTGATCATTTCACTAAATTGAATCTTAAACAACTATTATTTTTTAAAAATGTTTTGTAGTATTTAAACATTTGAATCAGAAATATTTGTTTATGATGTAGTTTAATGTTTATCTGTGTTTTATAATTTGGAGAAAAATAATTATGTATTAATAGGTACTGATTTTTTTTTGTTAACTATTATACCGGTATTCCTAATTATAAAATATTAATATTGTAAATTACCCACAAAAGATAGTGTTTACAATTTTGTTTTACTAATTTACATAAGGTATTTAAATATATTATGTCCATTAGTGTTGTTATTCAATAGTTAAATGTTTGTCTTACTCTCGTAATTGGTGCGTATAATTTTGTCGCGTATAGTGTTCCTAATTTTTTACTCCTAAGGTTGGCAGCTATGCAATTAGCATTTCAATCATGATAAGTTCTATCGCATTATATTGATTTCTGTGCAATGCTTATAAATAAGAATATATTTTATGAATGTGTTTACAGAATGTAATTGATGGTGACCTGTGTGAACAATTTAATTCTTTGGATCCTGCAAAACAGAAGAGTATTGCCCATGACTTTGACAAGAACCCAAGTGAAGTAAGAAATCTATTTATATTTTATTGTCTTCCTTTAGAGTGTTTTTAACATTTTATATTAGCTATGTAGGGAAGTAGATATTTTTTATAATTTAAATTAATATTATATTTTTTATTTGTTTTTCAACACTCCTGTTTTTTTTAAATCCTCCTATTTTCTGAAAATTTTGACTGATGCAGGGGTCGCATTCCCCCTAAAATTCATAAAATTCCTAAAACTATGTGCTAACCCTAAAATTCCTAAAAATCTGATAAAATTTTGTTGGTGTTCCTAAAAAATTAGAGTTATAGGCTAAATATAAATAAAAAAGCAATAATCTAAAATATAAGAATTTAACTACATTAATTAAAACTGTTTTAATTTTGCCACATGGGAATTCTGATCCTGAGAGAGGTTTTTCGATAAATAAAGCAATGCTTAATGTGAGTCACCATGAGAATACTATTATGTCTCTTAGACTAATCAAAGATACCATTCGAAATTATGGAGGAGTGTTGAAGATCACCACAACACTATTGAGGGCAGTAAAAGAATCTCACAAATCATATCAAGAATATATTAGAAAAATGATCATGATTAATTTGTTTTTCTCTAACTTCTAATATAAATTGCTGATTTGAAATCTAATAATATCACACAATAGTTTTTCTTAATAAAGTAAGGTAAAGGGTAATAATAAAGTTTTGATTAAGAAGGTAAAAATTAAATAAAAATCCAAGTTGGTGTTAATTTATTTTTTCTCTTGATTTATTCTCACTTTTGCCTGTTCCTGAATTATGCACTTAATTTCTGATAGGTAATATGTAAAGTTGAAATTTCATTTTTACACTTTAGAGATTTCATTCTTGACTTAATAAATTTCAGAGCTTTATTTTATGGCTTGCAATTATTTA
The DNA here is from genome assembly GCF_043381705.1 of Parasteatoda tepidariorum. NCBI lineage: Eukaryota > Metazoa > Arthropoda > Arachnida > Araneae > Theridiidae > Parasteatoda > Parasteatoda tepidariorum. The sequence goes on along the minus strand of NC_092213.1, from coordinate 86,717,403 downwards.
TGATGTGTGTGGAGGAATTGTAATAATCTTCTGTTATGTAATAAACTACCATGTGATGTGTTTTTATCCTAGCAAAATCATATATTACCCCTAAAATGTACCTAAAATTTTTTGAAAAAGTTCCTAAAATTTTAAAAAACTTTGCTGCTACCCCTGCTGATGTCCCGGTTTTATCATCACTCATGGTGGGAACAACATTTGGCGATGGTGAAACATCTTAATTTGTTTGCTGCTGCATAAACAATACAATTCACAACTTTTTTGTCAATAATTAACGAATTTACAGTGGAAAAGAAAACACAATGTTTTACGTAAAAATACGTGATTGCATGTTATCCCTTTTATGAATGATATAACATATTTGACAATGATCAATGAATTTACAGTGGAAGAGAAAACACAATGTTTTACGTAAAAATATGTGATTGCATGTTATCCCTTTTATGAATGATATAACATATTTGACAATGATTAATGAATTTACAGTGAAAAAGAAAACACAATGTTTTATGTAAAAATACGTGATTACATGTTATCCCTTTTATGGATGATATAACATATTTTAATAATGCAATTTTAAGAATATTGAAAATTCTTCAGATACTTTCTTGATAAATTTCCTGTGTAACTAAGAAGATGAGGAAATTGAAATATTACAATCTGAATGCTCCAAGTAACAGAAAATATCAACTAGAAAAGAAAATAGATTCATTGTAGGTGTCATTTGGACAACCAGTAAATGAACTGTATACAAATGTTATAATAGAGCTTTTCGCTTTCCAAGGAGGTGAACCGGGCTCGAATCCCAGCAATGGCTGGCAGATACGAATCTCGCATCCAGCCTGCACTGACTTAAAAATATCCTCAGTGGTAGATGGAACATGGGTTAGAGTCTTCTTGCCGCCAGGCTAACTGTGGGAGGTTTTCCTCTCCTTGTAATGCAACTGCGCGTTAGTTCCATTAAAACGTCCTCCACAAAGGCAAATTCATCCCAATACTTGATCCAGGAGTTCCAATGTCTTCTGGATTAGGTTCAAAATTACAAGACTATAGAGTTGAACGTTAGTAGTCGTAAACCCAATAAATTGGTTTGGCTGTTCAACGACAGTTATAAAATAAAATGAAATGTTACGTTAGGGATTCTATTCATTCCGCATAGCACTGATGAAATGAATTTTGTCCTGACACTTTGAGACTAATGTAATTTCTCTAACTTTTATGAACAGAACTATAAAGCCAAATCAGCTACTTATGTTCAAAATAAATTATTTGCATAGACTGCACATAGGGTGCAGCCTATATAGCAGAAATTACTTTAGAGGAATTACATAGCTGCCAACTGTTCCGAATTTTTCGGATTAGTTCCGAATTTTCGTAAAATTGCAGTATTTTTGCTTTTAAACCAATCCCTTGTTCTGATCGTCGCTAGCGCGCTTTCTATGATCATGGTGCCGAAGTAATTTTTAGTAGCTTTTTATTGGAAAACACTATTCCAATAGTGCTGCTGATCATGTCACTAAATTAAATCTTAAACTACTATTATTGTTTTTTAAAAAATTTATTGGAGTATTAAAACACTACAAAAGACCTTGCATCAGAAATATTTGTTTATGATGCAGATTATTATTTACCTGTGTTTTATAATTTGGGGAAGAATAATTATATATTAATAGGTAAAGGTTGTTTTTATACTGGTATTGCTTATTATAACATTGATATCATAAACCTCCCACAAAAGATAGTGTTTATAGTTTTGTTTTGCTAATTTGCGTAAGGTATTTAATGATATTTCTATTAATGTTATTATATAATAGTTATATTTTTGTTTTAATCTCGTAATTGGTGCGTATGATTTTGTCGCATATAGTGTTACTAATTTTTTATTCCTAAGGTTGGCAGCTATGGAATTACCTGCAAGGTATCCACGCACCTGGAAAGTCGTGAATTTCGGTATTGAACAAAATTTGTCATGAAATGTCATGATTTTAACTATTTTTTTAAAAAAATCATGGAAAGTCATGGATTTTGGCCGCTGAAAAATCTAAATTTTAGAATGGTGTTTCTCCATTTCTTGGTGTTCTGAATATCTGAATTTGTAATGAAATCCCCATTCACAGTCATATTTTATTAAAATACAAAATGTTTTTATCATGTTCTTTAAAAGTTAAGGTGTTCTTTCAAAAAAATGAAAGAAAAAACATCATTTCTAGAGTGAGTTATCTTTTAAATTTCTGTGATTTCAGAATTTTTGTTATTATTTTAATTTTTTTATTTTATCAATTTAAAATTCTAGCTGAAGGCAAGCCAGTCATTGGCGATTTTTTTTAATTCTGAAATGAGAACAAAAAAATCAGGAGTATTTCTTTCCTTTCTGATGAACAAGAAAAGTATCTTTAGAATATAATTCTGCAAAAAAAAATTTTTTTTTTTGCTTCTGTATTTTTTTCAGCTATGTTATTGCTTCAACTCTTTCGTCACTCTGTTTTTTTAAAATTTAATATCTTGAAATATGAATATGCAAAGTATAATCAATATATATGTAATTATAATTAATATATNTTTTTAAATTGATCGTTGCGTATTTGTCGGAAAAAGTAGTAACTTCGTTAAGTCATGAAAAATTCTAGGAATTAGTCATGAATTCGAAAATTTAAAATGTAGCAGATACCCTGTACCTGTCTTAGCAAAGTTAATTAACATTTATTTACAAGTAGGAATCAATTGACTAGTGATGTTTTAATATATTCTATTCAAATTGATTCTACTGTTCATTTAATCATCTCTTGAAAAAAGAAAAACTTTAAACTATGATTATTATGTTTAGTCATAGAAATAGAGTATTTATACTGTTCTATAATCCTGCTGTAAGTCTTAGGTAAATCAAAATCTGTATTATAATGCCTTTCTTTCTTGCAGGTGTCGAAAAAGTTGGAAGAAATTAGAACAAGATATGCATTTTAAAACCTCCTCTTTTTAATACAACTGTACATATTGCCATTTATCATAAAAGGAAATAAATATTTGTATTTCTTGTCATTTTCTTTATTAATGGTTTTATAATTTTGAAAATAAAGCTATACTAGTAGGATGCGCCCGGAATAAGAATGGTTTTTTACAATTAAAAACTACCAAAATATAGTTTTGCTTGTAATTAAAGCGTCAGAAAAAAATATATGCATAAAATCGGGAGAGCTAACAAGCCAGGGAGAGCTAACAAGCTATCTAAAAGGGTTAATTCATTAATGCCGTATTCATATTTATCTTTGCAAACATTTTTATCCACCATATCATACATGCTTTCAAAATTATTAAAAAGCTTTTTCTAAAGTTGTTACTAAAGGAAGGTTCGCTTGGTTTACATGTAATTGCATTACTACTTTTTAATTCTGAACAAATTTCACGTAACTCAAGTACAAAAGTTTGGGTATTTCGAAGTATTAGGAGTATGTTTCGATCTTTACAGTTGTGCTATTTCGAAGAAAAAAAATTTATATGTATATGTAGCAGCTAAAATTTGTAAGCAATTTTTAAATCTCTCCGGCGCAGTGTAGCCAGACTAACAACTCTAATTTATCAAATGTTACAAGTCACTAAAAATGCAAAACTAATTGCCTTTTAAGAAATTTCAACCACTATTCTTTGAATAGCAAACTAAAGTATGTCCTTTCACTTAAAAAGTACTGTCTGGCTAGAATTTTCAATTGAAATTTGCTGTTAGGCAAAGTGCTTACACAGTATTTTTGTGAGTTGACAGTTCCTCTTTTTTTTTTTTTTTTGCAAATAAATTAACTTGCATAATCTACACAAATGATAAACCGATTAATATTTGCAACAAAATAATCATCTTATGCATTTTTCAAGACTTTTTATTAAGATATCAGTTTTTCAATTTAATCAGTCTTCCGTTACTTTTTAACGACTTGAAAAGTCATCTAAGAGAGTGTGAGTCATGTGACCTGCATAGAAAATAATAAGAACAATGTGTAAAAATACCTTTTCCTTCTGTTACTTTAGTTTCCTCGACTTCCAATGTTATTGCAAATTCATTAAATAATTATTAAAAAAAATTCATTACATTTGTTTATGTAATGTGTATATAAAAACTGCATTGCATATAGATAATTCCTTTAGTTCACCGAGCTGAATGGTAAGGCAGGGGTTGCCACGGGCGACTAAAATTGCAAAAAGAGGTGCCTAACAGTGGCGTAGTGAGGGGTGGGCAAGGGGGGTCATCATGCCCCGGGCGCTACTCACAAAGGGGCGCCAAATGGTCCGCAAAACAAAAAATTGCTGGATAATTTTTATTTTTATTATAATTGGTTTCTGGAAAACATATTTTAATTTTAGTGCCAGTGTAATATAATTAATGTTAATTCATAAATAAAAAGGAACACTAATAGTCTAATTCAAAGTGTAATAATATATTCATAATAGAAATGGCACGTCTTGTCTACTGGCAGGGCTGACTCGACCTGTGTCCGACAGCACTTCCTTATGGCATCAACGCTGTATGGTTACAGAAATTATCTCCTTTCTTGATTTGTCTGATGAAACAATATGTTATAAAAAATAGTTGAAGTTTACAAAGTACAAACATTCTTTCCTTTAGAACAATATTTATTTTTATTTCCATAAACGCAATGTAGCTTACGCTTGTTAAAACGATAACAATAGCACTCTAATGTACTTATATGTACAGTCTAATGTACTTATATGGACACGGAAAATAACAACTAAAGGATCGAAAGGAGACACACAACAAATACAGCGTTTTGCCGTTTCTAGGAAAGGACGCAAACGCCGTATTTGTTGTGTGCCTGAGAAATATCTGTATTAAAAAAATAAATGATTCCTTATTTGTTACCTTCCGGATACTTTTTTCCGTGACTGTACGTATCTTTGATACTTTCGACAGGTAGTGGAAGTCTGCAACAAATTAGGGAAATACTCGAAATATTAACGTTTAAGTTATTTCGTGCATTCAAGGCATTCTTGGTAAGTAATAAAACAAATAATGAAGCCATGTTAAAAAACTAGCACTTCAAGTTGGTACAAAAGTTGGAAACCTATTATCTTTACTTAAACTTGTAGCTCAGTTTGATTCGCTACTAGCAAATCATCTTTAACATGCCACAGAAACTCCAAAAACTGTCTCATATTTGTCAACACAGATCCAAAATGAATTCATTCATCTTCTGGCATCTACAGTTCGAAATCAACTAATAAAAGATATCAAAAGAAATAAATATTATGGACTTTAGTTTGATTCAACTCCTGATATCTCTCATCGAGAACAAATGCCCCAAGTCGTTAGGTATGTAGATGTTGATTGTATGAATAAAAAAGTTTCCATCAAAAAATCTTTTTTTTTTTAGGGTGGGGGTTTATTGAAATACATGCTAAAGATGCAGCCTCGATCAAAAATACAATTATAGAATAATTAAATTTTCGATGAAATTTCTTTAACAAACTGCAGACCACAGAAAGCATATATCTGTTTTTCTCACGCTCAACGTTACGATGGGAATTATTAAAAAATGCTTTAACAGAAACTGTCAAACGTGAATCTGAAACACAATGGAGCGGTAGAATACAAGCGGTTAGCGTTATCATCAATGGGCTAGAGCAGAGGTTTACAAACTTTTTTTTCTCGTGGACCACTTTCAGTTTTACTATTTTCGGTAGACCCCTTGCTGCTACATTTCTACTGTATTCCCAAAATTCCTAAAAATATCACCCTAAATTGGGGGTGTTAGGAAGTAGCACATTTTCTTGTGTCCTATTTATTATTACAAACAATTGACAAAATATCAAAAATGAACTCTGAAATGTAGATCAACAATAAAAAAAGTCATAATTTTAATAAGACGGATGAACTTGATGAATTGACAGCAAATTATCAATATTTGGCTTCAGTTTTGTAAGAAGTAATCTCAAATGTCCCCGTTCTGTGATGTTCAATCTGCTCCTTTTTTTTTGTTAGCAGGTTGGTAATGGAACTAAAACTTCTTTCGACAAGATATGACGAGGGAAACGCTATCAGAAATTTTCTTGCAATTTCCCACAGTCCAGGATATTTTTCGGGGATTTCTGCCTGCAGTCAAAATGTTTGATAGCCCTTTCTAAATTTCACCTTCAGTTCCTCGTTGGTGCTGAGCTCAAGTAGCTCCTCTTGTAATACCACATTAGCTTCTTCCGTTTCATCAAATGGGGTTATGATCCATGGTGTTATTTCCATTGTCAGAATATCATCAAATCTATTTTTGAAGTCATCATGCAGGGTATTTAAATGCGAGCAGGCTCACGGGCAGCACTTTGCAAGTCTCAACATGTGATGTACTCTTGTACTATTATCTATTGTTCTATTCAATTCTGCGTTTGAAATGAGTCTCGAATATTTTTGAGTACCTACCTAGTGAATGATGCTACCTGCCTAAGTTGATACATGAAATCAAGCCGAAATTTTTGTTCTTTATTATGAAAACCAGAAAATTTTTCGTGGACCCCCACTTACAACTTGTGAGCCCCTATTTTTTTTCACGTCTACATGGACCCCCGTGTGGTCTCCTATGGACCCCTGGGGGTCCACCTGGACCACTTTGGGAACCTATGGGCTAGAGAATATAGTAGAACTATTAGAAAAATTAGCAAAGGATACTACCACTACAAGTGACATTAGAAGTGAAGCTACAATTCTGTTTTAAAATGTACTAACTTTTAGTTTCATAACTTTAGTTCATTTCTAATATGAAATCTTAAGGAGGATTGATCGTGTGCAGCTCAGATTACAAGATCCTAGAATGAATTTTAGAGAAGGGTTTATATATATAACATTTTATTCAC
>NC_092213.1:86705380-86710060 GCF_043381705.1 Parasteatoda tepidariorum | reverse complement strand
GACCTCGAATTGATTTTCGAAGCCACTTTTAGATAAAGCAGTAAAATCCCTTTCAAAATTTTTGTTTGCATTTCAAACTAAAAACAAAATTGACGGATTTTAGGAACACGTGTGGTAATGTATGTTTAAAATTACTTTTATAATAAATGCACCTTTAATTTTATGCTTAAATTTAGCTTCTTTTAGTTAAAAATTTATGTAGCACAATAGTGTAACACTGGATAATGTTTGCTTTTATAATGTTTTGCTCCATACAGATTTCTTTTATGGTTAAGATTTATAAAATAAATAGTAAATTCTAGTTTACGAGATAAAAGTGTATCCATTGTAGTGTTTATGAATTGAAAACCTGTTTTGTGTTGAAGTATATCAAAAGGTAATTTTCTATATAAGGAACTTATTATCGGGATTTAGCGACTTCGTTAAATAGAGGTCCGACTGTATTTGGTATGATGAAACTGGTGAATTGACATGAAAAATTCCAATAGAAAAGCTCGAAGGAAAACTAGAACTGCTTATAAAAATATTACCCCATTCTTAAGGATTTAATTCTTAGCAGCTTTATCAGTATGTAGTTATAAATAATCTAATAATTCAAATTTCATTCTGTTTTAAAAAACAATGTCCTTTAATTAAAGTTCTAAAGCTGTGTGAATGTTTGACCGTGTGAAGCTAAGCACAGAGGGCGCTAGGGGTTGAAATTCGTAGTGAGACATCCGGGTTAGTACTTCAGATTGAATTTTTCTCTTCATCTTGAACAAGGTCGCCTTCAAATATTTTATGTGTAGTGTTTACAATATAACGCGTTCTTTCAGTTTAAATTTAAAAGCATGGAAGATTCACAAGCGAGCTGTGCCCAGGGCCTGATTATCGCCTAGGCCCAATAGGCACGGGCCTAGGGCCCACACTTTCTGGGGGGCCCTCAAAAATTAGTAAAAAGTTCGCAATACTATTTTTTCAAATACTGAAAGAAACAGTTTTTCTCAAAAAAAAGCTCTTTCTTATTTCAAATTTTCTTTATATTGTGATTGTGGTAAACCAAACTCGTGCAAACATTGTACTCATCAAATTCGAAAGTACAGCTGAATTTGAATTGGTGCAATTTTTACGTCAACGGCTTAAATGAATGCACTGAATATGAAATATTTTTTTAAAAGTGTTGTATTTAAATAAATTATTATTTAAATGTGTTATTAATTTTCTATGAGTAGCTGTAAATTTGGCACTTTGGGATATGTTTTGCGTGTATATTTTAAATAAAAATTATAATTAATAACCTTAATATTTTAGCATACATGCTGAACTTATCGTTAAATATAATGAAAAGTTGGCTAGCTTAGTGTTGGTTTAAGTACTAAATAAAAAAATTAATTACAGCTTACAATGAAAAATAATTCAGCTAATCTGTAACTTTTAGAAAAAATCACTGATTTTCAATTGATTGTGGTGACCAAACTATTTTTATTTTGACTCAACATTGTTTTGTTTTATATTTTGCTTTTTTTATATAGATGCGAGAACTTTATCTTAGAAAAATAATCTTCAATTGTCTGCTTTTAAATTTTTTAGAATGTTTCTCTTGAATCATGCAGTTCAATAGATTATTTTTTATTGTTAGGACTACTCTTCAGGAATTTAATTTCAGAATATTTTGAAAGGGGCCCAGAAAATTTAGTGGGCCTTGGGCCTGAATTAGTCTTGATCGGTCTCAAATGCAGTTAACAAAATAACTAGTAATGCAAATGCAGTACAGGCAAAAAATAGGAGTTGAATTCGCACGAAAAACCTTTTGTAGACAATGCATTAATTTCATTTTTAATGGAAAATTATGATTGTATATGTTTAGGCTCTCCAAATCGAAAAATTTGTAACACGCATTTTAATAATTGTAAAATCTCAAACAACTCATTTTTTTCACCTGGAATGAATTTATTTCATTACACTTTTTTTTTCTGAAGATTTTCTATGACGGGGATGGCGAACCAATGGCACGCGTGCCATTTATGGCACGTGACAATATTTTGAGCACACCACCGATCACAATTGTTATTGCACTATGAATTGTTATTACACAAATGTTATTACACTATAAAGCTTATGTAACAATTAAATTAAAATTCACAAAAAAAAAATAATAAACAATTATTAATAAAAAAAATTAACAATTAATGCTAAAAAGACAATTAATAACCAGAAAAACAAGCTAACAATAAGTAACTAGCAAAAAATCAACAGTCCTGCATAAACTAATATCTTACAGCCTAATATAAGTTATTTGTCATTTAGTTTGCAACAACAGAAGTCACACTGATGTTACTTTAAGTTGAATTACGCGTATAACTGAGACATTGCAAAATGTATTTTATTTTCAATGTAAATAAAGAGTTTTGAGTTGATATTATTTAGTATTATTAGTTTCCCAATAATCATGAAGTCAAAACTATTTGACGGCACGTCTGTGATTTCATTAAACAATTTTTTAGAAAAAATGGCACGTTGGTGTATAAAGACTCGCCATCCCTGTTCTATGATAATGATTGTCAAAACAAGTTTAAGTGTTTTGTAAAGGAGGAAGATTAGAGTAATGGATTGTTACGCAATCGTACTTTTTCCTGTCGAATAAAAGTGTGTATTTAGTCACGTGTTTCGTGGTCACGGAAGAAGACGTTTGGGAAAGTAAAACCCTCTTCCTACTTCCGATGGCCCGCAGGCCCCTTATTTATAGAGTAAAGCTAATGAGGCTCCTTCCTCGTTGTTCCACTTTCTTTTTAAGAAGAGACACGTGATTCTCATCTCTCTGAACACATTCACTCATAAAACAAATCCAAAAGTAATTGACCCCCGGAGGACTGAAAATATGATCTCGATTATTGTACTGGGGCATGTTGTTATCCGCTACAAAACTCTATAGAACTATCTGCAAGATATTTTTAAAACAATCATATCTGTTACTAATTTAAAATAACAAAAGCGGTTTTCAGAAGAAAAACGGTCAAACCCCGTTATAATGAACGAAATGTTCGCTCCCGTGCCTTGCTATTCACTCAGAATATTTTTTGTGGAACCAAAAGGAGAGAGGATAGTATGAACTTTCTTCGAGTGATTTTTTTCTTTCTTCATTTTTTGGTAATTTGGACATTTCTACATAAAATATGTTTTTATTTTTAATTTCGGGCACTTGGGGTTTTTCAAATTGGCCACAGAAATGCTAGAACTGCTACTCTCTTCTCGTTACCCAGTGGGCACCTGTGGCGAAGACACGGCGGTGGAGCAGCGTCGCCCACGTCACACAACCACAAACCCGTTTATAGGGCGGGTCACATTCACACACAAAGGAGAAAGGACAGAGAGAGAAAGAAACATCCATGCCTTGCCCGGGATTCGAACCCAGGNACCCGTTTATAGGGCGGGTCACATTCACACAATCACACAAAGGAGAAAGGACATAGAACACAGAGAGAAAGAAACCTCCATGCCTTGCTCGGGATTCGAACCCGTGACCAATGGCTCCGCAGTCAGACAAGCTAACTACTCGGCCTGCATAAAATATATAGATACCGATTTTTAAAACCTTCTATTGAGTGGAAGGTTGACATAAGCATTTTTTCTTGTTTGCCTCTTCAACTTCAGTTTCTCATCCCTAAATAAAGGACATCCCTAAATTTTTTGTACGCAAGAGAAAAATTACATTTCTTTTTACTACCTATTGTTTTTTTCAATCATTTTTGTATTTCTTTTTAAGGGTCATTTATTTAAATAATGTGTCATAAAACGGAGCAGTTCGGTAAAATAAGTTAAAATTGTTTGCAGTACGGATACTTTCGGTTATAGTGAACAGAAATTTCGGTCCCTTGAAGGTTCACTATAGCGGGGTTTGACTGTATATATATATATACAGTCAGACCTCTATTTAACGAAGTCGTTAAATCCTAATAATGAGTTCGTTATATGGAAAATTCGCTAAATGGAATATCACTTTTGAAATACTCAACACAAAGCAGGTTTTGAATTCTTAAGCACTGGACATAATTAAAATAGCAATGAATACAGCTTTATCTTCTCAATTAGTATCTACTATTTATTTTATAAATCTTAACCGTAAGAGAAATCTGCATGGAAAGCAAGAATAGAGCAAAACATTATCCAGTGTTTACACTATCATGCTACATATATTTTCAACTAAGAAGAAGAAAAAAAAAAGATAAATTTATGTATAAAATTATAGCTTCATTTATTTTAAACATACATTAGCACATGGGTTCTTAAGTTTAAATTGCTAATAAAATCCGTTAATTTTGTCTTGAGTTTTTCGTTTGAAATGCAAACAAAAAGCGAAAAGTGGCTTCGAAAATTAATTCAAAGTCATTTCTCCCACAAAAGGCGTTCCCATGTTTGAAATATTCCAAAATATTTTGGGAAATAGGGAATATGGATCTCAAAGAAAAGTTCGTTAAATAGAAAATTCACTTCGCTATTCAAAAGTTACTTAACGAAGAAATTTCCAAAATGTTCCTCGAAAAAATTCGCAAAATAGAGTAATTCGTAAAATGGAAGATCGTTAAACAGAAGTCAGACTGTATATATATATATATATATATATATATATAGCACGAGAAAAACGAAGAAAATTAATAAGTTTTATTAATTGAGCATAAGATGCAATATTTCAGTTATATCCAT
>NC_092213.1:86648925-86705332 GCF_043381705.1 Parasteatoda tepidariorum | reverse complement strand
ATATATATATATATAATATGGCATAATAAATGAAAAGAAAAACACGAAGAAAATTTAGTTTCCCCCCTTTTTTCATTGTTTGGTAATCTCTCCCTTGTTTTCTCTACATTTCGAACTTATATATATATTTAAGTGAACATGCAATAATTTTTTATTCTGATATTATGGGTGACATTCTCGCATTTTATTGGAAGAGGGGGGTACGCACACATTATTTTCTTCTTCTCATTTTATAAATAATCATCGCAATAAAAAAAATTAGAAATCAAGAAATCCGTAGTAGTAATAGCTGAAAAAAAGATCGACGACGAAATCTGTTTAATCAAATCTACGTGTTTCGTTTCGATATTAAGTTGTTGCATTAAATGATATCGTAACAAAACACATCGGATAGCTCCATAGTTTTTCAAACTATGGACTATCAAAACTTCGATAAAATTATTGCCTTCAAAAGTAAATACGCAAATGCACGATACGAATTTTCGATATTGTTTGAAATGTATCTGGATATTTAAAATCCACTTGAAAATTGATATCAATAACTACCGAAAATCGAAACATTACATATCGATTTACGATCGGCGATTATCTATTCAAATATTAGATGTAAATTTCTGAAGAAAAAAAAAAGTAATTTTTTTTTTTACTTTTCAAAAGAAGGATTTTTCTGCAAGAACACTGTAACGTTCTGCGACAATGTCGCTGCTATTCTTCCAAGCGGCTTGTATGTTCCAGAAAGATTTTAAAATCCTAATTCAATGCCGCTTTATTCTTAATGACCCCCCTTTGATTTTTGATAGCTGTTGAAAGTATAGAAAAAAAGAAGTATTTCTGGTAAAGTTTCTAACTTTCAAAAAAATTTTTTGTCAAAATGCAAGCAAAGGGTTGCAGGGTTATTTTTCCACAGCGTAATCTTGATTTCACCATCATTTGCTTTTCTTTTGATGTTTTGAAACTTCCAGTTAACTAAACTCACTAATTGAACTAAGTTAACTGAACTTACTGAATTCACTTTTCCTGCTGCAAGAACCAGAAAAATTCGCAAAACGAACTGAATTTCAGGGCTGAAAAAGCATTAAGTTCGTCAGAATGCATTCCGAAAGAAAAATTCAAAATTTGAGACGTTTTCAATATTTTTTAGAATACAACTACATGAAGGCTCACAAAAATTTCTATCAATCATTAGAGGTCATTTTTAAAAAATTTTCTCTCATGATTTTAATATTTGTAAAATAAAATTCCAAATACTATCTTTCAGCAATCAAATTAATTCACACTTTAATATTCTTTCAATCTATTTTAAGTTCAAGTATGCATTAATTAACGTTTCGACGCTATAACTCGTGAGAAATACTTTTTCATTCGACCTATTTAATATCCCAATTATAATTACTAAGATTACCTTCCGCCTTGCACCGACCGCAGTGCCGACGTAAATTATCCTCAGTGGTCATGGGTTAGAGTCCCCTTGCCGTTATGCTAACCATGGGAAGTTCTCGTGGTTTTCCTCTCGATGTAAAGCAAATGCAGGTTAGTTCCATCAAAAAATACTCCACGAAGGGACACTTCTCTCAATACTTGATACAGGAGTTTCCTTGTCTTCTGGATTGGGTTCAAAATGACAAGGCTACGGAGTTGAACATTGGTAGTCAACAACGTTACGTAATAAAATCAAATCTGGGAAGCGATAGTTTCAGACATTAGTAGTCGTAAATCCAAAATTGGGTCGACTGTTCAACAACAGTTATAAAATAANGAGATATACACTCATGGACAAAAAAATTAGCTCACCCAGAAAGAGTCGTCAAAATGAAACGAAATTAATTTTACATGCGTAATGACTACTTTGATATAAGTAAATGATTAGAAATTCAAAGATTATCGTTTTTCTTTGATATCTTTGTAATATTAGGTACTTACTGTTCTTTTTTTCGCAATGAAGAATATAAATGGAAAAGCTTTGCAAAATGACAAATTTCAAGATGAAATTTTTAAGACAATATTTTGACTGGGCAAAAACAAAAAAGAAGATTTTTGGAATTAAAAAAGAAGTTCATTTGCTTCTTCTAGTGCATTATTTTGTTTCATTGGAAAAATGTTTTGTATTTCTGTGCTTACCTTAACATGACAATGAACGTAAAATACAAAGCAAAAGGTTTACCATTCGCATTTTTGAAACTGAATTTAAATTCTTTGGCTTATACACCGAATTAAAAATATTTGTGTTCCATTAAAATTTTCCGACAACCTATCTGTGGGGTTTTCTGCAGTAACAGCAACCAAAACAAAGCAACGGAATAAACTGGACAACACACTCCCATTACCCCCTCCCCCCCACAGATGGAACCGTCTCATTGCAAAGCTCAGGGTTCTCAATTGATTTAGAGAAAGTTAAAATGTTAAATCACTTTATTTTTTGGTGTAACTGTGTTTTATTTTGAAGGCATGTTTAAATACAATTAAATCACTTAATAAATCAAATTAATCTCTAAAATGTAAGCAATCAACGTCCACAGGGGGGGGGCAGCTGTAAAATTATCAAACGTTGACAGGGTCCGCTGCGTTAAGAGAATGATTAGTGTGTCGAATTTTTACAATTTTAAGTGAGCATTGCTGTTACATTAAAAGAGTTTGGTTGTCACTTAAAACGAAAATGTGAAAAAACCATTTTGAGTTAATATTATTTTAGTCTATTATTGGCATCCTTAAGAAATGAATGGGTTGTCGTTCGAGAAGTCCCCCAGTGTTCCACGGTCATCGGCCCTAAGGGCGAAAATAGGTCAAGTCGTCCTTCCTTTTCAGTCCTCCCTTCTCTTGCGCAACTTTCATTTATGACCTAGATTTTTCTTTGAAAAATTTTATTGAAGCTCTTTATTTTTGGCCACATTTTCCTTCTTTCATAAGTAATTTCCTTATCTAGAAATGCTGTTTCTTACGCAAACAAACTGCTAAGAAAAAAGAAGAAGAAAAACACCCCATCGAACAAAACCAAACCAAAGTGGAAGTAAAAGTGAGGAAACGTGTGTGAAAGGGAAAGTAAATGAATGATGTTTTGTTAAATTTCTGGTCAAAGACCCGTCGGCAATCTTTTTTTAAACCCAATCAAGTCTTTCTGGCGTTATTGTTTCCAAACTACTTCTTGTTAACCTTTCATCAACAGTGCAGGATTACCATGGGTGCCCATAGGGGAGAGCCTGAAGGGGTCTTCCCCCCCCCCCTAGAAAATTTATGCTTGATGAAACATATGCGTATTTGATTAATCATGCATAATTAAAAGTGAAATTAATTTAAATTAATTAGTTATTCAGCTAATTAAGTTATAAATATTTAAATAGATTAAATTTCCTTTCATTAATTTTTTTATTCATAAAGATATTTGTCGTTTTCTTCCATGAGCCCCCCCCCCCTAAATTCAAACATATGGGCGCCCCTGCAGTTTACCCATTAAGCCAGACTAGGCCGTCCCCCCAATGATTAGAGGCCCGTTCAAAATGGATTTTTTTGAAAATAAATTTTAAAAAATTAAAAAAAACAATGATTTCTTTTTTTTTAAAAAATCAATTTTAAATATACAGTCGGACTTCTATGTAACGAACTTCCATTTTGCGAATTTTTTCAAGGAACCAAGAACATTTTGGAAAATTCCTCGTAAAATAACTTCCAAATAGCGAAGTGAATTTTCCATTGAACGAACTTTTCTTTGAGATCCACTTTTCCTATTTCCCAAAATATTCCAGAACATTTGAAATTTGTTGACGCATTTTATGGGGGAAATGCCCTCGAATTGAATTTTCGAAGCCACTTAACTTTTTGAGAAAGCAGTAAAATCAATTTATCTTTTTGTTTGCATTTGAAAGGAAAAATTCTTAACATAAACGACAAAATGAACGGATTTTATCAGTAGCCATTGAACTTAAGAGTGAATGTGGTAATGCGCGTTTAAAATTACTTTAATAATAAATGAAGATATAATTTTATGCATAAATTTAGCTTTTTTTTAGTTGAAAATGTATGTAACATGATAGTGTAAACACTGGATAATGTTTTGCTCCATTCTTGCTTTCCGTGCAGATTTCTTTTATGATTAAGTATTTCAAAAGATGATAAAGATTTATAAAATAAATAGTAGATACTACTTTACAAAATAAATGTCTATTTTAATCATGTCTAGCGTTTATGAATGTGAAACCTGTTTTGTGTCGTTTAAGTCAGTGGTGCGCAAACTTTTTTCGACTGCGACTCCTTTTGTAGAGNAAAATAAATAGTAGATACTAGTTTACAAAATAAATGTGTATCCATTGCTATTTTAATCATGTCTAGTGTTTATGAATGTGAAACCTGTTTTGTGTCGTTTAAGTATTTCAAAAGATGATTTTCTATTATCGGGATTTAGCGACTTCGTTAAATAGAGGTCCGACTAAATTCTAATTTTTTCTAAATGTTATGATTAATTTTTAGTTCTAATTTAATAAAATAAAGTAAAATTTAATTTATTATTATTTATTTCAATTTTAAATATGCTTTCTTGAATGAAAAGATGTATAAATACTTTTATATTTGAATAAATAAAAAATATACTAGAAAAACAACTCAATCGAAGGGCCCCAAAAATTTGAATGGCATGGGGCTCTGCGTACGCTTATAATCCGGCCTTGTTCATTAAAATATCATTCAATATTATTAATCTCAATAATATTGATTAAAAAGAGGTTAATAATATTGCCATCTTTAATAATATTGTTAATAATTTTATTTTAAGTAGTTATAGAAAATGGTGCCAGTTTTAGTTTGGTAAGTAGTAGACACATATGTGACAGGTTTAAATTTAATAGGAATTTTATGAACTTTTGGATTGATAATTAAGTAAAGAATTTGTCTATTGCTAATTTTTAACCTCTTATATAAAGCTAAAATATTTTTTATGATAAATTGTTCCTGCAGTGGACTGATCGTTAAGACACGGTTCCCAGGGCAGATCACCGAAGTCAAGCATCACTGGCTGCGGTCAGTGTGACCACTTGGATCAGTCTGCGTAGGAACCGAGGGTGTGCGGTAT
Source organism: Parasteatoda tepidariorum (assembly GCF_043381705.1). Taxonomy (NCBI): domain Eukaryota; kingdom Metazoa; phylum Arthropoda; class Arachnida; order Araneae; family Theridiidae; genus Parasteatoda; species Parasteatoda tepidariorum. The sequence goes on along the minus strand of NC_092213.1, from coordinate 86,700,276 downwards.
GGGTCCTCGTTAAACTGTTCTACCGTAAAGTGCTGGACTTCGCGTGCAGGTCGTTGGGCTACCAAAGCGGGGGTGCCATCCCCTCTACTGAGGATCAAAATATGGCATGTCTTTGGATCATCCTCAGGGATGTTTCCCAGACAGTCGCCAATAGCCCATGGTGCTGCTCTAGTGCAACGTAAATGAACAACAACAATGATAAATTTTTTATTTAACACTAGAAAGACTGAAACTTAGTATATGCCTATATTGCCCAAAAGCAGTCAAAATACCTGAGTTGTGAAAGAATAAATAATGTGTAAAGAAATTTATTTAAAATTAATTATTATAATTTTTTATATTATTTACAGTTATATAACAAGTCGCTAGTAAATATTAACAATAAAAAAATTATATGTTGCACAAAATGTTACAAAATTCTAAGAAATTGTTCTACATCAATGTTTTTTCTAGTTGAAATTAAAAAGCAGTCAAAATTTCTTCCTTGGGCAAATGTAGTGTTAATACAGTATAATAATCCCGTGTTTAATTAAAATCAAGCAACGACACGTTGAAAGCAATGATTTTTAGTTAGTGAAAAATTCACTTCAGTTATTAGAAACTTATTAAAAAAATATTAAAAAAATAATAAAATACATAAGATACACTATAGGAGATGAAAGCGAAAGATCGAATGCTTCGAATTATTGTATTCAATTATAAAATATCTCTGCCACGTAGCATTGGCCCTTGTATGTTGCTGTTGTTAATTTACGTCGCACTAGAGTCGCGCAATGGGTTATTGGCGACGGTCTGGGAAACATCCCTGAGGATGATCCGAAGATCACAACTTTGATCACCTGCAGAGGGGATGGCACCCCCGCTTAGTAGCCCGAGGACCTGCAAGCGAAGTCGAGCACTTCACGGTAGAACAGTTTAACGAGGACCCATACCGCACACCCTCGCTCTCTACGCAGACTGATCCAAGTGGTCACCCACCCGCACACTGACAACAGCCAGTGATGTTTGACTTCGGTGATCTGCTGGGAACCGTGTCTCAACGATCAGTCCACTGCGGGACCATTGGCCAGGGCTGGATGACCCATGAGGCCAGACCAGGACATGGCCTGGGGCTTCCAATGGTTAGGGGCCCCCTTAAAATGGATTTTTTGAAAATAAATTTTAAAAAATTAAGAAAAATAATGATTTTTCGAAATGTTATGATTATTTTTTTTAGTTCCAATTTAATAAAATAACGTAAAATTTAATTTATTATTATTTATTTTAATTTTAAATGTGCTTTCTTAAATGAAAAGATGTATGATTACTTTTATATTTGAATAAATAATAAATATACGAGAAAAAAATTTAATCTAAGGGATCCAAAAATGTGTATGGCCTATGGCCCCGCCTACGCTTCATCCGACCATGTTATAGATCAAATGATTACACGCACTCTAGTGTTTTTAATGTTTTGCACCAGTTTATAGGCCATACCTTTATATTTAAACACACATGAAATGAGTTTTCATTCGGGAGATTTTTTAATATACTTCCTATCTGTATTAACGTATTGCGTTACAATGTTAATCCATTGGCAAACACCGGTATTCATCCGAGTAGAAACAACACAGCTGTATCTGATAATTAAGATTTTACATCGAATCTTTGAGTGCCCGATGATGTTTCTTCTTTTCGATTATTCTGAGGGGGGACTCAAACACAGCTATAAGAAATACTTCTTTTCACAAACACACAAGTTCCATTTTTAGTTGAGAAAATTGTAGTCGCCGTGTAGAGAGAGACCATCCTTGATGTGGATGCTCGAAGGCTAACGTGTTTTTGTCACGTGTAGCAGCATTTAATTTCTCGAAAGCGCGCTTTCTCTTTTGAAGGTCGTAGACCGGGATTATTGCATTACAATGTTCTACTGGGAATACCTTTTCTTTTAATAATATTTCATCATGAATTATTTCACGTAATGTTTTTAAACAAGGTCTTTTTTTTTCTTCCTTCCTTCCTTCTAAACTTTCTTTTGATATTCAGCGTTGGCTTTTTTTTTTTTTTTTTTTTTTNTTTTTTTTTTTTTTTTTTTTTTTTTTTTTTTTCTTTCTAACCGCACATACAGACTTTCATTTCGTTTACTCAGGGGTGATTGTGAACCCAACTCAAAAATCCTAAAAATTTTCTTGCAGTAAAATCATAAATGATGCATTTCAAAAATTTAATCTCTTTATAAATTCGAATCATTGACTGTGCTTACATAAAGTTATAAATATATTTTATAAAGAAAAATTTTTTTTAATCGACTTCTAAGTAAATAATAGTCCCGCAGTGGACTGATCGTTAAGACACGGTTCCCAGCAGATCACCGAAGTCAAGCATCACTGGCTACGGTCAGTGTGCGGGTGGGTGACCACTTGGATCAGTCTGCGTAGGGACCGAGGGTGTGCGGTATTGGTCCTCGTTAAACTGTGCTACCGTAAAGTGCTCGACTTCGCGCGCAGGTCGTCGGGCTACCGAAGCGGGGGTGCCATCCCCTCCGCAGAGGATCAAAATTGTGATGGAATGTCTTCGGATCATCCTCCGGGATGTTTCCCAGACCGTCGCCAATAGCCCATTGTGCAGCTCTAGTGCGACGTAAATTAACAACAACAATAAGTAAATAAAACACAATAATTAATGAGAAGCCAACAGGGGGAGTGAGGAGCGGGGTGAACAGGAGCCTCCTGGTGATATGAGAAAAAATCCTTGATTTTGGCTAAAAAAGCCATTTTTTTATATATATTTTTTTAGAATTTTTGCAGCATGACTAAGACTGGGGGCCATTTTGAAACTTTACTCAATTGAAGTAAATGACATATAATCTCTATATTATTTTCATTTTTAAGCCATTTTCTCAATTCTGATGTCATTATAAGGAAAAGGTCAATACTATATACTATTTTCAACATATTTTTTTTTTTTTTAAAAAAGGGTGTTTTTGTTTTTGGTCTTTAAAAAAAATAATAAATAGTGTTTTTAAGTCTAAATAAATCTAGATTTTTTTTTTATATCATCAGAACAAAGTTTCTTGACCACAATTAAATAAATTTGATGTTAAATGTGACATTTTTCATTTAAAAAAAAAAGATCAAGAAGTGTTTCTTGTTTTTTGATCATTAAAAACAAAAGTTGCATTTAGTCACCAAAATTCAATAGTATTTGTTGTAGAACAAAAACGAAATCGCTTCCTTAGATTTTTTTCCCAAGCTATGTTAAATGTCAATCTTAAAAATTAAAATAAATCAGGAGGACGTTTTTTGTTTTTGGTCAGTAAAAAGAAATATATAGAGAAAGAGTGGTTTTTAGCCAAAATACAAAACAGACGTTTGTGATCTCAATTCCCCCCCCCCTCATAATGTTAGCTGTCATATTTTTCATTGTAAAAAATTAAAACGCTGTTTTTTGTTTTAGGTTCAAATTCTACAAGTTTTTTTTCTTATAGAGCAAAAACAAAATTTTTTTGATGTCAATATTTTTTTCCTTCATATTAAATGCGTCATTTTTTAATTTAAAAAAAAATCGAGAAATTGGTTCTCGTTTTCACTCTGCAAAATAAATATAAGAAAAGGGGTTTTTTTAGCCAAAATCAAGGATTTTTTAAAATTTCTTATATCACTAGGAGGCTCCTGTTCCCTCCGCTCCCCGCTTCTCATTAATTATTGTGTTTTATTTCCTTAAAAGCCGATTAAAAAATTGTTTTCTTTTTAAAATATATTTATAATTTTATGTAAGCACATTTTATAAATATGTCAATGAACGGCTACCTGGATTCAGAACTGTCATTGGAGAACTTGGAAATATAGAATGTGCAAAACAATAAAAAGCAACGAATGAAAAGTAATTTCATTTGTTAACAACATTACCAATATTCATGTATCAGTTCAAATTAGCTACAATCCTTGAGTCTGTGGGTTCGATCCCTGCCGGCCGAAGACTTTATTATGTAGTAAATGGTGAGGCACGTTAATTCTGTCTAGTCGCAAAGTCCTCCATGTTCCCATAACAAATTAATACCTCTGGGGGTACTGATCCAGTAGTTTCCTTGTCTTCTGGATTGGTTCAAAATTACAAGGCTACGGAGTTGAACATCAGTAGTCGTAAACCCAAAAAATTGGGTCGGCTGTTCAACAACGGATAAAATAAAATCCTTCAGCCTGAGCCATGATGGCTCAGGGACAGAGCGCTTGCCTTCCAATCAGGTGAACCGGGGTTCGATCCCGGCGATGGCTGGTCGATACGATTTCCGCATCCGGTTTGCACCGACCACAGTGTTGACGTGAAATATCTTCAGTGGATTAGAGTTTCCTTGCCGTCAGGCTAACCGTGGGAAGTTCTCGTGGTCTTCCTCTCCATGTAACGCGAATGCGGGTTAGCTCCATCAAAAAGTCCTCCAAGACGGCAAAATTATCCCAATACTCGATCCAGGAGCTCCCTTGTCTTCTGGATTGGTTTCAAAATTACAAGGCTACGGAGTTGAACGTCAGTAGTTGTGAACCCATAAAATTGGGTCTGCTGTTCAACGACGGTTATGAAAAAGAAAAAAAAATTCCTTGAGCCTTAAGGCCGGGATAGCCTGGTCTGTAGAGTGCTGGGCTCATGTCCAAGAGTTCGTGAGTTCGATCCCCACCTGCCAAAGACTCCCAGTGTAGTAAATGGTGACTGATGCACGCTAAATCTGTAGAGTCGTCATGTTCCCATAACAAATCAATACCTCTGGGGGTACTGATCCAGGAGTTTCTTTGTCTTCTGGATTGGGTTCAAAATGACAAGGCTACAGAGTTGAACATTGGTAGTCGTAAACCCATAAAATTGGGTTAGCTGTTCAGAGACCGTTATAAAATAAAATAAAATTCTTGAGCCTTTTATGTCATTAAAAATTTCGATACAACTGTTAAGATTTATATTTAAGCAAATTTTTTTTTTCACTCTCTTATTTTTTTATTCAATTTATTCCTTTTTTTAAAAAATTAATTTTGATTTCAATTCAAGTGCCAGCTTATGAAATAAAAATCGCGTGAGAATTTAATTTTTCTATAACAATGGATAAATAGTTATTAATTAAAGACTTTTTTTTTTAAGTTTAGAAAATCGTGAAATAAAAGCACTTGAAGTTGCAATAACCTTTAAACAAACTGGATTTCAAAACAAAACAAAATAATAATGATAATAATAATAATAATAATAATAAATATATAAATAAATAAATAAATAATAAAATAAATAAATAAATAAATAAATAAATAAATAAATAAATAAATGAAAGAAAAACTGATTCATAAATGAAAAAGGCCCTTTCATCATATCAAGTATTTGCATATCTACAGACAGCAGAACGGATTTTTATTATTATTATTATTTTTAAAAAAAATTTTTACTGCAAAATTAATAGTTTTTGAAACATTCTGAAAAGAGTTTTTTTTTTTTTTCAATGGACATTGAGCATTACCAGATAACCAATGACCTATCCGAGGAGTTACTCTTCTCCCGTTCCCGATTTTCCAAGCCTCTAAAGTCCCTCTCCTATTTAGAATTTTTTTTTAACAAAGATAAACATGATTTTAGACTTAGTTTAAGTAACAAATTTTAAAATCAAATAAAATCTTGTATTTTAACCGCTTTCCCGATTAACCCGAGTTAACTCGGATGCGTATAGATTGCAAATATTTATTATCCCGAGAGAACTCGGACGCAGCAGAACTTGTCTGTACGTTTTGTTTTATCACATTTTTACTCGGCCGGAAGCAAAAAAAAAAAAATGTTGTTGTAGCTGTAGTTAATTTACGTCGCACTAGAGCTGCGCAATGGGCTATTGGCGACGGTCTGGGAAGCATCCCTGAGGATGATTCGAAGACATGCCACCACTATTTTGATCCTCTGCAGAGGGGATGGCACCCCCGCTTCGGTAGCCCGACGACCTGCACTCAAAGTGCGAGCACTACACGGTAGAACAGTTTAAATACGACCCATACCGCACACCCTCGGTCTCTACGCAGACTGATCCAAGTGGTCACACTGACCGCAGCCAGTGATGTTTGACTTCGGTGATATTCTGGGAACCGTGTCTTAGCGATCAGTCCACTGCGGGAACAAAAATAAATGAATAAATTAATAATACTAATAATTTGCTGTGATAGGAAGTTTGCCAAATTTTGTTTGGGAGTTAGGCTGTTGAATTTGAGGACTGCACACGTATTTTGTGTGATTGTATATACGATGGTTGCTGAATTTACATAGAAAAAAAAGAAAGAAAAAAAGAATAAAAAGCCTCAGTGAAGTGATATCCGTACTTCTTTTAAGAACTATCATATAAAGACTAGTATTTAACTTTTTTTTCCTTTGTCCGAGATCACTCGAGGTAGTAAATTGATGGTAAATTAAATGTTTTTTACTCATAAAAAAAAGAAAAAAAATTTCAGCTTAGAAATGTTTTGCTTAACTCTTTGAGGAATTATAAATCGACTATGTCAACCTTCATCTATCAAAAGGTACCTCTAGATCAGTGGTTTCAAACTGGCGGCCCTCGGGCCGCATCCGATCCGCGAAGCCTTTCTTTGGGGCCCGCGAACTAAAATATATTAGTTGTCATTTTTTTGCGGACATTTTTCGTAAGAAATCTATAGGGGTTTAGAATACTTCTCATTATTAAAAACCTAATTTCTTCGTTTCTGTGAAATTTATCATACTAGCTGTGCAAAAAAAATTATTTCTCAGGTTTTGCGTCCAAGAAAATATTTATTCAAATACAAAAATAATCGTATTTGTTGCTCTTTTTTATTTCATTTTTTTGTATTTTGTGAATATAATTTAGCACGTGCATATCAGAAATTTTCTCGAAGAGATTCTCCGATTCAACTTTNTTGACTTTCCGTGATGACGTCAGGTATAGGGACCCCCCGCTGTACGCTGTAGCGCTGCCTATACTACTACTAGTATCTATATGTATATTTCTCTTACACGGCGATAAAAAAAAAGCCTCATTTTTATGTCTTGACCATTAGATATCTGTTGCACATTAATTGTTTAATACATGGGTGCACATTAAAGTTATGCTAGCCCGAATTTTTTAACATGCAATTAAATATTTTTAAAAATCTACATTTTATTTTAATTTGAAATTCTTTAATTTTATTTTGTTAAAATCTGGTTAAAATCTTGGTTAAAATCTGACAGTAATATTTAATGTTCCTTATAACATAATAGAGTCCTATATAAAGATTTTGATAAAGTTGCGGTCCGCCATTTGATTTGTGTTTTTAATTGTGGCCCTCGGCCTTATATAAGTTGGAAACCCCTGCTCTATATTGAATCAAGTTAACACGTCCTATATACTAGTGAATTGGTATTCAATATTAATAGTGGTAATTACGCCACAACTCTCTTGTATTTATGAATGAAATAGAATAATTTTGAATTTTTCTTTTCTCTCCAAAAAATTTGTGAGGAAAGCGATTAATTGCGACCCTCAACAGCCAAGAGGAAGGAGAGAGAGAGTCGTTACAAGACGTTCCACGCGATGGAATTTGACGTTCGAAAATTTCTTCGGAAGCGATCGCTTTGGAGACAACACTGATTGTGGTTACAGTTAGATTGACTTATCGTAAAGTCAGTTTTGTTTCCCGGTTGAGTAATTTTGAAGGAGAGTCAGTTTCTTGTAACAGTTCTCAACTCTATACACTTCCCAAAATTGTATCTTACGTCTTCCATTCAGGCTTTTCAAGAAATCCGTACCTTTCGAGATTAAGAAGTCTCATAATGGCCTCGAGAGCATTTCATAACAATTATGGTTAATATTTCCCAAATCGAATGCGATTTTTTTTAAAAATTTTATTCCGTTGCTTATTTTTTGATACGATTAAGACAAATTAACGTAAGGCCAAAAAGTTATTTAAAAAAAAGAAAAGCACTTAGAATTGTATTGAAATTTAAAAAAAGAATCTCTAATTAAGTTCATTAACGCATTTTAAATTTGTAATTTGTATATTCTTGCGGCCTGCTGGGTGACTCGCATGGTGCTCAACAGTTAATAACCTAAATTTCGAATATTAAATTTCATCATATTCTTTGTATATATATAATATATGTATATAGCATAATAAATAAATAAAAAAAAACACGAAAATTTTATTGTACAAAAGCTGCAAGTAAATAGAACTCATAAAATAAGTTCGAAATGTAAAGAAAACAAGGGAAAAATTACAGAACAATGAAAAAAGGAGAAAAAAATAAAAATAAAAATAACAAGAAACCGAAAGAAGAAAGAGAAGAAAAAAATTCCGAAAAGAAGGACAAAAATTTTTAAAAAAGTCCAGAAAATAAAAGATATAATCTCTTTATCAGCTCACACGATTATATCCGCAAAAAAAGAGTGCTTTCTTATATTGTATCAATATAGCCAAAGCAAAATATATCAATACAATTGTGTAAGAAGCAGTCAAAAANAAAAAAAAAAAAAAAAAAAAAAAAAAAAAAAAAAAAAAAAAAAAAAAAAAAAAGCAAAGCGAGCTCTTTATTCGGATTTTTTAAAAATTTTCTGTACTTTCTTTCGGAATATTTTTTTTCCGGTTTCTTGTTATTTTTATTATTATTATTTTTCCCCCTTTTTCATTGTTCTGTAATTTTTCCCTTGTTTTCATTACATTAACTGAGTCTTATAGATTTAACGAAGCTAAACAAAACGGAATATTGAGAGAAAACACGGAAAGTGGCTGCGACTTTTATGATATAAAGATACAAAAACTTTTTTTTACTGAACAAAACTAAAAAACACCTCTTGATTTTTTTTTCTTAGAATGAAGAACAGCAAATTTAGCATAACGAAGAAAAATAATATAATTGAGATCAAGAAATTTTGTTTCCATGTCGTAAAGAAATCATGAATTAATTTGGCTGAAAACTACTTTTTTAGGACAAGAAATTACCTCTTGACTTTTTTTTTTTATGTTGAAAAGTATGATGTTTAACATTATGTAAAAGTGATAATGAGTAAGCATAATGGGAATTCTTGAAATTTGATTTTTAAAAAAATTCCTTAATATTATTTCTGAAATCTTTTTAAGAAATTGTACAGATATTTTCAGCATTTTAATTACGTAGTGTTGATTTCGAATAATACCAAAATTAAGAAAATTGCCTCGTAAATAAAACTCTAACCGTAGCTACGCCATTTATCTGAAATTGAGTCAAATTTCAAAATGTTTCCTTCATCATAAAATTCTGAAAAAATTATTTTAGCCGTCTTTCAGCTTTCCTTTCTTGAAAAATAAAAAAATAAAAACAATCATGAACGAGAATTTTTCATTTTTGTCAGACATGAAAACGATCATTCGACATGAAAACGATCTCATTCTCTTGGCGAGCTTTTAACTCTGAACGAAGTTCGAAATGCGTGTTTTAGAAAACGGCTCTAATTGCGAGTTAATTAGTTTGTTCTCTAAAAAAGAACAATGCTCATAAGAGAATTTCAGAAAAGGGAATACAATGATATGAACATTTTCCTAAACACGCATTTCGATTCGTGTCTGGAATAAAAAGAATTAATCAGAATTAACGAGCAATTATGTTTCTCTCTATATTAAAAAATCGCCGCAACTGTTTCATGTGTTCAACTTCACGTTGCATTTTGTTTGGCTGCGCAAAACCTAAAAAGACTTTGAAATTTGTAATTAGTAAGGTTTGTTCAAAAGTGTACAGGGATTATAATTTAATTAAAAAAAATAATAACTTTTGATTATTAGTTCCATAATTTTTTACTGTTAAACTTGCTGAGAAAAATACCATTCTAGCCGCTCTACAGACTGCTTGTACAGAGATCATAATTGATTAAAAAAATAACTTAACAAATTGAAACTTTTAAAAAATTTAATAAAAAATAATTATAATTAAGTAAAAAAAAACTTTTGATTATTAGTTCGGGAATTATTAACTTTTAAACATGTTGAGAAAAATACCATTCGAGCCGCTCTACAGATCTCTTGAATGCAACTGCAGAGTTGCATGCTGAAAGGGCCAATGAATNACTATTAATTAAAGAGTTGCATGCTAAAAGATTCAATTAATTTAAGATAAGTTTTTTTTTTTTTTTCCTTTGAAATTCTAATTTGGTCTAATTTGTTAATTCTAATTTTTTGGCAATGTTTCTCATATTTTTTGCTTTATGTTACATATTGTTTTGACGCGCAAAACCTGTAAGAATTAGAAACTTGTAATTACTAAGGTGTGTACAAAAGTGCACAGGTAGTACGACTAAACNAAGATTGTAGAACAATGTGCAAGTAGTACTATGGAATAAAAAATAATATTGGACAATTAGTTCGAGAATTATTAACTGTTAAACTTTGGATGGAAAAAAAAAAACAAGTTTATTGATCCTATACGTCCGTTGAAATGCAACTATGGAGTTAAAATTGACCATGCTGAAAGTACCATTTTTATTTGTGAATTTAACGCCAATTTTGTTAAACAAATTACTGTTTGCTCGAAAGATATTGCAAATTTAAGTGCTTTATCGTAAATTCTTTTCAGTCTTTCTCTTTTTCCCTTGAAATGTTGGCTATTGTTGTAGTGAAATCGCGGAAAAGCAGGGGAGTCATCCCCTCTGCAGAGGTTCAAAATCGCGATTACTTTCTTCGGATCATCCCAGGGCTGGATTACCTATTGGGCCCCCAATGATTAGGGGCCCCCTTAAAATGGATTTTTTAGAAATAAATTAAAAAAAATTAAGAAAAACAATGATTTAAAAAAAATTCAATTTCAAATGTATATTTAAAAGAAAACGATAATTTTTTTGCATAATGTTAATCATATTTATNTTAGGGGCCCCCTTAAAATGGATTTTTTAGAAATAAATTAAAAAAAATTAAGAAAAACAATGATTTAAAAAAAAATCAATTTCAAATATATATTAATAAAATACGATGATTTTTTTACACAATGTTAATCATATTTATTTATTACTTATTTTAGTTATTACTTATAAGCATTATTATAGTTTATGTATTATAAGATTTATAATACAGGGCAATTTTATAGTAGCGTTGATTTCGTAAAGTGTTTATAAATTTCAAATTTTTTCAAAATGTTATGATTATTTTTTAGTTCTAATTCAACAAAATAAAGTAAAATTTAATTTATTAATATTTATTTTTATTTTAAATATGCTTTCTTAAATGAAAAGTAAATACTTTTATATTTGAATAAATAAAAAATATACGAGAAAAAAAATTTAATTTAAGGGCCCCAAAAATTTGAATGGCCTAGGGCCCCGCTTACGCTTAATCCGCCACAGGATAAATAAGACGATATATTATATAAATGTAGAATATTTATTATATCAGGCATTATATCAGTATATATTATAACAATGAGATCAAATGATTAGACGAACTGTAGTTTTTTAATAATTACGTGATTTGCACGTGTTTATAGGCTGTTTATTTTCGTATTATTTGTTTTAAATATTGTATTTATCCGACCCTAGATCATCCTCACAGGGATGTTTCACAGACAGTCGCCAGTACCCCATTGTGCAGCTCTAGTGCAACGTAAATAAAGTCGAATCTGAAATCGAGAATCGAATTCCGAACCAGTCCAATTCTCCAACCCAAGGGCGACCACGGCCCTTCAATTTGTACATAATAATAATAATTTTTTTTAATAAAAAAAAACCCTCCTTAGTAAATTTGAATAAATATTTAATGACCTTAAATTCAGGAGCAACGTCCTGAATCCTGTCATTTGTTAAATTCATATAATTATTGCGGGATAGCCTTGTCGGTAGGGAGCTGGCCTCATGCCTGACTGTTCGTGGGTTCGAACCCCGCCGGCCGAAGACTGCCCGTGTAGTAAGTGGTGACTGATGAACGTTAAATCTGTCGAGTCTCAAACTCCTCCATGTTCCCATGACAAATCAATACCTCTGGGGGTACTGGATTGGATATCGATCATTCTCTGATCCAGGTCAAAAATTACGTTTTGTGGATGAATGAATGTATTTATGAATGGGTCCGCCCTATGAACGGGTGAGACGTGTGTGTGGCTGAATTCGAATTCTTGGCCATAGATGAACACTGAAAAACAAGAAATGCACCCTCTGCCTTAAATCTGTTTGGTTTCACCAAGCAGGCTTGCTAGTGTGGCAATTGGCATTAGAAACAACAACATATACTTGTTAAAGCGGTGATATTTTACCCAGATAGACCTAATTATATAGACATATTTTTTTTTATCTTGAAGTATTTGGAGGACAAGATCAAAAACTTGCTTTATTTGCAGGGACCGAAGAACATTTAGGGTCAGATGGGGCTTTAGCCCCCTCGCTTTTTCTTAAAGAGGGTGACGTAGCCCTCTCTAAAATGAAAATTTTTCAATTTTAATTTACAATTGAAAAAAAACTTTTTTTTTGTGTCTGAATTTATAAAAAATGTCTCTAATTGTCCTTATTTCTGTCCGATGAGAAAATTCTTGGTCATTATTATTCATATGTCACAGTGAATAGAATAATAATGATATATTAAAAAAAAAAGTGAAGCAGATTAAAACTAAATATCCTAAAATTAGAAATATAGATATATTTATGAACACACATAAACAGGGAGGGGAGAGAGCCCCCCCCCCCAATCTTGGGATACTTCTGCAGTCACTGTTAATTCGATTGATTATTCTACAAAATTGAAGAAAAAAAAAGAACGCCTTAATTTTGTGATTACTGCATCAATAAAATAAGAATAAGAGCTATATTGTCAGGCCCGAAGATGATCGAACGAACTTCCCTCTCCAGAAACCCTTTTAAAAGAGCGACATCCGAACATCGAACGACATCACATTGCGATAGTTTTCTTCCAAAACATTGAGAAAGTAAACCGGAAATACTTCTCTCACGTGCCCGGTCTTTGCAGGCACTCGGTCACGCATGCGCCAGTCTCTGCAGATGGTGAAAGTTCCATTTTCTCTTTCGTTCGGCCGGCATTCGCGTTTTGTTGTGTGTGTAGTGGGTGTTATGGCGTATTCCTCGTCTTGAAAATACTGTGAGACAAAATGCCAGCTGTGTTTCTGGACCGGTTGCCCTTGCCGAGTTTGCAGGCCTATACTGTCGGCAGTGTACTATTACTGGCATGTTCTGTACACTATGCCGTGCAAATGACAGCTCAGATGGGAGTGAATTTTGCGAATGGGACGGCGAGCATTGGTGATTTCCGAAACGACGTCTTAAATTATCGAAATTCCACCCCACCTGGATTAATACAAGACATTTCATTTTGTGAAATATTATTAGAACGTGCTTGCTTTAAACGTAGCATTGAAGTAATATATTTTATGCTACAGGAACCCATGTGCATATGGGTAAGTCGAAGTTTTTTTTAACCTTTGTCTTTCTTAAAGTTTATAATATAATAAAGTACGTTGAAAAGAAGGTAATTTATATGGGATACGAATTTGTTATTTTTACAGTTGTTTATTCTGCCTTAATATTAGAATTTGGCGGTCGTCCTTAGACGGCAAGTATTTGTATTACGTAATTCTATGGAATCTTATTATAGGATCAATTAAGATGTAAATCATGATTCGCTAACATATAATTGCATTTTTTTTTGGATATATATACATATTATAGAGATGCCAACTTGTTTGGGACAGCAAATATATATTTTAAAGTGGTAGTTTATCAATTGTAATTCTTGGTTTAATACAATTTAGTAGATTTTTGTCCACCACTATTTCTAAATAATTCGTAGGCTTATGTAATTCGCCACTTTAGTCTTATGTCATGCTAGACCTTTTAAAAACCAAGCAAAAATAGTCAAATATTTGCAAAATTTACTTTGTAGTTATTTACCGTTTCTTTAATTATTTGACCGGATTTTAATTTAATTGTGTCCGGAGGAGTTGGCATCTCTGTATATATATATATACATATATATATAACATGTATATGTATGTATAAAATGAAATTTTTCGCATCTATTAAAAATAACAACTAAAATAATAAATTCAAGTTGCGAGCTTATTGCTTGATTTTCAAACATAGGGTGTTCTAAAATACTTGTTTTCTTTTGTAATTTATTGTCTCTCTTAAACCCTGAAAGCTTGAAATCTTATTGTGAAGTATTAAAAATAGCGTGAACTAAACTTCTTTTAAAATAATCATTTGAGAAAAATTTTAAAAAGTTAGAAACTCAGTGTCTTTTTCATTATTGTGAGGTAGTATATTATATACATATCAGCAAATAACAAACCATTGAAAAAGTGATATGATGTAAGTTATCACGGAATTGGAATTGTTAAACTAATTATTCACATAATCAGTTGAGACAAATCTTCTCAATATTAAAAACTTAGAAAATTGAATATCTATTAGATTTTCAATATCAATGTCTATTAGATTTTCAATGAGCCAATAACTATTAATTAAAAATTTAAATCCTATTTGGGTCATACCAAAATTGCAGAACACCTTTTGATAAATAAGAAATTAAAAAAAAATGAAATTTTTTTAAAAACGATAAATGCATTTAAGGTGGTTAATTACTTCCTCAAAGATCCAAATTAAGCAGCGAACTTTTAAACAATTATTACTCTCTAAAACTTAGTTGAATAGACGGAAAAATTCCTCCCGTGTTATCAAAATTATTTCATTTTTAAATAGAAAAATAAACAATTTTGCACTGGTAACACTTAGATGTGAACGTTCAGTTTTACAGATAAAGTTTTTTTTTGCATATATATTTGTCATTAAATACTACAATTATGCCCCCGTGTTGCTATTTCAATATTTTTACAAATTTGAAGTCTGCATAATTTCATTAAAATTACATTGATTAGTGAAATTATTATAAACATTGTTGATACCTATTCAATATTTCTTATTATCCTTTTAATGGAAGTGCTTTTGTCTTTTTTTTTGGGGGGGGCGTAAAAAATATGTCAGTAACACAGGGGTCAGCATAAAGTAACAAAGCGGACATACGTCTTTAGCACCTCGAATTAAACAATTTGATACATTGATATATTTTATTTTTCATAAACATTAACTGATCAATTGAATTGACAGAAAATTTTACTTCCTTTCACTTTTAAATTTGGATTTTTTAAAATACATATTACGAAATCAATCTGAATGTAAGATGCATCATTCTCTTACTTGAAAGTTTTTACCACTGTCTAATGTTTTTAAAAACATAACCTTAATATCACCATAGTCTTCTACGTCACCTTCAGGGGTCTGTCCTGGGAAAATTTACTACTTTCACAAATTCAATGAAATGAAAAAGTTGTTTCACAAAATACTTTTAAAAGAACAAGCTCTAAGATTCTTGTGTTTTTATTAAATTCAAGTTTAAATTTAAGTTATGGACAATGGATATTTGAATATGGATGCAATTTTAAGCCCAAAATTTTACAATAACAAAATAGTTTTTGAACATATGGGGAAAACAAGGTGCTTAGCATTTTTAAAAAGTGCGCTAAGTTTTTATTTACGTTTTTTAAAAGCCCTTAAAGGTGCTTTTTTTATTCGGGATTTGTGGAAAGTGCTTCATTTTCTCTCTTTTAAAGATACATTTTTTCTTTGCCGTGTCGATTGCTGTTCTAAATTACAAATATTGCAGGATTTTCACCATTTTCTCTGCAATATTTATCAGAAACTAGTCATTTTATCATGATTATGAAAAGATTTTGCAAATGTTTATGAATTTTATAGATTTTATGTTTATAAATGAAGAACTTTAAACGATAGAAAAAATATTTTTGATTGCTGCAAAGATCCTAATTATGATTTTAATTTTGGAAAGTGATTAAAAATATTTTTTGAGGGCTCAAGAAATACTTAAAAGGTGCTTATTTTTTGTTGAAAAATTTAGCTATGCACACTGGAAAAATATAAATGGAAATTTACTAGTCATAAATGATTTTTATTTGTAGTGGCAATTTTTGAAAATATTTTCTTATTGACCTTATTTTTGTGTTTAGTTTTTTTAATGTAATTTTTAATTTTCACAAATTATGTCTAAATTTTCCCAAAATAGGTACCTCTTAAAAAAAAAAAAAAAAAAAACCTAGACCGACCCCTGACCTTGTGCTATTCCAACATATTTATATTTAGATTCTTTTTTGCTCCTAATATTTGAATGAGTTTGTAATTGGTTCTCTTATTTGATGTTTTAAAATAGGATTAAAAAATAAGACCATGTGGCTCACATAAAACCATATATAAAAAGCCTTTGACTAAATAAATAAAAATTATTTTTGTGTCTATATTGAGCAGAGTTTGTGATTTTTTTTAAAAGAAATAAAAAAAATCAAATTTTTTTTGATTTAAATAAGTTTTTTTTTTTTTTTTTAATTTTTATTCAAATGCATTGTAAGAACTTTGATCTATGATTAAAAAAACTTTATAAATGTTGAATCAAAATTAAATTAATATTAAAACTATATTATAAGAATATTTTAGAAGCTCTAACTGCCTAAAACACTTTTTCATTATAATACATAGCTTTGAATGCATAGCAACTATTTTGAAACAAATGCATGATTGAAATTTAAAGACTAGATGAAATAGAGAATTTAAAGAATACTTTAACTAATAAAACAAAGTGTCAATTACCAAACGATAATTTAAATTTAAAATTGTGATTTCTTTTTTTCCCCCTCTTGATTTTAAAAAGGACAAAATAAATGTAACAGATTGTATTTATATAGTCATTCATCAGAAAATAAATAAATATTTATTCTATATCTTTTTATATTAAAATATTCATTTTTAATCCTATATCAAAATAGATAAGTTAAGCTAAAAAAAAATTTTTTTTTCAATTCTATGTCTCATTGAAATTTTTCTCCACAAAATGTCTTTATAGAAAATCTGGTTATGACAAAGATACTGTAAAAATATTATGAGAAAAAAAATACTTAAGTGTTTACTTTAATCTGTACTTTCACTCTCAGGAATCAGAAGATTTATAAAAGTGTAATTTCAAATGTGTTAGAATTTAACACATACCAAGAAAAAAAGTAATTTTATTAGCTGAAATTAATTAATGCAGCAATAATAAATTTTAAAACTAAGAAAAGAAATAATAAAAGTATCAATAATTTAAAACACTGTTTCTTAACTTTTTAAATCAATATATATATTTATACTAAAAAAATCAGTTGATTTAGATTTTTTTTAAAAATCATGATTTAAATCAACAAACCCTGATTATAAGTACATATAATACAGGTTTTTGCAAACTCTGCTACATTACTCCAACTCATCAAAAGTTAAGCATGAGGACTAGTTTATAATTCATTAACAAAATATTGAATAAATCAGTTTATGCTGATGCCAGAGCTCATTCTAGGCAGAAAAAAGGCAAAAGTTTAAAAAAAAGGGCATTATTATTCTAAAAAGGCAATAATTTCTTTCTATGGGCTTTACATGTTCTATTAAAANTTAATCATCTTTTCAATTTAAAATCTTTAAATACGAAGATGTAGAGTGTAATAGTTATGGTTATACCTATCATTTCAATGAATGTTATTATAATGCTTTTTTAAATTTCTTGTTGTGTTTTTGTCGGAGAAAATAGTAACTTCGTTAAGTCATGAAAAATTCTAGGAATTAGTCATGAATTTGAAAATCTAAAATGTAGCAGATACTCTATATGCACCCCTTTTCTTAATTTTTTTTTATTTTCCATTTTAAGATATACTAGGAGGCTTCGCCCCCTGCTCGCTGGTGCTCACCAACCCCCGGAACTGCTTTCGCAGTTCATTTCGGATTGCTTCGCAATCCGATGTTCGCTTTGCTCGCTCATTGGATACGTTCTTAACGTCTGGCTTTTGTATACTTTTTTGAACACTGAAGTTCCGAAAACTTTTCACTGTAGAAAGTTCTAAACCTGTGCATTTCAACATTAGTTTGAAATTGCAAACAGTTCACATATTTTTCGTAACCACACTATTTTAAATTTCAGTTGTTGAGAAAAGTAACTGCTGTGAGTTTTGTTTTAAAGAGTTTCCCACAAGAGGGCTAAAACCATGTGTTGTAAAACAATATGAAATAGTACTGAACGCCGGATGTCGTCGGAACATCGGCTTCGATGAAGATAATTTTGTGAGAATTTTTTTGATAATTCGGTGAGAATTCACCCGATTAGCCATTTGATGCTCACTGCGTGCTCTTGCTCGCCGAAGCCTTTCAATTAAAACGTATTAGCGTTTTATATAATATAGATTAGCCATATGATGCTCACTACGTGCTCTTGCGCGCCGAAGCCTATCAATTAAAAATGAAAACTGTTGCCAACGCGAGAAAAGAAATATCATCGGTTTTATTGATACATACGTACGTATTAGCGTTTTATATAATATAGATTTTCTACTTATAATGTTTTGCTCCATCTCGCCTCATTTGTTTCCTTCCACTGCCGGCTGACTCTTATTTTACATTTGAAATTAAGAGTGGTAAACTGTTTTGCTTTATGCTTTGTTCGTCGCTTTTTTTCTTGCTAATCTATGTTCTCTTGCAAACTTGCCAATCTTTCTCTTCATGAGCTGTTTTCTTACATTCTTCTTTATTTTTAATCAAGTTTTTTCTTCTTCTTTATTTCGTTGCTGTTAATAGCATTATCTAAAATAGAACACAAAATTAAGAATAATTTCTCTACTATAGGAATAATATTATTTATGGAAGAATCGCTCAATGAAAACGTAGTGGTCTTTTAAAGTAACACAACCAATTAATTAATTGCGAACACTTTGGCTAAAGCTGGTGCTTGCGAGGACTCTGTGCCGTCGTACACCTTTTTGGAAACCTTCTCAAAAATAAAACACAACCACTTGGAATGTCCCCCCCNCACCCATGGTATCAGTGTTCTCGACCTGGAGGCTCCCTGGCCCAAGGTTTAAATAGACAGGAACAAACTATTCTTGCCCGCTTTCGAAGTGGCCACCTTAAATCAATGAAATTTTCGGAAGAATCCAAAAACTTTGAAATTTGTACCAACTGTTCTTCAGAGCAGGCTTCGCCTCACCACGTCCTCGCGTGCCTGGGGCTCACCANATTCTTGCCCGCTTTCGAAGTGGTCACCTTAAATCAATGAGATTTTCGGAAGGATCCAAAAACTTTGAAATTTGTACCAACTGTTCTTCAGAGCAGGCTTCGCCTCACCACGTCCTCGCGTGCCTGGGGCTCACCAAACAGGATTTAGCAGATGATCCATTGACGGCGTTGGATTTTTTGAGGGTGTATAACGTCATCAGGGGTCTGTCTAGGTTTTTCTGAGAGGTACCTATTTTGTGAAAATTTAGACATAATTTGTGAAAAATTAAAAATTATATTAAAAAATCAACACAAAAACATGGTAAAAATATAGATTTATCGTTTCTTAAGGGATACAAAAATAAAATTTTAAGAAAAAGTATTTTGTGAAAATACCGTTTTTCCTAAAGTTGAATTAGTGAAACTACCGTTTTGCCTAAAATTGAATTTGTGAAGGTACCACTAAACGGTAGTAAATTCGGCCTGGACAGACCCCTGGTCATGGACCGGTCTAGCACTTCTGGCCAATGGAGGCGTGCAACAACAACAACAACATTAATTTAAGAATTCTGTTTTATGTTTAAAAAAAAAATTGTTTCTTTACAGGTGTAAATTATAATTATGCACAAAATTTATTGCCGAAGTCTAGGCCATTTAATAGCACACAAAAAGTAATTTGAATTTCCTGTGTTACCAAAAACAATGCAACACAGGGAGCTTTTTTTAAAGTATTACGTATAATTTAAATACAGTCAAACCCCGTTATAGTGAACATGGTTTATAGTGAACTCCCGGATATAGTGAGCGAAATGTTCGCTCCGTTGCTATACGCATATCGTATTATTTTTTGTGGGTATAGTGAACCAAAAGACTAGAGGAAATTGGATATTTAGAACTTTTTTCTGTCTTCGAGTGAGTTTTTCCTTCAGTTTTTGGTAATTTTGAAATTTCTGCGTAAGATACATATAGCGATTTTTAACACCTTCTATTGAGTAGAATGTAGCCATAAGCATTTTTTCTTGTTTGCATCTTCTATCTCAATTTCTCATCCCTAAATGTTTTGTACGCAAGAGGATGAGTCATAAAAAATGAAAGTTAACACATTTTTTGTTATTACATATTGTTTATTAATCATTTCTGTCTTTCTTTTTATTTGTCATTTCTTTAAATAATGTGTTATTAAAGGGAGCAGTTCGAAAAAATGAGTTAAAATTGTTTGTAGTACGGATATAGTGAACTCCCGGTTATAGTGAACCGAAATTTCGATCCCTTGAAGGTTCACTATATCGGGGGTTGACTGTATAAACTGAAATCATTCTTCTTTGTTAAAATCTAAGGTAACATAAGAGACATAAAAAATACACTTTACCTCAAATATCCTTAATCATCCAATTCTTCAAATTTCTTTCTTGAAAAAATGACTGCCTAAAAACTACATTAAAAAAACTAGGAGTGCACGCTGTTAACTTTTTTATAAGTATTTCTAGTTTGAATTTTAAAAATAAAGTAGAGTTAACACAGGAGACAAATTTATGGGGACATATAAATTTTCTTTCAAAGAGAAAAAAAATACTGAAAACTAATTAAAACAGCAAGACTATCAGTGTTTTCACTACAGGGCGAGAACGCGAGAATCTCGCATATTTTTTTCTTTTCTCGCATTAAAAAATTATTACCGCGAGAAATTCGCGCATTCTATAAATCAATTTCAAACTTCGCGAATTTCTCGCATTTTCGAAAAAAGCTTAGAATTACGCCATTTAGAATAAAATCCGTTTCACTTTTCCTGGATCTTTCATTATTTTCAACATCTGCCCCGTTATCTGCCTTCCCTATTTACCAGTATAGTTCAAAACCTTTTCGAACAACAGAACACAACCACAGAACCCCTTTCAGAACACATTTCTCTGCAACCCCATGTTTACCGTAGGTTAGGTTTCTTCATGTAAGACGTTCAAATTTTTTATGTGNCTTTTCAAGAAGTGTTTCAGAAATCGCTTCAATTTCTTCTTCAGTTATGTAGATTAACTTTATTTCAGTGGATTCACGCACACAATGTATAAACTGGTCTACATCTGTTATGTCTGTATCACATGCCACAATTCTATTTGCTATTCGCTTTAAAATTCCACCGATTCCATCAGCTGCCTCTTTTCCATGCCCGCACCATGTGCCTCGCATGAAACCAATTAAAAAGCCTTTGTCTAAATAAATAAATCTGGTAAATTTATGTCTTTATTGAGTGGAAGACAAACAAAAAAAAAATGAAGAGTCAATCTTAGGATCAGTTTTCTTAACCACTTTCAAAATGGGCGTTAAATGAGCCCATATGGCACTGGGGTTATGTTTATAGCTTGACGAAACTATATAGCTAAAAAGAACACGAAGAACATAGGAGTGCATGTGTGGCTACCGTTGCCAACTTTTTATAAGTAATTCTAGTTTGAATTTAAAAATGAAGTAGAGGTAACACAGGAGACAAGTTTCAGCGACATATAAACTTTATTTAAAAGAGATGAAAATATTAATATCGAATTTTAAAAGAAGGAGAAAGTAAAAGCGAGGAATGATATTTAGGAACACTGGAAGATACTAAGAACCCTGAATTATGACTAAAAAATCATATTACATACAAGAAATATAATGAAAAAAGCTATATAAGTTGCTGACATAAAGCATTTTTCATGATACAGTTTTTTATAACCCGATTAGAACAGAAAAAAGCAAAGTAATTCAAAGTTTCAGAATCATATCAGAGGAAAAAAAATCTGAAATTTATTATTTAATGTATAAATTTATTTTTGGTACAAAATTATGAGAAATTATAATAAGAGAAAATGTGGGGCTCTAAAAGGGTACTTTATTTTTGGAGTGACCCACTTACAAAACTGTATTGTATTTATTATATCATTGTATATCATACCTTTACAGAGGTCTGTCTAGATTTTTCTGAGAGATGCCTAATTTGTGAAAATTTAAATATAATTTGTGAAAATTAAAAATTATATTAAGAAATCAACACAAAAGTATGGTAAAAACATGAATTTGTCGTTTCTTGCGGCATACAGAAATAAAATTTTAAGAAAAAGTATTTTGTGTCCTACAGTTGAATTTGCGAAGGTACCGCTAAACGGTAGTAAGTTTGCTCTAGACGAGTGGTTTCCAACTGGCAGCCCGGGGGCCGCATCCGGCCAGCGAAGCTTTTTTTTTGTGGCCCACAAACTAAAATATATTAGTTGTCATTTTTTTGCGGACAATTTTCGTAAAAAAATCTATTTGGGTTTAAAATGCTTTTGTCGTTAATAAAAACCTAATTACTTCGTTTCTGTGAAATTTATCATATTAACGGTGTAAAAAAATTTTTTTCTCAGGTTTTGCATCCAAGAAAATATTTATTCAAATACAAAAATAATCGTGTATGTTGCTCTTTTTTTATTTCATTTTTTTTTGTATTTTGTGAATATATAGCATGTTTATCAGAAATTTTCTCGAAGAAATTTTCCGATTTAACTTTTTGAAACCACTCATTTTGGACGAAAATATTGACACACTTATTTGTAAATTTTAAATTTAAAATGTAAATATCCATTCTCTGGTAGTTGCAGCAGGCAAACCTCAATTTTGTCATTGAACATTTTGTGTGCTATGTAAGTTTTAATACCAACCTTTTTAAAGTTTTATATCTTAACCATTAGATATCTGTTGCACATTAATTGTTTAATAAATAGGTGCATATTAAAGTGATTGTAGCCCCAATTTTTTAATATGCAATTAAATATTTTTAAAAATCTTCTTATTTTAATTTGTTATTCAATACTTATGTTTTTTACAACTTGGTAAAAATCTGACAGTAATATTTAATGTTCCTTCAAACTTAAGAGTCCTATATAAAATTTTGATAAAGTTGCCGCCCGCCGTTTAATTTGTTTTTAATTGTGGCCCCCCGGCCTCCTGTAAGTTGGAAACCCCTGCCCTAGACAGACCCCTGCTTTATTACAGCTGGATTTATGTATGGGGAAATAACAGGAAAGCTCAAATAAGCAGAATTTATCTTTTTTTTTTTTTACAAAAGAATAATAGGAACATTACAAATATATACAGTAGTGATAACGGTTTGGTAAAATAAAGATTTATCTTACCAATTTTTTGTCATTTATTTTTATAAAATTAGATGAGGAAAATAAATTATTTTACCTATTTCACTTGGTATGCCTACATTTTTTGAGATCAACATTTTCCAAAATAATTTGTTTAAATGAATTTAAAAGTATAAAAAATAATTTTTCTTGTAATAAGTTTCCAGAAATCAGATGAACATTAAAAATGAATACATTAATCTATGATGTATACATTAGAAATTAAGATTGAAATGTTATTATCAAGTCAGAAGACCACTGGCACTATATAAGTACACAAAGTGTTTTATTTTTGCCGAAAGTAAGGTTAATTTATAAATCAATATATGATAAACATTAAAAAATATCTATAGCGAAAACCGACCTAGTAGTGCTTCAAATAGAAAATCAGGAGGGGAAAAAAAAGGCACAATCAAGACAATTTTAGGGCAGAATATTCTTTAAAAAAAATAACTTAGTTATAATTTACAAAACTAAACACCTTTCTGTAAAGTTATAATTCCTAGTCTGCATAAAGAAGCATTTTTTTCTCATCGAAACGGATAAACTAAAGTTTTAATTTAAATATTTAATAAACTTTTTTTAAATTTTTAGAGTGACCTTATTCTATTAAATTTTTTTTAGTTCCAATCATATTTTAGCAGGGGTTTCCAACCTACATGTGGCCGGTGGCCGCAATTAAGAACACCAGTCAAATGGCGGGCCGCAACTTTATCAAAATTTTATATAGGACTCTTTTATGTTGGAAGGAACATTAAATATAACTGTCAGATTTTTATCAACGTTTTTTAATATTAAAAAACAAAATAACAAGCATTACAAATACTTGTTACGTATCATTTTGAATCTTCTCTTAATCAGAAACTTAGTGACAAGATTTTTTTTATTTTAAATTTAATTCTGTGATAAATTAACATTTTTTCGACTTATTAGGTATTCTCGATCATATGAAATTAATTTCTCGATAAAATTCTGATTCAATAATCAATTTCTCGATAAAATTCTCGATTATATGAAATTAATTTTTTTCTTTTTTCTTTTCCGCTCATGCGATATTCAATTCAAGGAATTTAAATAAAACATTATATTCATTCCCGCTTTTATGCGTTTTAAAATTTACAAATGTAAGCAATTTCGTCCAAAATGAGTGGTTTCAAAAAGTTCAATCGGAGAATTTCTTCGAGAAAATTTCTGATACGCACATGCTAAAATAAATTCGCAAAATACAAGGAAAAAAAACGAAATAAAGAGCAACATGCACGATTATTTTTGTATATAAATAAATATTTCCTTGGATGCAAAACCTGAGAAATAAATTTTTTTGCACTTTGGTATGTTAAATTTCGCAGGAATGAAGAAATGAGGTTTTTTTTAAACGAAAGAAGAGTATTTTAAACACATCTGTTTAGACCCTGGTTGAAAGAATGCGAGTAATTTTTTCACAATTTCACGAAAAACGGACCTTTCGCATAATGTCTGCACAGACCCCTGATATAGATTTTTTTACGAAAATTGTCCCCCAAAAAACGGCAACTAATATGTTTTAGTTCGCAGGTCACAAAAAAAGGCTTTGCTGGCAGGATGCGGTCCCTGGGCCGCCAGTTGGAAACGACTGATTTAGAGTATTGAAATAACAGAAATTTAAAAGTCTTAATTTTCTAGTTTTTGAGTAATATTGCTCACTCAAACATTTCTTGCAATAGTGTTTGGCTAATAATTTTTATCTTATTACGAACATAGTTTTTGTACATTTAATCTTAGAATTTTGTACAGTATCTCATAATAAGCCGTATTTGTTATATTGAGTATTATTGGAGTGTCATAATGCTCTATAACAGAAAAAAATCACGAAGAATAAGGACAAAATATTTTTTATTAGGAATCTGAAGAAATTTTCGACCCTAGAAGAAATTTTTAGAACATTAGCAGTGGTCTATTTAGAAGAAATTTATATCACAAACTATCTTTTCATAAAAACGGACCCTTCACAAATTTATCTTCATTAATGTTTTGCTAATGGAATAAACCCTTCCCGGGGAGGGGGGGGGGAGAAAGATGGTCCAGAAGTTAAAATTCCAAATGTAGTATTATAAGAAAATATTTCTACTTTTACAAACATCGTGTTCGCATTCTTATTAACATTATATCATAATTTTTTTTGTTGTAAATAAATAATTGATCAATTTATATTTATTCGTAAAATTAATTAATAGAATATTATGTAAATAAAAATTAATTTCTGGCAAATTTTTTAAATAAAATATTATAAATTTAAGAGAATTTATGAAAAAAATTTAACAATTATAAATTTTGTTTAAGTTTACTTAATGCGTGACACATTAAAAGTGATACACTGCTAAGTTGTGTTATTTAAAATATGTCAATTGAAATTGTTAAAAAGGTGAGTGATTTTGTTTCCATTATTCGTCCGAAATTAATATTCCGTGTTGAGCAGTATAGGCTAAATACCAAATATTTGTATGTTGCATCTCTAATTTAGTAGCAGCAATTGTTAAGCAGAATCTTGTATCTATTTAAAATTTAAAAACTTATTAAAAAAGTTTCTAGCAATTTTTGCAATAACAGGACCCTGTTTGCACAAAAGCAGGACCCTGGTTTAAGGAATGTGACTTAACGCTTATTTTATATAAATTATGAATATTTTTTTCACAATTTTACAAAAACAGGACCTTTCACAAAATGTTTGGAGAGACCCCTGATTAGTTCTTAAAATGATCCATATTGTTCTGCAATGTTAAATAGGACGCTATTTTAACAATGTTCCAAAATCTTATTTCAATACTTTCTTACTGAATGCTATTAAGATGTTTTCAGAAATGGCAGAAAAAATAAGACATTTTTCTGAAGATGGGAAATTATTTTTTTATAGATGGTAAGAACATGGGAAAAAGGTTTTTCCGAAGATTGTAAAAACCGTGGTAAATACAGGGTATCTGCGCACGTGGAAAGTCATGAATTCCGCTATTGAACAATATTTGTCATGTAATGTCATGATTTTAACTATTTTTAAGAAGAAAAAAAAATCATGGAATGTCATGGATTTCGGTCGTCGTATAATCTAATTTTTAAAAAGGAATCCCACCCCCCCAATTTCATGATGTTCCGAATATTTGAATTTCTGACAAAATCCCCACTGATACTCATATTTTATTAAAATATAAATTGTTTTTATCGTGTTCTTTCAAAAAATGAAAGAAAAAAACATTTCTAGAATTGATTATTTTTTAAACTTTTGTGGTGTCAGAATTTTTGTTATTTCTTTTTATTTTATTTTTTTTGTCAATATAAAATTCTAGCTGAAGTTAGCCCGTCATTGGCGAATTTTTTTATATTCTGAAATGAAAACAGAAAAATCGGGTGCATTTCTTTCCTTTCCGATGAACAAGAAAAGTATCTAAAGATACTTTTCTGGTAGTTCAACAGAAAAAGTTCAACAGAAAAAAAGAGGAACAGAAGTCAACAGAATATAGTTCAACAGAAAAAAAGAGAAAAAAAATTATTCTCTCATTTTACTCTGTTTTTTAAATTTAAAATCTATAAATATGAAGATGCAGAGTGTAACAGTTTTGGTTCTACCTACCATTTCAATGAATGTTATCATAATGCTTTTTTAAATTTATTGTTGCGTTTTTGTCGGAGAAAGTAGTAACTTCGTGAAATCATGAAAACTCGTGGGTTTGAAAATCTAAAATGTACCAGATACCGGGTAAATACCGATTGATTATGACAATATCAAATAAATCACCAACTTCTCTGGAACATTTATAAGAAATTTTTGCAATGCGGCTTAAGATAAAATTTATATAAAATAAACATAACATCTGGAAAATTAACTGATCAACTAGAAACTCATAAGTTTCACTCAATATTTTTTTTTTTAGTTGAGTAAAACCATGGAAAATAATTTTTATATTGTTTCACCTTGAAATTCTCAGTAAAAAAAGCTTTTTTTTGTCAATTTGGTACAGACAGTAAAACTCGATGTAAGATCAGATTCATTTGTATTGCATATAACTATAGCTTATATAAATGTGCACTCAATTTCAACAGAGTAGTTTTTTTTATTTTATTAGTATACTAGAATATTAGAATAGCTGAACAATTTAAATAGTGTTAAGTTACATTACCAAAAAAAAAAAAAACCCGTTGCAGAATTTTTTCGGTCTTTATGCTATAAACTTCCCTAGCATTAATATTTTTCTTTACCATACTTTTAATCATAGCAATTACTAATTTAAAGTAACAGAAACGTTGTGTTTACAGGAGAAAGTATAGAATAAAAATGTATACAGTTTTTTATTGCAAGTGATATTTTTTTTTAAAAAATTCTAATATTATAGGCGCTTTCTCCGATTTTGTAAGCGGAAAATACACATTATTCCCTGCTTCGAATTTTGTAAATCATTACAAAAATTAAAATTCGTAAACAAATTAAACGATAATAAATTCGAATTCGCACATAAATTGAAAATCGTAAAAATCCGTGCCGTAACTCCAAAATAAAAATCGAAATCACGCGAATAGGACTCCTTTTTTAAAAAAAAAAGAGATACGCAAATATGAGTGTAAAAATATGGTGTTTCTTAAAGGGAGGAAAAAAATGAAAGAAAGAACTTCATTCCCAGAGCGAACTATATTTAAACTTTTGCAATTTCTGAGTTTTTTTTTAATATTATACTGTTAATTTGAAATTCTAGCTGAACCCAGTCATTACGGACTTTCTTTTTTGAATATCTAATGAGAATAGAAAAATCACGATTATTTCTTTAATCTCTGATGCGCAAAAGACATATTTGAAAAAAAATTCGACGGAAAAAAAAAATTCCGAAAAATTATGCAGTAAGGAGAACTAAAAATTTCCCCTCCCCAAATGAAAAATCTTACTGAAAAAACTCAACTTTCTGCGGCAATGTCGCCGTCTCGCCGAAATTCTGCCCCGGGGCAGAAAACTATTACAAATTATTTCGTTACAATCGATTCTTTCCTGGAATTTGGAAATTTTAATCGATTATAGATCGGAGTTGGATTCAGCAGACTTCACAACTCAATCATAAACTTTAAAATCAAACACATAATTAAAAGGCGAACACAATTGTACAGACACAATTAACAGGGGTTTGTCCAGGTATTTTGTGAACGGGTCCGGTTTTTGAAAAATTGTGAAAGAATGACTCGGAATTTGTGAATATAAAATAAACGTTAAGTCACATTCCTTCAACCAGGGTCCTGTTTTTATGAATGTGTGCAAATAGAGTCCTGTTATTGAAGAAAACTTTTTCAAGGAGTTTTTAAATTGTAAATAGATACAAGATTATTCTCAACACTGTAAAATTATTATTAAAAAAAAATTTTTTTTTCAAAAATAAATTGTTGCTTCTAAATTAGAGATGCAAAATACAAATATTGTTATTTAGCCTGTACTGCTGAACGCAGAATATTCATTTCGGACGAATAATGGAAGAAGCGTCTGTCGAAGACAAAACTTAATTCATTTNTTAATTTTTTTTTTTTTTTTTTTTTTTTTCTCCCTGGGAAGAGTTTATTCGACTAACGGGGGAAATTGGGTTTATTCAACTTACAAAACAATAATGAGGATTAACAGATTTGTGAAGGGTCCGATTAAAAGAAAAATCATTTTGTGAAGGGTCTGTTTTTAAGTTAAAATAGTTTGTGAAGGGTCCGTAACGGACCCAAATTTCTTCTAAACAGACCCTCCTGATTAATAAATATAAAATGTTTGAAGTTTTTTTTTTATTTATAGCCCTTGCCAGTGGCTTTACATTATAAGATTAAATGTGAAAATTTTTTTTAGAAGTTAATCGAATGAAAAAAAAAACTGAAATCAGTATTAGGCATGATACTGTGCTGAAGACCATCCCATGATGGCCACAATCAGGTTATTTTCTCCGGTACTTATCCTCTCTTTCGATGGAGTATAAAAAACTTGCTCCAGAAATTTTTTTTTATTAGTGCACATATGTTAATTAAAGGGTTAAGATTTTGTCGTCAAAAACTTTTTTATTTAACTCGTCTAAAACTGTCGAAAAGTGTCAAAAGCTGCCGAAATCTGTCAAAAACCTGGAGCAAGTTTCTTTATTAACATTGGCGACATTTTATTAGATGCTAGCTGAATACTCGTTCCTCGCACGGTGTGAAAAAAATAAGCAAGCAAAGAATCAATAAATCAGTACTGAAAAACATTACGAAATCATGCTCAGAACTTAATGCATATACTGGCTCAATTAAGGAGCTTGATGGAAGAACCAGGTAAGTGAAATTTTTAGGGTTATTTATGATTCAGAGAAAATAACAAAAAATGGTGGCATCAAAATGAATATTTTTGATGTACCAGATCATGTTTTTGCCTTCACTATAATCTTACAATAACGTTATCAGTTTTTAATATGCATGCAGGATTTTTATTTTAAATTAGGCAATGGTAAATAGCAAGGAGCCTCTTTCCCTCTTGGTCCCTCTTTCTAATAAATTTGTAATAAAATAGTTCGGATACAGTTTTTTTTCCGTTCTGAAATTGTCACTGACCTGGTTCTTTTACTAAGTGTTTCAATTAATATCTAAAATAGTTTCACTCTTTTTTTTAAAATTTAATATTTGTTGCCTTAATTGGTGGCTTTACGTTATTGAAGTAAGCAAACTAGTTCTTGCAGTTTATCTCATTAGAATAAAGATAAAATGTGTTTAGTATCACTTGGCATGATGCTAATGGTCGCGGCCAACTTATAATAGTCAAAATTTACCTCTATCAAGTTCCTGGATTGAAAGAATTGAGGAGACGAAGCACCTAAACTTTCGAAGTCAATACTTTTACAGAATTCCGTATAGTCAAATATCCGTATATTCATAATGTTCTAATGTCGACAGTGAACTTCCTCGTGTTTTGTGTTTTCTGTATGCCAAGTTTCATACCTTTCGAGGGGTTTGTTTAGAAGAAATTTGAGTCCTTTAACGGACCCTTCATAAAATATTTTTTCATAAAAACGGACCCTTCACAAAATATTTTTTCATAAAAACGGACCCTTCACAAGAGACATTCGATAGACATTTACGTATTATTGTAAATGGGCGGGAAAAATTGACCGCTGAGTGTTCAGCTATTATAGATACTTTCAAATCTACTGGCAATCGACGTATCTTACTCTAATATTTTGTTAATCATGCTTTTCTGCTTTAATTCTGAGGCTAATTTTGATTTTATTTCATTTATATTATGCACCTTAACCTCTTCTAAGTCAAAAAAATTTATAAATTCCAGATGTAGTATTCTAAGGAAATATTTCTACTTCAACAAACATCGTGCGAACATTCATTTTGATATTAAATATTTTTTTTTGTAAATAAATAATTGAGCAATATATTATTCATAAAATTAATTGATAAAATATTGTGTAAATAAAAATTAACTTATGCCAATTTTTTTTAAAAAAAATATTATAAATTTGAGAATTGTTTAAGTTTATTTCATGTGTGACACATTAGAAGTGATACATAACTAAGTTGTGTTATTTAAAATATGTCAATTGAAATTATTAAAAATGTGAAGGATTTTGTTTCCATGATTTGTCCGAAATGAATATTCTGTGAAGTGCAGTATAGGCTAAATACCAAATATTTGTATGTTGCATCTCTAATTTAGTAGCAGCAATAGCTGTTTTTGAAAATTGGTTTTCTATAAAAGGACCTTATTTGAACAAATTCACAAAACAGAACTGTGGTTGAAGGAATGTGACTCGACGCTTATTTTATATTCACAAATTACGAGTAATTTTTCACAATTTTACAAAAACCGAACCTGTCACAAAATGTCTGTACAGACCCCTGCTTTTAGTTGGATGGTTTAGGAGTGTATAAAGGACACACACATTCAATTTTATATAAATAGATTAAATCATGCACAATGCTTGCATTATATAGTATTGTAATTATGATGTATAGTATCTATCATTTATCAAAAGTATTGCCAAAATCATTGAAATTAAAATTTGATTTTTCTGAAAACATGCTACTTTTAATTATTTCAAGTAATAATTATGAGTTGTTATATAATTATTTGTTAATTTAAATATTGAATTTAATTATTTTATTCCAAAATTTAGGCAGATTTTATAGATTAAGTATAGCTAAAGTTGTCGTCAATGATTGTCTAATCTCAACTTAAAATTTTTTTTTTTTTTTTTTTTTTNTACAGACCCCTGCTTTTAGTTGGATGGTTTAGGAGTGTATAAAGGACACACACATTCAATTTTATATAAATAGATTAAATCATGCACAATGCTTGCATTATATAGTATTGTAATTATGATGTATAGTATCTATCATTTATCAAAAGTATTGCCAAAATCATTGAAATTAAAATTTGTTTTTTTCTGAAAACATGCTACTTTTAATTATTTCAAGTAATAATTATGAGTTGTTATATAATTATTTATTAATTTAAATATTGAATTTAATTATTTTATTCCAAAATTTAGAGATTAAGTATAGTTAAGTATAGTCGTCAATAATTGTCTAATCTCAACTTAAAAAAAAATTTTTTTTTTTATTCATTCTGTTTGTTATTACTTATAATATGCAGGTTAGCTTAGCAGAATATGATTAACCATACGTGGGTTTAGAGTAAAATTCAGGCATCCATAGAAAAATTTTTTAAAAAAATTTACAGAATTTTTTATAGTTAAAAAATTTGTTGCTTTGTAAGATTTTTTCTGAAGACATTAAAACATTAAATGTTAATTCATGTATCGTTTTGTTTAAATTTCTTAAGTTTATGAGCGAGACTTATAATTTTATACATTATTATTATTTCAATATAATTTAATTTCTAATTTTTACATATTGTTTATTCAAGAATTGTGTAAAATCAAACGAATTTCTTTTCTTATGTAAACTTAAAGAAAAAAGTTGAAAGTTATGGGAAAATTTGGATCCCCCCCCCGCCCAAAAAAAGAAGAAAACTTTGTTCTGAGGAAATATTGGCAGGGGTCTGTTTCAAAGAAATTAATGGACCTTTCACAAAATATTTTAACTTAAAAACGGACACTTCACAAATATTTTTTATCTTCATTATTGTTTTGTTAATTGAATAAACCCTTCCCAGAAAACAAAGATGGATGTAAAAAAATAAGTTTTGTCTTCGGCAGACGCTTCTTCCATTATTCGTCCGAAATGAATATTCTGCGTTCTGAAGTATAGGCTAAATACTAAATATTTATATGTTGCATTTCTAATTTGGAAGCAGCAATTGCTGTTTATTTTTTGAAATTTTAGTTTTTTTACAAAATTATAATATTGCAATGCTGAGCATAATCTTGTATCGATTTACAATTTAAAAACTCCTTGAAAAAGTTTTTTGTAATAACCGGACCCTATCAGTGTTTTCATCATCGAAAATAAATGAGTGAGAATTTCTCACCCTTTCTCAAAAACAGGGTGAGATTTCAAAAAGTTAAGTGAGATTTCTAAAAACTAAAAAAAACACAAAAACTCTTGAAAAAAAATCATTTCTTTAATTCTTATAAATTTTTAACGTCTTCTATTTTTTAAAGCATTGAATATTTTTGGTGCATCATCATAAAAGATTTCGACTTTACTAGGTATTTGTCCATCTTACATTAGTACATAAAAAATTTGAACGTCTTGCATGAAGAAACCTTACCTACCGTAAACACGTGGTTGCAGAGAAATATGTTCTGAAAGGGGTTCCGTGGTTGTGTTCTGTTGTTCGAAAAGGTTCTGAACAATACTGGTAAATAGGGAAGCTAGATAACTTGGGGCAGATGTTGAAGATAATGAAAGATCCAGGAAAGGAAGTGAAACGGATTTTATTCTAAATGACGTAATTCGAAGCTTTTTCCAAAAGACTAGAAATTCGCGAATTTCGAAATTGATTTATAGAATGCGCGAATTTCTCGCGGTAATCATTTCTTAATGCGAGAAAAGAAAAAAATATGCGAAATTCTCGCGTTCTCGCGCTGTAGTGAAAACACTGGCACAATCATAAAAGCAGGACCCGGGTTGAAAGAATGTGAGTAATTTTTTCAAAATTTTACAAAAACAGGACCTTTCACAATATGTCTGGACAGACCTCTGATTAGGAACTAAGAATTTTCTGTATTTCTGCTTATATCTATATGAATATTTCCAATTAATCGAGACTAAAATACACTCATTTTTGTTTAAATCAGTTCATATTTTTTAAATCAATAAACCCAAGGGTTTCATCAATATTTAGTACAGTTATTAAAATAAATTTCCTAATTGCATGTTATTTTATTAAGTTAGAATAGTTTTAATAGTATTTTCAACATTCTAGTCTATACGGCTGATCATCAGTCGAAAGAATAGATTACACACAATGGTTATATACGAGTTTCGGCTCCATCTATTGGCGCTAATTTGAATTGAGGAATATTAGTGACGGAACACTAGAACAAAGAGGAGTTAAAATGAAAGTAAATGAAAACTGATTTTACGTATGAAGAACAAGATATAAGTGTTTTTTTATACAATAAATATTTTTGTAATTTGGTTTTCAGTAATTAAACAAATTAAAAGATTCGATATATTGCAATTTTGCACATTTTTATTTATTTAATATTTTCTAAGCCAAAATTAGGGTTTTTGACAGTCATTTTCAAAACAGAGTTTTTTGTTAAAATTATTGAAGAACATAACGGACGGATCACTTGTAATTTTACATGTTAATTTAAAAGTACTGCATATTTATAATAATTATCCTTACACCAACATTTTGGGTTTTCAACAAGTGTAAA
Organism: Parasteatoda tepidariorum; assembly: GCF_043381705.1. Taxonomy (NCBI): domain Eukaryota; kingdom Metazoa; phylum Arthropoda; class Arachnida; order Araneae; family Theridiidae; genus Parasteatoda; species Parasteatoda tepidariorum. The sequence continues at coordinate 86,666,287 of NC_092213.1, read as the reverse complement.
AAACTAAGTCAAAAAGTTTTGAAGTGACAGTTAAAACCGGATAAAACCGTCAATTGTCAAAAACTTGCCAACTTGGGCTAATTGATATTGCTTTAAAGCGCTTAAAATTTTTTTTTCAGTGCTTGAAAAGTGCTTATTTTTTGTTTTAAAATTTGGCTACGCCCCCTGTCATATCTTGCGAAGCTTTTTACGATTTTATTTTTAAATTTTAAATCAATTTTGTAATTAATTTTAAATTTCTCCGAAAAGTTTGTTCATATTCCATTGAATATTTTTGAAATTATGGCAAAAAAACCATAAGACCGAAAAATTATTTTTTTAAATTAAAAATGTTCATATCTCCATTAATATTTACTCTAGGTTTACGATATTTACGCAGTTATTAAGAACACAATTAAAGTCATTGCTACAAGTTCCAAGATTATTGCTTGATTTTCTAGCATTATTTTTCGTAATTTATTATAGGTCTCCCAAACTTTTGAAAGCTTTAAATTTTACTGCTAAGTATTAAAAATCGCATGAATTAAACACTTCTAAAGTTAAAAAATAATCCTTTAGGTATTTTTTGCGAAATTTAAAAAAAGTGTAGTATTCTGAGTTTCTGTATTTTCATTTTTTGTTTTATATTTTCAAGATTTTGTTTGAAATTTCTCTTCTGGTTTTATTTTATGTATTTTTCCTGAACTTTTACAAAACCTTCGGGGTACTGAGGGAGCAAATTTTGCATTTGTTTGGCTCTCTCAATAAGAAAGGTTTTGTTCTATGGCTTCCGGAGCTGGTACGTCGGCTTCGGTGGTCATATTTTTTATTTCCATTGTTTTTTTCTTAATTGCTTCAATTATGAATATGCCAGGGTTGCCACAGGCGACTAAAATGCAACTATTTTCGGCTTGAGGAGACTATGGCAACTTTTTTTTTTGCCTGAAAAGGCTAAAAAAGCAACTATTTTCAGAAAAAGGAGACTTTTCTGAACTCCTAGCGATTATTTTTAAGCGTAAATTAGGTGGGAAATCTGCACCCCACAAGATAGTTTCTGAACACACTAAACTTTTTGCATTGCAAATTTGATTCGTTCATTCGTTCAATTCAATTTGATTTGATTTAATTCGTTCAATCTGTACAGATTCCATTGTAAGTTTATTTTATTTCTCGTTCGCCTTTTCAATAATTATTGCTGCAAAATTCCGCATGATTTCAAATTTGAGTAATCACTTTTCATCCCCCCCCTCTCTCTCTCTCTTTCTTCTTCTCTCTTCTCTCTTCCTTCTTCTCTCTTCCTTCTTCTCTCTTCCTTCTCCTCTCTTTCTTTCTTCTTCTTCTCTCTTTCTTTCTTCTTCTTCTTCTTCTCCTCTCTTTCTTTCTTCTTCTTCTTCTCCTCTCTTTCTTTCTTCTTCTTCTTCTCTCTTTCTTTCTTTCTTTCTTCTTCTCTCTTTCTTTCTTCTTCTTCTTCTCCTCTCTTTCTTTCTTCTTCTTCTTCTCTCTTTCTTTCTTCTTCTCTCTTTCTTTCTTCTTCTTCTCTCTTTCTTTCTTTCTTCTTCTTCTCTCTTTCTTTCTTCTTCTTCTTCTCTCTTTCTTCTTCTCTCTTCTCTCTCTTCACACAGCACTTTTAGCATTCAGGTAGGCGGGAATCAAATCAGGACAGCGTAAAAATTCTGTTGAGGCAACTCCGCTGGACACGTGAAAGAGGAATGTCCCGAGAATATCTTCTTTTAATTATTTTCTGCATCAGCTATTTTTTCCAGGATTAGAGAGGATATTTCTTCACCATTCAGCTAAGTCACTTGTAAAGTAAAGGGATGTGATTTCAAGACTTCTTAATCTGTATAGTCCAATGAAGTTTTTCTCTTCAATCCAAGGGGGGTGAAAACTCACCCTTCCTTCTCGACGAGGTAGCAGTCACGTTAGGCCTAGTTACCAAGAGATTGAAATGCACAAAAAGTTTCCTCTAAATGATTTCCTCCACAAACTTTATCCTGCCGGCTTATCATATCAGGGTAACAAACCCCGATATTTTGTTATTGTTTTTAAATTACATTTGTAGAAATAATAAGCCGATAGACTTTAATAGGCTTTATTTACTGTAGTACGATGTAAACAGAAATCTCACCCACTCTCCAGCCGGAGGGGGAGAGACACAGATTTCCCGTCAAAACAGACGGAATTCAGATGGTAAACATAAAACACAAAAAGACACGCAAAAACCATTGCTCCTTGGTTTTATACGATACTTACAATGGGTAAACAGGGCAGTCATATTTCATTAATTGTATTCCTACGCCTCATTGCAAATCATTTAATACTCATAGAAAATCGTTTAATCTTTCCTTATATGGAAGTGAAAGATCTTAAAATAACTCCTCTTTTGAAACATAAATCTAAATATAATTCATTGGCATGTTTTCAGCCTTGAAGTCCCAAAATAGAATTTCTACCCTTATCCTTTACCAAAGATATTTTATGAAAACGAAAGAGTTTTAATGCTTTTTTTAATACAAAAGTATTTATAATTTTTGTATTACATCCCCCCCCCCAAAAAAAAATTTTTTTTTGGTAAGCCAAAGAAAATAATAATAAAATTTAGAATACTATGAATTTATAAAGTTTATGTTGGTACGATTGTCCTCTTTCCTACTATAAACAACATTTTTCCATTTATGTGAAAAATATGATTTATAGTAACAACAATAAAAACATAATAATACAATTTATCTGTTTAGTGAACTAAACAGAAAGAAACCTTTGCAAAACTTTCCTTATGATGACACAATTAAAATAAAAAGAATCGATTGCAATTTTAACAAGATATAATGTATCATGAATTATAAAAGAAAATACAAATCAGTACACAATGAAAAATTTTTTCATGAAGTGTTCGAGGAAGAAAAAAATTTTGAAGTAGCTCTACCATCAATTTGAAGTGTTAGATCTTCATTTTCAATAGTTTTTGTGATTCAAGTTTTTTCAGTCCCTTGAAAATCACAATAAATAAAGTTCTTCCTCCTACAAACACAATTTAAGCAAACTTTTCTCTTCGATAAGAAAATCTATAAAAATTTTCTGAAAATGCAAATATTAAAAAACATGAAAATACAAGTGATATGAGATATAAAAATACAAATTGACACTTTTGTCAAAAATATTTCATTCTGAAATTTGTATTCAGGATTTGTTCATTTTGAAAGTAAAATGTAAAAAAAATTCGACACGATGGTCTTTAATCTTCTTAAGACTCCAGTGTTATTAGGGGAATTTTTTGCTGGATTAGGGGCAAAGGAGGAAAACAGTCTCTAGTCTCAACAATGATGTGCTGGAAGATCCTAGTTTCAACAGATGCTTAAGTATTAATTTTTTTTTGGTTTTCACCACAGAGGAAAACTACCATCGCCCCATATCCTTTTAGATTGGGTAAACATTGAACTTTTGATGTTTACCCCAATCCAGGGTTCGTGATTTTTTTTATTTTTTTTAAAAAAAAATCAACAGAATCACATTTTTTTGATTTAAATCGGATTTTTTTGATTTTTATTCAAATACACTGTAAGAACTTTAATTTATGATTAAAAAAAATTATAAATGTTTAATCAAATTAACTTAATATTAAAACTATGTTGTTACAATATTTTAGAAGCTCTAACTAAAATAATTTTTCATTATAATACATGGCTTTGAATGCATAGCAACTGTTTTGAAAGAAATGCATGATTAAAATTTAAAGACTAGATTAAATAGAGAATTTAAAGAATACTTCGGGGGTCTGTCTCGGTTTTTCTGAGAGGTACCTATTTTGTGAAAATTAAAAATTATATTTAAAAATCAACACAAATATAGTAAAAATATGGATTTATCGTTTCTTACGAGACACAAAAATAAAATTTTAAGAAAAAGTATTTTGTGTGATTATTCTATCATTTTTCCTAAAGTTGAATTTGTAAAGGTACCGTTAAACGGTAGTAAATTTGGCTTGGACAGACCCCTGCACTTTAACTATTAAAACAAAGTTTCAGTTAGCAAACCATAACTTTAATTTAAAATTGTGATTTCTTTTTTTTCCTCTTGATTTTTAAAATGACAAAATAAATGTAGCAGACTGTGTTTATAAATGTAGTCATTCATCAAATAATAAATAAATATTTAATCTATATGTTTTTATATTAAAATATTCATTTTTAATTCTATATCAAAATAGATAAGTTAAGCTAAAAAAAAAATTAGAAAATCTATGTACTCATTGGAATTTTTTTTCACAAAATTTCTTTATAGAAAATCAGATAATGTCAAAGATACTGTAAACATATTATGAGAAAAAAATACCAGTTAATAACCCTACTGCATCAAATAGACTTCGAAAGAGTTTGAAAGGGAAGAATGACACTATATTAGGAAAAAAACATCTGAATTCATCAGCCCTTTTTTTTTTTTTTTTTGTTTTTGGCATATTAGGGTAATTTCTTTTTAATATAACCTCAAGCTTCAGAAATATACATTTTCCACCAATAAAATATGATGTAGATTTTAATTCACGCTTTTTCATTCAAAAGGTAGAATTTTAATTAACATTATTTGTATTATTTTTTGAAAAAAATTCATGTTTATTAATTACTTTCTACAGCTATGCAAGTCTATATTAAGACAGCATTAAATGTTTACTTTAATCTGTACTTTCAATCTCAAGAATCAAAACATTTTTAAAAATGTAATTTCAAATGTGTTGGAATTTAACACATACCAAAAAAGTAATTTCATTAACTAGAATTAATTAATGCAGCAATTTATTTAAATTAAATTTTAATACTAAGATAAGAAAATAATAAAAGTATCAAAAATTTAAAACACTGTTTTTTGACTTTTAAAATCAATATGTATAGATAAAAACTTTTTTTTGATTTAAATCAATGATTTTTTTAAAAAAATCATTTGATTTAAATCATGATTTAAATCGTGATTTAAATCGAGCTGATTTAAATCAACAAACCCTGCCCCAATCTAAAGAAAATTTGAAAGGTCGGATCTTCCAGAAAAAAAGGGGACCACATGTTCATTGAACCATGTGTAATGTTGTCATATTCGGTGTTTTTAATTTTATTTTAACAATGAAAAATCATTAAATTTAATATAAAATATAGTCAATTCCATTTAAATAATTACATGTTTTTTTATTCGTGACATAATTTCAGTTTGTCAGGTGGATGGTACCTTCGCAATTTTGATATATGAACTATTTCTTAATTTTCTTTATTATGAATATTCTTTTTATTTATTTTATAATTAACAGCAGAAATTTTTTTCAAGAATTATATATGGACCGGAAAAAGTTGGTAAGTTTCCTAGTATTGGGGTATTTTAAATCTTCATACATTACAGTATCATTTGGGGAAAATTCACTATGAGTGAATCTTGCTTCATAATAAATTTTATTTTTTTCATGATATTGTTTAGTTCTTTCAACTGCAATTTTTCTTGCTTCTTCTATTGGTGGATAAATTTCTTCGGATAAAGGATGATTAAATAGGACTGTGCCAAACATTAAAAAAGCTGGTGGGAATTTAGTTACTGAATGTGGAGTTAAATTGTATTCTTCGGTTACTTCTTTTAATAATTTAGGCCAAGGAATTTTTTTCGAAGAATCATTAATTTTACATTTTAAACGTGTTACAATGGTTTGTCCTAAACGTTCAACTTTTCCATTAGTTTCGGGTCTATGGGCTGTAGTTAACAATTGTTTGACTTTGCTATGTTTAAAAAAATTTTTAAACTGGGAAGAAGTAAACGCGGCATTTCTATCACTCAATACTTTTAGGGGTTTGAATTTGAAAAATTTGGTGCAAAATATTAACATAGGTTTCCGTAGTTATTGATTTAGAGGCAAAGGACCACATATATCGAGTGTGATGATCAATTACTAAAGTTAAATATTTTTTGGTAGACTTGTAATAATTAAAACCACCTACACTATCGATTGCAATTATTTCAAAAGGTTTGTCAACTGGGGGCATTTCCTGAAGTAATCCAAATCTTTTATGTCTAGGTTTTTTATTAATTTGACAAGTATGAAAATGTTTGTTAAAATTTGTCATGTCCAAAGTAATATTTTCCCAATAGTAAACAGGAGTAAGTAAATTAATAGTTTTTTGAATTCCCGGATGGCCAAAATTTTTATGAGTAATTTCAAGTAATTCATGCCTTAAAGAGAATGGAACAACAATTTTAGTAAAACACTTTTTACGTAAGCACAAAACATTATCTATTTTAATAAAATTTCCAGTTAAATTATCATTTTGTTGGCTTCGCGAATTTCATCTAATTGCAAAAGATGTGAAAAATGGCTTACATTATTTAAATCAACATCACTATTGTGTTCAATATTGTCAGAAATATCTCGGGATAACATGTCAGCTTCAAAGTTCAAGGTGCCTTTTGTGTATTTTATATCATAATCATACATACTTAGTAGTAAAGACCAGCGAAACAATCTACCTTTCAGATTTTTAGAATTTTTTAACCAAACTAAAGCCGCATGATCTGTATGTATGGTAAATTTATTTCCAAATAAATAATGATAAAATTTGTTTAATGCATCAACAATAGCAAGACATTCCAGTTCTGTGATAGCATAATTTTTCTCATAGTCTCTTAGCGAACGAGACTGGAATGCTATTGGATGTAAGACACCTGAAACATCTGGCTGTTTCAAAATTGCTCCAACACCACTTTGACTTGCGTCAACAAAAATATGACATGGTAATTTAGGGTTAAATATTTTAAAATTGGTTTACAAACTAAAGCGTTTTTTGAAATTTCAAATGCTTCTTGACATTTGCGAGTTCAACACCAGGGTATATTTTTCTTTAAGAGATTATTTAAAAGTGCTCTAATTTTAGCATAATTACTTATAAATTTATTATACACATTTATTGACCCTAAAAATCGTTGAAGAGATTTGACATTAGTTGGAGGTTTTAAGTTTTTAATTGCTTCAATGTTGTTATCAGGAGTTACTATACTATTACATATTTCGTAACCCAAAAATTGAACTTTAGTTTGCAAAAAAGAGCATTTAAAAGTTTTTAATTTTAAATTTTCAAATCTACATATTTCAAAAATTTCCTTTAGGTGATTTAAATGCTCTTCAAAACTATTAGAATAAATTATGATATCATCAAAATGATTAGCTGCAAATGAAATTTTATGTTTAGTGAGTATTCTACGTATTGTTCTTTGAAAAATACTAGGGGCGTTCTTCCACTATTGGTGACAAAAGCAAGTTTTTCAGTGTCCTCAGGGTTGATTGGAATTTACCAATAACCACTTACCATATCTACCCTACTAAAATAAACACTATCGCCTAATTTATCTATAAGAGTTTCTATAAGAGGTAATGGTTCTGCATCCGATTTAGTAATTTGATTTAATTTTCTGAAGTCTATACACAATCTACTTTTTTTATTTTCATCTTTTTTAAAAGCTAAAGTTACTGGAGCAGAATAGGGAGAAGAGCTTTCTTTAATTATATTATGCTTTAACAATTCTTCAATTTGTTTATCGATTTCCTCTTGTTGTTTTGGAGAAGTTTTGTATGCTCGTAAGGATACTGGTAAGTCTGATGTTAATCTTACCCTTTGAGGTTCAATTCTTATTGTCCCTATATCATATTTATCTTTAGCAAAAATATCTGAAAAATCTTCTAAAATTTCGTGAAGTTGGGAATTTTTTTCATCATCTGGAATTTGCATAATTCCATCAACATGGTTTTGACAATGTTGCGCACCATTATCACATTAAGTCTCAAGAAAATTTGAAAACTCAAGATTATTTTCAGTTTTGCTTTTTAAATCTTTATTTTTAAGTCTACTTTTTTGTTTCATTTTGCTTTAAATTATCTTTGTTTACATTTTTATTTATTTTCATGTCCAAAATTTTATTTTCCATAACAAATTCTTCCTTTTGTTTATTATTATTTGATTTAACATTTTTTCTTTTATTTCTACTTTCCTTACTTTTATTCTTAGCGTTATTTTCTTTATTGGTATTTTTGTTGCAATCATTAACCTGGATTTCAGGAGAAACGTGCAAAGAAACGTGTGTTGCTTTTATAATCCGAAAAAGTGATAAGTTTTCTCTGATTTTGCATTACAACTCGTTCAACACAATCTATCACAAATTTAAACCCATTACATTCCTTTAAACCCAATATGGCATAAGGTAGATCAGTATTTAAAATATAAAATTCCACTGACCTAGCTATATTTCCAATTTTTAAATTTAAAGTACAGGTTTGGTCAAATTGCAAAATACCTTTTTGTTTTACATTAACAAAGTTCTTTCTTTCTTTTTGGACATTAAGTTTTTCAAAAAGTTTAGTTGGGATGATATTTAAAGTACTACCTGTATCAATATTTAACAGGATAGTTTTATTTGTCGTAATCAGGTATTTGTCACTTTCATAGTTTTCATTTTTTTTTTTTTGTATGTATCCGGATATTATTAATTGTCAATTTCGTGGTTGGTCACTTTCTTGGTTATGCTGGGTTTGATTCTCAGCCATCAAAGAATTGGGTTTGTTTACACAATTTTGGCCCCAATGATAAGCATTGGTTATACCAAGCTTATCACAGTATTTGCATGGCTTAGGAGGCAACTCCTAGGAAGCATGGGCGAAATGACTAGTTTGTTGTTTATTTTTCTGAAACTTTTCATTTTGAATTCTAGGTCTAAATTGGGATTGTTGGTTATAACTTTGACTTGACCGGGAAAAATTTTGATTTTGTCGAGGATTATAATTTGGAATACCTGAGTTGTTAAAGAATGGCCGCCTTGGTGCCCAGCCTTGATATTGTGGTCTATACCCATTAAATTTAGACTCTGGTAATTTTTTTAGTTTCAGTTTGGGGTAAGACCGTAGGTACATCATGAATTATTTTCGAAACAATAGTGAGCCATTCAATTGGGGTTTTGGGTTCTTTTAAAACCAAAAGTGTTTTAATTTGGTGGGGCAAACCAATAGATAGACCCTCAATTATATTATCATTACTTAAATTTATTTTTCGACCTATCTCTACCTTTTCGGTAAAATATGAATTTAGGTCTTTAGCTTGGCCAAAAAATTTTAAATTTTGAAAATCATTAGAGCCAAAAGGAGGTGAAAAGAAACGTTCTTGAAAAATTTCAACTATTTCTTGATATGGATTACAATTAAGGCAGTTATTAATATACAATTTCAAAGCTGAACTTTTAATGAATTTTTGAAAATTTCTAACTTTCCATTCGTCATTAAGTTTAGCATCTAGAGTTTGTTTTTCGAAATGTTTGAGCCTGTTTTTCGAAATGTTCGAGCCAGGATGTGAATTGAACACCAATGTCAGGCTTAAAGACTAGTATGTCTGGTTTATCCTGTACACTTTGTACTTGGTTTATCCTGTACATACTTAATTTTTGTAAATTATCACTCAATTCCTTTTCCGAATTATCTGTATTGCTTTTGGCATTTTCATCCATTTTAAATTTGTAATTTTTGCCGCTCCGTAAGGGCATTCAAAAAACCAAAATAAATTTTAACAATTAAATATTGCATTTAGAAGTAAATTAAATCTCATAGTTGCTTATTTATCGTTACTTTAAGATAAATACTTAAACGAAATTTAAATTTTACTAAAATATTCAATTGATCATATATTATATATAACACATAATATAATTAAAACGAAACTAGAATATCCTATAACATTTTTATGCTAATCATATTAAATCAATTTAATAAAGTAAAATTCCTCAAAGAAAAAGTAAATTTCAATAACAGTAAGTTTTTGAAAATGCAAAAATAAGCGATCAAAATAAGATCAATGAATAAAAATTAATAATCATTTTAAATGAAATATCAAGAATGGAAAAAAAATTCAGAAATCATAACCAAAATCTATAAAAAAAAATAAAATATAAAAAAATAAATAAATAAAAATAAGACACTAAGAACTTGGGATTTGATGCTGCTAGATATAAAGTTAATGTTTTTTATCAAAATGTTTAAAACTATAAACGGTTCAAAAGAAATTTGAAACATTTTCTAATTTTAACAGTTATATGATAGAAAGTTATATTTATAAATTTTTTAACAAATAAATTTAAATATTAACAAGATGCTCTTAAAAGAGTAACGAATATTTTAAAAACAAAATCTTATTTTTTAAAATTTTTTTTTATTGATTTTTAGGAAGGAACAAAACTAAAATGAGATAGATGTACAGGGTTTGTTAAGCGATCGACAGTGTAATGAACCTTCTAGTAATTAAAAAAAAAACTATGCTGTTTTACCTTCCAGTGTTTTCCAAAGTGTGGTACGCGTACCCCCAGGGGTACGGGAACAGTTTAGAGGAGGTATGCGTTCTTAAACGAAAATTTCAAAAAATTTTATTTGAAAACAAAGCTAGTCATGAAAATTTACGATTACGTATTCTTCTTCTGCTATTTTTTGCAGAGTTAACAGTTAATAATGAGCGGTGTCATCAGTCAGTTGTGATTTTTAACTTTTGTGCAATTTTTTTTATGAAGGTTTGTAATAAATTCTGCTTATTTTGATTATTTTAATAAAATATAATTTTTATCCTTAACATGGAATTTTTTACCAAAATTTAAGATTTTTTTTTACCGAAAACTTTGTACCGAAACGAAAAGTAAACATATTTTTAAAAAAAATATATCAATTTTTTTGTTAGTGGTACACAGCGTTACGAAAAATTTAGAAAGGGTCCAGGGGTCTGTTCAGACCGAATTTACTACCGTTTAGCGGTACCTTCACAAATTCAGCTTCAGGAAAAACGGTAGTTTCACATATTCAACTTTAGGAAAGACGGTAATTTCACAAAATGCTTTTTCTTAAAATTTTATTTTTGGATCCCTTAGGAAACAATAAATCCATATTTTTGTGTTGATTTTTTAATATAATTTTCAAAAATTATGTTAAATTTTCACAAAATAGGTGCCGTTCAGAAAAACCTAGACAGACCCCTGGGTACAAAAAAAGTCATAAGTTTCGGAAACGCTGCCATAAACTATAGTTATGTTTATTTCTTAAAAATGTAAGACGAATTGCATGTAGTTTATTAACGTAATAAGACTTAATAAATGTACGTAATAAGAGCAGCACGTTTATGATATAAGTTTATTTGCTGAACATGAGTTTTAAAATTTTTTTTGGGGGGGGGGGGAGATATATTTTTATGACATCTTTATTTCACTGAAAAAAATATGGAGTTTTAAAAGAAATTTAACTTTTTACGCAACATATCCCTTTTTTCTTCGTGAGACTGCAATGTTGACAAGTCTCCTTTCTAAGATTGCATGAAGGGAGTGTGGCGAATCAAGCTACATTAAAGAAACTGTTCTTTCTTATAAAAACACTTTTATATGACGACCACATATAGACTCAGCAAAATTAAATTAAAATATCCGTAACAGGTTAGTAATAACCTTGCAAAATCAATGGAAAGCCCGTAAAACTATTCTTATCAAAAATCAGCAACTCTCTGATGTAGGTGATTCTTTTTAAACATGACAATTCGGACCAAAAAATTTCTTTAAAGTGTTCAAAATAATCTAAAAAAAATTTTTTGTATACTTCTTTAGTTACATTTATTAATATCTTACAGACAGCAGTGTAGTTTATTGACATTTGCTCGAGGAAAAAAATAAAATAGAAATTCACCAAATCTTGAATGCCAGGAAAATGACATATTACCTTAGAAGTTTAAAAAACAGTCATTTTAAGTTAATAGTAAGTAACTAAACTTAAGCCTTTATGTTAGATGGAACATAAATTGCTTAAATTAATTCTTTTTATCCACTGTAGAAGGAAACAAAAAAATTTTTGTTGCTGATGTGTACAGAATAAAATTGTGTTTAATAATCAATCATTAAATAAATAAAAAATAACTTTGATTACATCCAACCATATTGCAATCATACATAAACTTGGTATTAGGTTAATATTTGCTTTTCCTCCTTACAGTATTAGCAGTTAAAAAGAATTTCTGGTAACACTTCAATGTCCTGGCATTCATAAGCCAGGATAATGACAAATTCGCCATTTTATAGCATATAACTTTAATTTAAGATTTTGGCCTAAGACGTTTACATTCTGCATAAAACAACAGGATTTCTTAAAATAACTCAGTTAATTCTATGTAGTTTATGTTATTAATGATTTCAAGAAGCCAGGAAAAGGACAACACAAAAACCTACTCATCTTGAAAAACTTTTTGATATAGATTTTGAACCAGAAAATTGGTTTTTTATTCTTGCAACAAGACATGTTGGAGGGTATCTAATCAATCAATTAACATAAGATATTGATTGCTGGCTCCATCTATTTATGGTTATAAACCACTAAATAAAAGTAGCCAGAAAAAATAACAGATTTTCTTGGGACAAAAAAATTATTGACAGAAAAAATTATTTTAAACGAAGTTTTTGTAAATAATACCCTCTGCGTATATTCTAGAAATGCTTACACAGGTTGAGATAAAAAAAATTAGATATTGAAAAATTTATGGAAAGTTTTGAAGCTAGTTATTATTGGAAACATTGTTTGGGACATGTCAGGAAAATGACATTTTGATATTCAATTTAATTTTTTAACTATACAAAACAGTCAATGCTAGTGCAAAGTCATTTTAAAATGCTAACAGCAATGCAATTTATTAATTGTTTTAAAAAAAAGTTCTTTTAGTATTATAGTATTAGATCTTGGAGCAAGGGACAGTGCGAATCACCCATATGTATGTGTATATATGTATTTATATATATGTATGTATATATATATATATGTTTTTGTTAGCCAGATATTTTTAGCCTTTATAGGAGAAACTCTTTAATTTTAGTTACAGAGTAAATTCCTTAGTACTAGTTAACGAAGAATTGGATAGTCATACTATCTAACAATGATGACGTGAAGAATCTTAATGGGTTCTTCCCAACAAGAAAAAAAAGCAGAGGTAAGAAAGATTGGGAAAAAAAATTCCCAAACAGAAATAGTCTTAGATATAACAGATATCAACAGATAATAAATATAGCAAAAAAAAGGAGAATATTATGTCACAAAATTGAGGCTTAAATTAGATATTATAAATTAAATTTTAATTTAATTATTTAAATATACATGAATTAATTATACATTGTTCTAAAATTAATATCGAAGGATTAGGTTGAAGTTTGCAGAAGAGATCTTTTTGCATTTCCTGCTTTTTATTACTTTTATTTTGTACTCTTATATTTTCTAACATCAATATCATCTAATATGATATATAAATGATGCTTTTTAAACTGATGATTTTAAGAGGGAAAAAAAAACTATTCTGTGAAATATTTCATTTTTGTAAATATTTTAAACTATTTTTAGCACCGAAAGTGGTGAATTGGTGAAAATTAAAATATACTGTCGTAGAAGTAAAATAATTTTAAAAAAAAATTTAAAAATTTATTCTCCACCTATTTTATATTAATCCTTGTATATCGGCTAATTTTTTTAAAAAAAAAATATATATATATAGTTACAATTGAACAAAAGTTCAATACATAAAATTTAAGCTTAACTGCGAGAATCGAATTGATAGTTAAATTGATATAATTTTTAATTCGAACAACAGATCATCACTTTGCATGGAAATTTTTTTCGCGGTGTTAATTTCGTCTTCTAAAAATGTTTCCAACATTGAATCTAATTGAGATTGGTTATAGCTAAACTACCCAGTTGCAGTAGTTTTTCGAGCTATCTGCGACAAAACTCCCCATCACTAATCAGGGGTCTGTTTAGAAGAAATTTGGGTCCGTTAACGGCTTCACAAAATATCTTTTCATAAAAACGGACCCTTCACAAAATATTTTAACTTAAATTATATTGTGAAGGGTCCGTTTTTATCTTTTAATCGGACCCTTCACAAATTTGTTTATCTTCATTATTGTTTTGTTAGTCGAATAAACCATTCCCAGGAAGGGGGGAAAGAAATACATGTGTAAACGAACTAAGTTTTGTCTTCGTCAGACACTTCTTCCTTTATTCCTCTGAAATGAATATTCTGTGTTGAGCAGTATAGGCTAAATACCAAAGATTTGTATGTTGCATCTCTAATTTAGTAGCAGCAATTGCTGTTTACTTTTTAAAATTTAATTCTTTTTAATTATAATTTTACAGTGTTGATGAGCATTATCTTGTATGTCTTTACAATTTTAAAACTCCTGGAAAAAGTTTTTTTGCAATCACTGGAACCTATTTGCACACATTCACAAAAGCAGAACCCTGGTTGAAAGAATGTGACTTTACGTTTATTTTATATTCATAATTTATGTGTAATTTTTTCAGTTTTACAGAAACGGACGTTTCACAAAATGTCTGGACAGACCCCTGCTAATACTTTTAATAATAAAAAACGTATGTTTCTGATTTAAGATAACAAAAGCGCTATGTTTACAATAAAAACTAAAATATATATTTTTTTTTAATTGAACGTGTAATAGTTTTTGATTCGAATATTAAGGGTGATATTCTCGCATTGTGTTGGTGGGGGAAACGTTCAAATTATTTTGTTCTTTGTTGTTTTTTTTTTGTAAATAATCATCGCAATAATCTCCTATTTCATGCCAAACTAAAATGGTTCAGTTTATTTCTTTAGATGGATTCTACCTTTTGTTTNTTCTTTGTTTTTTTTTTTTGGTAAATAATCATCGCAATAATAATAAAAAAAAAATCAATCATGAAATCGGCAGTAGTAATTTCCGATAAAAAGATCGACGACGAAATACGCGATGCGGATGCCTCAAATGCTTGTTTCGTTTCGAGATTAGATTATTGTAATTAATAATGTCGTATAAAAAATATCGGATTTGAAAACTATGGAGAAATCAATAACAATAAGTGTTATAAAAATTCGATTGAATTATTGCCTTAAAAAGTAAATACTCCAAATGCACGATTCGAATTTTCCAGATTGTTTGAAATTTATCGGGATATTTAAAATCCACGTGAAAATCAATATCAATAACTGCCGAAAATACAATCGAAACATAACATGGATTTACGGTACTATCGGCGTAAATTGAAAGCCTTAAGAAGTGATTGTCTAAACGTGTGAATTTCTGTAGAAAAAAAAAAAAAATTGTTTTCATTTTTTTTTCCCGTTTGATTTAAGTCATAGTTATTTGTATCGCCTATTTCTTGCCAAACTAAAATGGTTCAGTTTATTTCTTTAGATGGATTCTACCTTTTGTTTAAAACGCCTGAAATCTTCTAAAATGATCCTTATAATTTAACTGTTGTCATTTTAATGAATGAAGCTTATAGTTTGTAATGAAACTGCATGAAACTAAAAATTTGTAAATAATGAATCAGTGATATAAATCACTATTATAGATCGCGATTTATATCGCTGGTTAATTAATACATTTGATTTAAATCATAGTTATTTGTGTCTCCTATTTCATGCCAAACTAAAATGGTTCAGTTTATTTCTTTTAGATGGATTCTACCTTTTGTTTAAAACGCCTGAAATCTTTTAAAATGATCCTTATAATTTAACTGAAGTCATTTTAATGAATGAAGCTTAAAGTTTGTAATGAAACTGCAAGAAACTAAAAGTTTGTGAATAATAAATCACGATTATAGATCGCGATTTATATCGCTGGTTAAGTTAATACATTTGATTTAAGTCATAGTTATTTGTATCTTCTATTTCATGCCAAACTAAAATGATGTTTTTTTCTTTTCTTTTCAGACTCTGATAAATATAACGTATTGCTGCTTTATTCTTATTGGAAAAATAATTCAGAAATTGGTGTTCGGTGATTTAAGAGTGTCAGAACAACAGGTAAGACTTAACTATTCTTCCCCCCATTTTATAAGATTTTGTCTTCAGTTTTGTATAAAAGGAAATGGTATGCTTTAACTAAACTCACTAATATGAACATATAAGTTGAAAATATAGGGAAAAAATGGAAAATAATAGATTAATGAAAGAGATGACAATTTTAAAAAGCTTTTAAAAATTAATAAATTTATTAAATATTAAAAAAAAAATGAAAAGATATCTCTTCTTAAGCTCACGCGATGATATCCGCAAAAAAGATAGCTCTGTAAATAAAACTTCTTTTTGTTGTTGTTGTTGCTGTGCGGAGATTAGAAAAGATTTTCAAACATCAGGAAAGTTGGGATATTATAAAGACCAGTAACTAAATCCAGGGTATCCGCGCACCTAGAAAGTCATGGATTTCGGTATTGAACAAAATTAGTCATGAAATGTCATGATTATAACTATTTTCTTAAAAAAATCCTGAAAAGTCATGGATTTCGATTGCCGAAAAATCTAATTTTTAAAATCGAATCTATCCCCCTCTCACGTTGTTCCGAATATCTGAATTTGTAACAAAATCTCCACTCAATCATATTTTATTAATAGTATATAAAATGTTTTTATCGTCTTCTTTAGAAATTATGGTGTTTCAAGAAACATCATTTCTAGAGCAAATTATCTTTTAAACTTCCCTAATTTCAGAATTTTTGTTTAAATGTTTTTTTTTTAATCAATTTAAAATTTTAGCTGAAGCTAGCCAGTCATTGGCGAATTTTTTTTAAATTCCGAAATGAGAACAGAAGAATTAGGAGTATTTCTTTGCTTTCTGATGAACAAGAAGAGTATATTTAGAATATAATTCAGCAGGAAAAAAAATTATTTGCTTTTGTATTTTTTTCAACTATTTTATTGCTTCAACTCTTTCTTTACTCTGTTTTTTAAATTTAAAATAAATATGAAGATGCAGAGTATATCAGTTTTGGTTATACCTATCACTTCAATCAATGTTATTATGCTTTTTTAAAAAATTTATTGTGTTTTTGTCGTCGGAGAAAATAGTAACTTCGTTAAGTCATGAAAAATTCTTGGAATTGTCATGAATGTGAAAATCTGAAATGTAGCATATACCCTGTGCGAAGCAGTAAAAATATATCACCTTTTAAAAGCTGGCTTTAGTATTAATAATTGAAATTTGACTATTATCAGTAACTTTTTTTAGATTGCTGTTATCGCAAATTTTAGTTTTATTTAAAACATTTTAAACAAGGCTTTAAAAAAAATGCAAAAAGTTGAGCAGAAGCAGGTGTCAAGTTTCTGATATTGATGAATTAGCCATAAGAAAAAGTATGTTATACATTTACAAAACATGTTTTCGCAAAGAATATTACATAGACGTTACAGATGAAAATTGAAACAAGATTCTTTTCAACATTGAATATTTTTTTTATCATACTGTATATTATTCAGCTGAATTTCAACCAAAGAATTTTTTTTACTCTTATGTTATAAATATGATGAAAACATGTGTAAAC